>NW_006284732.1:1130623-1167774 GCF_000327345.1 Myotis davidii | reverse complement strand
GTGAGGAAGCTATCTCACACCTTCGCTTGGTGTGAGTAAATGTGTCTACACCTGACTCTGAGGATTTCTTCCCTAATCAGGAAAAAGTTGACATTTGCAACCAAGCTGTCACGTTACCAACATTCATTTTCTTCTGGCATGACTTAATTTTGCATTAGCATCTTGGCCGAGTCTGCAGTTTTATGCTCGGTGCAGGTCAGCTGTTTCTTAAGGGAAACCAGCCTCTGCTTGATGATGTCTTCCAACAGCCTTGAGTGGTGCACAGGGACTTCCTTTCACCTTATCTCACCTCCGTTCTCAAACCTTGCTCTTAGATAGGGAGTTGAATTTGGGGGAACTCTGTTAGACCCAGGAAGCTGGATTTCATGGACTGTTCTTGGAGGCAAGCGGGGAGTGGGGAAGTGGCTTATTGGCCACACCATTGGTCATGAAACCAGAAAGGAAGATTATGGGGACTTAAACTCTCAGACATTAGAAAGAGGGAAAAACTCAGAGAAGGCGGCTCTGGGCTCTTAGTTGTGTCCTTGGTGCTGGATCAGAGAGAGAAGTCCCTGGAGGACAAGCCGTGGTAAACGGGGGATTTCGGCGTCCCTCCACCACCCTGCCTGTGAGCTCTAGGATGGGAAAATCAAGCGGAAGCATGGTTTCTCTCTATTTATTACTTCCAAACACACAGAAAATGTAATCCCCCATTGCCCTCAATTTTAAACATTATGCAAGCAACACTCTCATTGTAGAAAACTCAAAATTTAGGAAAATAGGAAAGAGAAACCACCCACAGTATAAGTTAAACCTATCAGAGAGAAAAAAAAATACTTAGAAATTCATTTAACTAGGAGGAAGCGTGTCTGATAAGAAGGAAAGCTTTAAGGAAGGAATTTAAACAAGAATTAAATAGTGGAAAAACACACCACACTCCTGGACAGGAAGATAGTATCATAAACTATTCTCTCCAAAGGAATTTACACATGTTATGTATGCCCTGGCAACCCGGAGCATCACTTTTGTAGGTGGTGGGCTTGGAAACCAGGCAGAATGATTTTAAGTTCATGTGGGTGAATAAATATATGAGAATCATTTTAACATATGTAAACTGGGGCTTGCTCTTTCCAATGTTAGAATTTTAGAGCCACGTAATTAAAACAGCAAGTACTGGTATAAAAATAGAATTGAGAGTCCTAGTACACATGGGAACTTATATATGGTAAAGTGCATTTAAATTGGGTGGGGAAAGAAGAATGGTTTCTTAATAAATGGTGCTGTGTTACTTTTTCTGTCTCAAATCAGATAACAAGAAAGACTTTCAGATGGATAAAGCTCCAGCTTTAAATGCAAAAATAAGGAAAACATTTGACAAACTATATAGCCTTTGGGTTATATAGGACACTCTGAGACCATAAGAAAAAAGGTATTATATACCTCGATATTAATCCATCCACCCATCAATTCAGTCATTCAGTTTGCTTTTCCTGCCAGATACACCAGCTTCAACCTAATTTGACAATCTCCACACCCACACCTTGGCTAATTTTTACCAAGGACACATTGATACAGCCTAATTAGTTTATATGTATAATAATTTTCCATGTTACATACTTTTAATAAGTACCACTTTTAATGTGAGTTAAGCAATTCACTGAAGATGCTGTAGACCCAGGGAGAATTGAAGTTGACACGTTAGACCTATGCTTACTGAAATTCCATGCATAAATGCAAAATTACAGCTCACCCTTGGTGCCAATTAAGTAGCTGGTGGATTTGAGAATTAAAAACCCTTTTGACTTGGGAATGAATGTTGTCTCCCCACCTCTGCCCAGGTATCCTGGGTACCTCACTTCATTTTTTGTATGCTTCCTTATACAGAAGACCTTAATTTTTTGTAGACAAGTGTACTCAGAGCATACTCTACCTACCATGGCCTTTATTCACATCACAGACTTACTAGATGTCTAGGATGGTCTCTGTCCAGCCTGATTTTAAATTCTGCCTATTCTTGCAACCTACTTAGCCTGTATTCTGCATCAATAATGTATTTCCAGACTAGGGTCCTGATTATGCCTATTTATTTGTTCTAAAATTTCTGATCGGAGCCCTGGCTGGGTGGCTTAGTTGGTTGGTCGTCCTATACACCAAAAGGTTGCGGACTCGATTCCTGGTCAGGGCACATACCTCCTAGGTCTGTATGTCTGGGAGGCAGTCAATCAATGTTTCTTTCTCATATTAATGTTTCTCTCAAATCTATAAAAACAAATTCTCAAAAACAAAATTTCTGATTGGACATTTAAGACTGTGCTGGAGAGCTTATTTGGGAGGACAGGTGAGTAAGGGTAGTAGTGGAGAGGGGCTGGAATTGGTCTAACAGAGGAATGCGGCTGATAGTATTTCTTATTTGCACACACTAATTCTCAGAATCAGGAAAACACTTGCAAAATATATGCACGTATGCACACATACATGCACTCCCGTTCGTGCCATATTTTAAAATGTAAGCTCTGATCACTTGACACTGTTCCTGAAAAAGAACAAGCAGTTGCGTTTTCAGCTGCACATGATTACTGAACCTGATTCTGTGGGCATCCAAAGGGATGAAGGGGGATGGATGGGGAAGGAAAGAGAAGTCGGAACGTGTACTTGCTTCTCGGTTTGAGAGAGAGGCAGAGAGGGACTCTCTAATGCTGGTTTGCTGTGGATTTCAGTGTCTCAAAGTTTTTGGCACATTTCTATGGAGGAGGGAAATAATGACGTTCCATGTTGGTCTCGGCTACAGAGCTACTAGTGCCCAACTCTGACTATAAGCTCCTGGCTACCTCTCCTCCCCCACCTGCTGTTCCCTTCCCCCATACCTTTCAGGGTGGTATGAGACAGCATGCCCTGTCTCACTGGTGATTGGTGTGCTGTCTGGAGGAGCAACCCCCAATACAAGAGGCCAAAGGACCACGAAACAAGTGCCTTCCTCATCTGTTAGCTTCGGTTCCTGGGGGCCACTGTCTGTACTTAATTGTGCCCATAAGACATGTGTGGTGGGGTGTACCCAGGCCTCTCCCCACCTCACTGCCTAGTTCCGCTTTCTGTGAGCTGAGCATATTCTTCAACTACGTGAGAAATGTCTTTCTCTGGAATTTACTCCAAATCAGTTAACTGTTCTTTTTCACTTTTCTGGGATGTGGGCTCCTGCTCTTCCTTCTATAACAAAGGACATCATGGGAAGCAAACACCATCTTTACTGAAGATTGAAAACATGGCCTACTTATTTGTTCCTCTCACCTCCATCCTGCAGCCCTGCTCCAAGGGGCAGGAGTGTTGCACACGGTGTATTTCAAGGCCTAGATTGGGGAGAATGGTGTTGCTGCCAAGTCGCGAAGACAGTTTGATAGTCTACGTTTCCATGGTGGTGGAGGCAAGCAGGCCCACTCCCAGCAGAGGCAGAGCTTTCGTTGGGGGGGGGACGGGTGGCAGGAGGAGGAGGAGACATAGCTTTCGGGCAAGATCAAGGCATAGGATTGGCAATAGCCGGGGCCCAGCTCCTCTGCAGTTTACACAGGGAGGACAGACAGCTTGAAGCCTGCGGTCTTGAGTGTTTTGTAGCCATTAATTCAGCTCCTTTGCTTTTCTGAGTGTGGTAATAGAATTTAGAATCTTATCTTCCATGTGGAAATGGGGGTGCCACGAAGACATGGCAGACGTCTCAGAACTCAGAGTAGTATCTGAACCCGACTTCCTCAGGCATCTGAGGGGAATGGCTGGGTTTGGACTTTGTGTCCTATGTGCTCCCTCCTTCCCCCTGCCTCTGCCCACCCTCAGGTCCCTTGCACCTGGGGACAGAAGCACCCAGGCCCTGCGGGTCAGAAGACCTGTTGGTGAATTTGTCTCCATCTGGCGATGAGGGCTGTCCTGCCTCGGGTTCAGTTCAGCTGGTGGCTCTGCGTGCTCTGTGCCACTCTTGGGGTCCCTTGTTCCCTTAGTTTTGGGCCTGTGCTTTCTTGCCAGTTTAGCAATGCAGCTAAAAATATCATTTGAGAATTTTTTCTCATATTATCAGTGGTTTTCAGTGGTAGGGTTTGTTCCGGATGGCTGGTCTGAAGTATGTGAGAAAGTAAATTCATCATTTCCTCGGAATAACTTGGAGCAGCAGCAACAAGGAAATAATAAGTTTTCTGAAGTGGACTCTTGGTGCTGTGAGCACATGGTGTTTTATGCTCACAGGTGTGCCTATGAAAGGTTAGGCGGGAGAGAAGGAAGCATTCTCATCTATTTCCGAACGGCCTTAGAATGTATTTATTCATAATTTCCACGTTCGGCTTTGATGATATGAACATTTCTGTCAAAATGGTGTTTCAGCTGTCACTTGCAGTGATTTTCCACAGCGTGTATTTTTAGGACTGCTGCTGTCTGCTTTGAGTGTTCTGTATCTGATTCTCTTAGGTTGTCTCTGATTTACTCTAACGAATGTGTTTATAACCATCTGGGCTTTTAAAAAGATGGCATTTGCGTCTCTGTGAGCAGGTCACTGCCTGTAACTGGGCATGCTCCGTATAAGCCCGGGTCTGGTGGTGGTACCGGCCACCGGCCCTGCCCCCTTCCCTTTGACTGAGCCTGGCACGTGTGTTAGGTCAGAGCTTGTTTCTTCACACAGCCTTCAAAATGGTTGATATTGTTTCATTTTGCAAATAATGAAACTGAGCAGCTTGCCTAATCTGTGTTACTCAAGGTTATGTGTGTATGTATGTCTGTATTACATAGAAAGAGATTTATTATAAGGAATGAGCTCACACGATTATGGAGGCCGACAAGTCCCAAGATCTCAGGTGAGTCAGCAAGCAGGAGACCCAGGAGAGCCGGTGGCGTTAATTCCAGCCTGAAGGCCGGCAGGCCTGAGGGCCAGCAGAGCTGATGTTTCCATTTGAAGTGTGACCTCGACGAATAACCCAACATTCAGGTCATAGGGAATGCCTTCTTTCTTGGAGGAGGGGTCAGCCTTTTTATTCTATTCTGGCCTACAACTGATTGGACGAGGCCCACCCACGTTAGGGGTCATATAAGCATGCTTGAGAGAGACATCTGTGAAGATAGGCCGGAGTATTTTAAAATGAAATATTAACTCTTTTTTGTTGTTTTGGGGACTTATAAAGAGGTTGCTCAGTTTTAAAAATTAGAGCAAATATTATTAGATATATTAGGTTTGTTATCAATATTCTGACTTTTTCTTACCTATACCAATTTCCTGGAATTAATCTCAGATGTTTTAAAAAGAAAGAAATGAGTATGGTCAAATAGCCGAAGATGCAGTGCAACGATTTTGTACAGTGGGGCCTTGACTTACGAGTTTAATTCGTTCCATGACGGAGCTCGTAACTCAACTTACTCGTATGTCAAATCAAAAGTGAATGAGTGAGACACGTGATGCTGGGCTGATGTTGTGGCGTTCACTGTGATGTTTGCTGCGCCAACTAGCGGTGGGGTATCTGAAGCTGGCTCGTAACCCGGATTTTAGCTTGCAAGTCAAAGCAAAAAATCGGCCAAGAGATGGCTCGCATCTTGAAAAACTTGTTAGTCGGGACACTCGTAAGTCAAGGCCCCACTGAATTTCTTTGAAAATCTGTTTGTAACAAAATGGCCTCATTTAGAGATAGCAGGCTGACCTGGGAGGGGCTCTGAGCCCATCTCCCCAGGTGTGACCCAAACACTCTGAAACATTGCCAACCTCCATACTTTCCTTTAGTGTTCCTAAAAACATTAGTTTTATAATAATGCCTCTCCTAAGCCAAGGGTCGTAATATCTTTCAATTCTAATGAGATATCAGACAAAATACATTTTATTATGCTATAATAAAATTGAGATAATAGCAACCATGTTGAAGAATGTGTGAGGAAACAGGCTGAGAACTCACCCATGTGCCAGGCTCAGAGGATAAGCATAGGTCATTCGCCTTCTTCTGTGCCCGTCATTGAGTAATAGAAAGTAGATCAAACATTTTTTAGTCTCTTGACTTTGATGGTTATAATGTTGCTCAGTAGGCTTTTGTCTTGGTTTCAGAGTGGAAAAGAGAAATGGGTTTGGTGGCTAGCGTTTAGAGAGAAGCTTGTGTTTATTTGCAGTCCCGGAGTGAGCCATCCTACATAATAAAAGCCTTAATATACAAATTGTCCCTTCGGGCGGTTGTTCAACCAGGAGAGCGACCAGGAGACTTTGAGTTCGACCACTCACTATGACATGCGCTGACCACCAGGGGGTGGCACAGAACATGGCGGGCGTTGCGACGCGATAGGCCCTGACAAGAGTGGGACTGCGGCAGGATGGTGGAGCAGGTGAGCGTGTGGCACCAGGTCAAGGCGGGTACGAGCAGCGGCCCAGATGCTGCCAGGGCTCAGAAGTCAGCTGGAGTCTGCCCTTCCACACCAGACGCTCACGCTTTGATCGCTAGCCAGGCCTAGGGACCACACCTGGGCATGATTTCGTGCACCGGCCTCTAGTTATACATAAATATAAAAAATTTCTTGTTGACACTAATTACTTGGTTTCCAAAGTGATCGTTTATTTCTCTGTGACCTCACTATTTTGTAATAGTTGCCATGCTATTCTGAACATAATCTAATTATTATAGGTAGTTCTGAGGCAGAGTTATGAAGCACATATTGGAGACCATCCTCTGTCAACATTGGTTTACAGAAGCCTCCTACCTGAATTTACAGCTATTGGATATCTTTTCAGTAATGTAATTTTTAATTGTTGGGCTCTGTGGAAACCATGCCTGGTTCTGCTCCCTGTTGCTTCCCACCCCTCAGGACCACGCGTGGAACAGATACTGTGTTAGTTTTCTCCGGCTGCGGAAACAGTGCTACAGACTGGGGGGCTGACACAATAGAAGTTTAGTGTCTCAACATTCTGGAGGCTGGAAGTCGAACATCAAGGTGTTGGCAGGCCAGGCTCCCGCTGAAGGTGCTAGCGAAGGATTTGTTCCAGGTCTTGCCCAGCCTTTGGTTTGTAGCAGCATAACTCTAATCTTCACACAGTCAACTCTGGCTAGTGTGGCTCTGCGTCCCTGTCCATGTTCCCTGCCTTCAGGCTTGCTCAGCTCTATAGTGTAGCCACACAGAATTTCAGATTCCTTAATTTCGGCATCAGTTTTATGAGACCTTTCTGTGGTTCTCCAATGCAGTGCCCCGATAGCCACAATGAAGTGTATGAGCCTCATGTTATTGGCCCCATGGAATCCAGTGGAATCCTATATTATAAAAGGCTGATATGCAAATCAACTGAATGGCTGAACAACCAGTCACTGTGACGCACACTGACCACCGGGGGCAGATGCTCAAAGCAGGAGATGCCCCTGATGGTCAGTGCACTCCCACAGGGGGAGCGCTGCTCAGTCAGAAGCCCTGAGCCAGGCTTACGGCTGGCGAGCGCAGGCTGGCGAGCACGGTGGCGGGACCCTCTCCCACTTCCACAGCAGCACTAAGGATGTCTGAGAGCTCTGGGACTGCAAGAGGGCACAGGCCTGGCTGAGGGACTCGCCACCCCCCCCCCCCCCCCCCGCATGAAATTCGTGCACCAGGCCTCTATTGTCTTAATAGAAATTAAAAGTTCTGATGTCGCCACAAGTGACTTGCACTGTCCGAGGAGAAGTCCTGCTGCAGTAATTGGTGTGTAACCTTTTGAATATTTTCTAATATAAAGACACTCCTGGGAGGTGTTAAGTGAGTCAGCCTGGTGCTAGAGAGGAAGGGGAGCTGCCCTTCCCATAGTGGGGGCACCAGTTACCAGGTACAAAGACAGGACACCTAACAGCAGCTTGGAATCACCTGGTGTGCTTTCCCAGCTCCCCTCATCTTTTAATAATAATTTTAAAAATTTTGAGATGTAGCCCCAAAATATACATTTTACCCCTTTAACCACTTTTAAGCTTACAGTTCAATAGTGTAAAGGACGTTCACATCATTTGTTAACCAAGTGCCAGAACTTGTTTATCTTACAAACGGAAACTACCCATCGAACAACTTCTTACGTTCCTCTCCCTCAAGTCCCTGGCAACCATTCACGTTTATTTTAAAATCTGCTTTATTTCATGTAATTCACAAGCCGTACATTTCATTCACTAAAGTAGGTACCGTTCAATAGATTTTTAGCATATTGACAGATTGTGCAGCCAGCCCCATAGTCAATTTCCAAATATTTTCATCACCCCAAGAAGGAACCCCAATCCCTACCAGCAGCCCTGCCCTATTTCTCTTCTTCCCAGCCTCTGGCAATCACTAACCTCCTTTCTGTCTCTGGATTTGCCTGTTCTGGCCCATAGCATATAAGTGAAATCATACAACACGTGGCTCTTTGTGACTGGCTTTACAAAGCCCTCCCTCCCCCCCTTTTAAAAAATTCTCACCTGGGGATATTTTTTTCATTGATTTCTAAAGAGTGAAACGGAGGGAGGTTTGAAAGGGGTGTGTGTGTGTGGGAAGGAGGGAGGGAGGGAGGGAGGGAGGGAGAGAGAGAGAGAGAGAGAGATTGGTTGTCTCCCACACACGCCCCTACTGGGGCTGAGGAACCCGCACCTAAGGTACGTGCCCTTGACCAAGAATTGAACCCGAAACCCTTCAGTCTGCGGGTTGATGCTTTCCACTGAGCCAAACCGGCTAACGCTACAAAACGTTTTAAAAAAATCATTAACTTATTGTATAGCCATAACCCTGGATCCAATGGCACTTTTTTTCTTCAAAAACGTTAACTTGTAGATAGGAAAAATTGACTTTGCTGAGATGTCAAGATCTTGTCCATGTAAGTGCCACCTGCATGAAGACTTGAGAAAAAGAAAAATGCTTTCAAACAAGAGATTTAATTAAAACCATATATGGTCATAAATCTAGTCATGTTTTACCTGCTCAGAGACTTCCTGAACTGGAACAGAAAATGCATAAATGTTGCCAACATCTCTTATATGTATTTCTAAAATAAAATAATACTTGGGATTGCAAAGCAGGTAACAGAAAGCGTGCCTTGCCTTTGTTATTTTAGGGAGAAAACAACAGCTTCCTGTCTGGGAAAGAGAGATGAGTGGTATGGACTAGATCTTACCTTTTAATCCTCATAGAGGACTTAATTTCCGTATGGGTTAATATATCCTCAGACTTTTCTCAGCATATTTTTGAAGCCTTTCTGCAGCTGTGGGAGAATAATTAACACCAGAATTCAGTACATTGGAACACTTAAAAGTAAGAAATACCATGTCAAGATAGGCCCCTAACGGGAATGTGTTTTAGCTTTCTGCAGATGTCTCCTATTTGACGCCTACTCTAGGCAGGCCCTGGGTGTGTTTCTCTCTCTTATCTGCCTCATAAAAACTGGGGTCCCCTAGGTTAGCAAAGCCCTCAGGGCCAGTTGCCTCTGTTGTCCCATTTATTGCCTGTTCTGTGGGTCTGAGTGCTCTTACTTTTTTGCGGTAGTGCACTGACAAAGATGTTTATCCTTTATCCAGATTTCTAGTTACTTTAAGTGATTTCTGTACTGAGAAAGAATGTTAAGTGGCTCGGAGACGTAATGGGAGCTGAAGGGCTGATCCTCCAGCGGGGAGAGGGCTGAGGTCAGGGCTAGGCAGAGCTGTTGAGAAGTTCTTGCAGGAGACCCTGCTGGAGAGGGGACCAGCTGGAGCCTGGCATAGAGGACACTGCGGGGGGACTAGGTGGGTTTGGGGGGGTACAGGGAAGAGGATGCTCAGGTTTCTGGCGGGGCCACTGGATGGCCAGTGGCATTGCGTATGGAGGTGTTCTCAGGGAGACCGCGGAAGAGAGCAAGGCCCTTTTGCATTAGGGTGACGTGTCAGGGGGAGGAGGTCGGCGGACGGCAGCTCCCAGCTGGACACTCCATGCGGAGTCCTGGGCACATGGTCTGTGCTGGGCGGGAGCCTTTCCAGGAAGAGGCCAGTGAGGGAAGGGCTGCTGTCTGTGTTCAGGAGGTTCTCAAGGAGGGGGTGAGCCAGTGTCACACTGGACGGGGACCCCTGGCAGGAGGAGAGAGATGATCCAGAGACAGGGCGATGCTGTGGCATGATCAGTCCGTGGAGGGAAGTTGGCCAAGCCGGGGAGTTAGGAGGAGGGCAGGGGCCCTGCCTCGGGCTCAGGCAGCCTTGGAACGGGAAGGGCTCCTCCCTCTCCTCGCCTCCCAACAGGTTGGGCTTTGGCCCAGGGCAAGGAGGCACTTTGGCCAGTCCCCGTACCTTCTGTTGGCTAAAGCGTGAATTTAATAACAGGGCAGATGCACCTTTAGTGGGGCTTTCCTTTATAAAAAGAACATGAAATTATGAATAAAATCTTAGGCGCGAGGCCTGGGTAGGGTCAGCGAGTGACCGCCCGAAGCTCAAGCTGCATTGGCCCCCAGTGCATCTGTCTCCACAGCAACGGCTGGAGTAGTGCTCGGGGCAGAGCAAGAAAAGGTGGGTGTTTGGGGTTTGGAGAACCATGAATTTCTTACCCCTCTCTTGGCAGTTCTGAGAGAAGAATGAAGATGTAGGAAATTTGGGAGGCAAACAAACAAACAAAAGGGAACGGATGCATTCCTGGTATTTATGACTAGCAACTTAAAAATGGAGTATTATACCTGGTCTTCTGTTTGTGATTACTCTGGGTCCTTTGGTGGAAAATGAACATATTAAAGACGAGATGAAAGGAAAAGAAGTTGTTTGATAAGAAGGGTTGGAGGACAACTTGATGCTGGTCCTGAAACTCCCTGTGTGATGAAGTTACCTCACTGTTCCAACAGAATGATAATTTTAACCATGCAAACTCACAACATCACCATACTGACAGATATGACCCCAGAGAGTGAGGGTTACTTCCGTCAAGTTTTTCAGTACCTTCTTGTCCCCAGTGAAATTTTTAGGATGGGAGGGAGTGGGTAAAGGCAGAATGAGAATAATTTAGTATAAACTGGAAACTCAGTATTCCCTTAAAGCAGGGGTCCTCAAACTTTTTAAACGGGGCTAGTTCACTGTCCCTCAGACCGCTGGAGGGCCGGACTATAGTTTAAAAAAAAACTATGAACAAATTCCTATGCACACTGCACATATCTTATTTTGAAGTAAAAAAACAAATGTTTGCGGCGGGCCGCAGGTGGCCCGCGGGCTGTAGTTTGAGGACCCCTGCCTTAAAGCCACACATGGAGTTTTCTCCTTTCTCATTGTGAGTTACATGATATAGATCTACAATCCTGGACACTATGACAGGACTCTAGAGGGTGAGTCAGTAGAAAGATATTAGAAGACAGGCTCCCTAGCTAAGATGCTAATGCAACACGTACATGCAACAGCTGCCGAATAGTTACAGCATAAACACATGGGTAAATATAAATGACGAGAGTGTGGTATAAGCTAAATTCATGAGCAGTGAGGGAATGTAACACCTGGGAGTCGTGAAGAGCTGGGTGGAGTTGAGGATTAGGTGGCTTTCTGCCATAGCTAAGCCCTAAGTGAAGTTTTAAAAAAGGCTATGGACCATTGGGCAGAATTCCAGGGGTCTCAGCTGGTAGGAAGAAGCCCAGGGTGCTTGCGGAGAGATGCGTGCCGTGTGCAGGAGGGGGCCAGGGAGACCCTGTGGCGATGTTTAGTGTGGAAGTGTTGAGCAGTTTGGATGGGTGAGACCCTTACACCCCAGTGTGTTGTGTTTGATGGACTCGACTCCCCTGCATATAAATGGGAGGGGAGCCCCTTTTGGGGGGATATACTCGGTTCATCTGGACTAAAATGCAAGCCTCTGTTCTGTTCTTCGACATACAGCTTGTTTATTTTTCTGTTTTAAGCGAGAGATGTAACAACGTGTCTTGCACTGGCAGGCTCTGTTTAAAGTCATTTCGTGTTAAAACATGACCTGTTTTTGCATGGACCACCCTGAAAGTTATGTTCTAGATTTCTTTAATATATAAATAATTCTAGTGTTCTCCCCTCCCCCAAGGAGACAGAAAATTAGTTTCTACTTATACCTGCATTGAAAGTGGCTTTCTAAATGCTTTTGTCTGTGTGTGAGGGTTGTGGGGGATAAATGGTGATGGAAGGAAACTCAGGGTGGTGAACACACAAAACAGCATACAGATGATGTGTTGTGGAATTGTGCATCTGAAACCTATGTAATTTTGTGAACCAGTGTCACCCCAATAAATTAAAAAAATAAATGCTTTTGCCTGCAGTAGGCTAAACTTTCACTCTCTGAATAGGAAACATCTATCAGAGGGGATCATTTTCAAGTTAGAGCGGATTTTAAAAATCTAGACTTCCTTAGATCATCCTGCTGGGATGTAATGTACAACATGGTGACAGTAGCTCACACTGCTGCATGATGGATAGGAAAATTGTTAAGAGAGTAAACCTGAGTTCCCACCACAAGGAGAAGAATTTTTTCCTCTTCTTTCTTTTTTATTGTATCTATATGAAAAGATGGATGTTAGCTTGAATCTATTGTGGTAATGGTTTCACAGTATATGTAAATCAAACCATCATGATGTACGCCTTAAACTTATACATGATGTATGTCAGTTATTTCTCAATAAAACCGGGGAAAACACCACAATGAGATATCACCTCACACCTGTTAAAATGGCTATTATCAAAATGTCAAGTGATAACAAGTCTGGAGAAGATGTGGGAAAGGGAATTGTGTGCACTGTTGATGGGACTGTAACTTGTTACAGTCACTATGGAAAGCAGTAAGGAGGTTCCTAAAAAATAAAAATAAAAATTAAAATAGAACTACCATATAATCCAGAAATCTTACATCTGGGTATATCTCCAAAGGAAATTAAGTCAGGATCTTGAAGAGATAGCTAAACTCCTGTGTTCATTGCAGCATTGAAAAGAGCCAAGATATGGAAACAATCTAAGTGTCCTTGTGCAGTAAAGATGTATACACACAGATGCAGATAGATCTATACACACATATATACATATAATGGAAAAAGGAAATACTTAGGAGACAGCGGAGGAAAAAGGAAATTCTGCTACTTGCAACAACATGGGTAGGCCTTGTGGGCATTATGGTAAGTGGAATAAGTCAGCCAGAGAAAGACAGATACTGTATGATTTCACTTATATGTGGAATCTAAAATTCTATAACTCATAGAAATAGTGGAATGGTGGTTGCTGGGGCTGGAGGTGGGGGAAAGGGGGAGACTTCAGTCAAAGAGTACAAACTTCTAGTTATAAGATGAATAAGTTCTGGGGAATCTAATATACTAGTAGAGCATGGTGACTATAGTTAACAATAATGTACTGTAGACTTGAAAGCTGGTAAGAAAGTAGGTCTTAAGTGCTCTCCCTTCCAAAAGAAATGCTAATTATGTGAGGCTATGGAAGTGTTAACTAATCCTACTGTGGTTAGTTAATACATTACATATACATTAATATATGTATCTATCAAATCATTAAGATATATACCTTTAACATCTATTATGTCAATTTTATCTCAATAAAGCTGGAAAACAATAAAAATAATATAATTAATGATATTGCTTAAAAAAAGAAAAATCAAGACAGTGAACATAAGTTTAGTGGGCATATGTATACTATCCATATTATAATCCTAATATATAAAAACCCTGGGCCCATAACATCTAGAGGCTCGACTAACTGGAAATCAGTCCTGCTGAGGGGGCTGCGAATCCAGCCCGGAGAGAGACCTGGAGAGAAAAGCAGGGTCTGATCCGTAGCCTGTGTGGCAGCTGTTGATCAGCACTTGGCTCTCTCTTTCTCTCCTGCTGGGCCAGCAGCTGTGCCTCCATTTCTCTCCAGGCCTCCACCGGGGCTGCTGATCAGCCCCGCCTATTTGGTCAGGTCCCTTTGATAGGCCCAGAGATGCTGACTGGCATAGAAACCGACCAGTCAGAACCAAATCTGGGTGAAGTGTGAGGAGCCAATGGCTGCCTAAGAGGTGGAGCTTTTTGATGCTGACTTGCATAGAAACTGACCAATCAGAACCAAATCTGGGTCAATTGTGAGGAGCCAATGGCTGCCTAGGAGGTGGAGCTTTTGATGCTGACTGGCATAGAAATTGACTAATCAGAACCAAATTGGCCGGTAGAGGAGGGCAGTTGGGGGCTAGATCAGGCCTGCAGGGGAGGGCAGTTGGGGGCAAGATCAGGCCAGCAGGGAGGGCAGTTAGGGATGATCAGGCAAGCAGGGAAGGGCAGTTGGGGGCGAGATCAGGCTGGCAGGGCAGAGAAGTTGGGGGCGACATCAGGCTGGCAGGGGAGGACAGTTTGGGGTGATCAGGCAGGCAGGTAGAGGCAATTAGGGGCGATCAGGCAGGCAGGCAGAGAGGTTAGGGGTGATCAGGCAGGCAGGCAGAGGGGTTAGGGCCAATCAGGCAGGCAGGCAGAGGCAGTTAGGGGCGATCAGGCAGGCAGGCAAGTGAGCGCTTAGGAGCCAGCGGTCCCAGATTGCGAGAGGGATGTCTGACTGCTGGTTTAGGCCCGATCCCTAAACCAGCAGTCAAACATCCCCCAAGGGGTCCCTGATTGGCAAGGGTGCAGGCTGGGCAGAGGGGAATCCCCCCCTCCCTCCCCATGCACAAATTTTGTGCACTGGGCCACTAGTATCTTTATAATAATACTATTTTATATACACACACAAAAATATATATGTGTGTGCCTTTAATTAAGGTCAATATTTGCAGTATAATTAATCTCAAAGCTGTTCGGTTTTATTTAGAAAGTGGACTTTATTCCTCCTCAAAGGTAGTGGAAATACGTAGGAGAATGTGTACGTGCATTAATGATGGCACCTCCTTTGTTTCTTTCAAAGATATAAGACTACAGAAAAGCACAGTAGCAAGCACTGTTCAAGGATATTGAATAATGCACACAATCTTGTAAAAAGCTAACTTTATCTTTATAGAAATAGATTTCAGAAGTTATTAAGTTTTTGATATGTGTATGTTCGTGAATTTCCTAAGTCAAAACTTCTACATCTGTCTGTGAAATGTATTTTCTTTGGAAAGAACTTAGGTTTTAGACATTTAGCTGAGAGAAGTGAAAACTGTTTACTGCTCATTTTGACTTTTATGTTTTGGTCCCAAGCTCACTGTTCCTTCTCCGATGGGCAGAGAGACTCATGCTACTTTATGTATAAAGGTTTTCCTGTTTTTGTGAGGAGCTGTGATCCATTCTCCCCAGACTTGTAGATAGTAAGCAGTGGTTTTTGTTATGTTTTAGTAGGATAGTGTAAAATCAGATGCACAATAAGATGCCTCACCTCCAAAAATTCAGTAATGACATATGGTATTTCCCAGTCTAGGATATGGATTTAGGTTTTGAAATATTTATTTGTTCTTTTGTTTTAGTATTTTGTTTTTGTCCAGCTCAGATCAACTAGAACTCAGTGTGTTATGGAATATGTCTCATCCTCAATGAATTATTTAGGTCTGTGAGGTGAAATCGCTTATGAAGAGATACTTTGTGTTTGTAGTCCATTGAAGAAGAAGAATCTATAACTTGCATTGCCCTTTTATTTTCTTTAATTTTAATTTCATTTTTTTGTTAATCCTCACCAGAGGCCATTTTCCCCATTGCTTTCAGAGAGGTTGGAAGGGAAGGAGGGAAGGACAGGATTGAGAGAGAAACATTGATGTGAAAGAGACACATCGAGTGTTTGCCTCCAGCACATGACCCAACTAGGGGATGGGAGTGAACCTGAAACCCAGGCATGTGCCCTTGACTGGGAATCAAACCCAACACCCTCAGTGCACGGGCTGACACTCTAACCATTGAGCACTACTGGCCAGGGCTGCGTTGCCCATTTAGAAAACAGATTCTCTTTTTCCAGCTTGACAGAGGATCTCAGAATTGATCATCTGTTACTTTTGCAATAAAAACTGGACCTAAAGTTGATTTTGCTGTTGGCCTTTTTGAGAGGGGGATTACATTTTTACCCCTCTACCCTTGCATACACATGTTAGGTTTCAGTGTAATTTTAGACAGAATTTTTTAAAACTACTACCTGAAACTTATAATCTTGCTACTAAATAATTACAAAAGAAGCAAGTACTGCCCCTCCACCTAGCACTGTATTTCTAGAATCTTTTCTTTTTTTAAAACAATCTCTTGAAAAGAATATCAATGATCAAGTTCCTTTGGGTCAATTTAAACTTGATTAAAATTTCAGAGAGACCTTTTATTCAATTATATATAATCATGTACTAGATAATTTTGTACTTTTAAAGTGGAATAGAATCGGGTACAGTTCATGATGGAAACACAGTCGTATTGTATGTGATTGTAGCTGATTGCTCGTTGGCAGTTTGGGTTTTCCCACAAATGCCCTTCCAAGCGAAGAACCTTGCTCTCTTTTCTCTGAGGGCTGCTGTGCTCCGTGGTCCCGTCCTCCTCTGCTGCTTTGGTTGGAAGCACAGACACTTGATGCTTAACCAGCAATTTGCCAATAATTGAAAAGTTGGGAGAGGGCTGTATTTTTGCTCATCTGAAGGAAAGGTTCTATTTCTTACCTAAATTGGGCTTGAAGTAGGAGTTTAGGAGTAGCAATCACCGAAGAACTTCCTATTCTCAATTGCATTCAGACTTAAGTCCTGTTTCATTATTTCATTTGAAGAAAATGATTGGCGTTGGCTGGAGTTATGTTAAAATGTGACATTAACACATTTCAGTGCCAGATGAAAGTTAGTTTCCCGGGGGTCCCTGACACCAACTGAGAGACGGGGGGGGGGGAGGTGTAGATGGAGTGGTCTCTCAGCCAGGGAAGCCTCTTTACAGTGAGGCCAACCCCCAGGTCTGGGCTCCCTCAGTTGTGGTGCCTCTTACAGAGGAGTAAGAAAGCCTTTCTGCCCTGGCCGTTTGATACCAGGGAAAGATTTTCTTCTATTTCAGCCATAAAGTAGACTGAAGAGAGAAATTTGGTTTATTGCTAGTGGTGAAGAACCATCTCCCTTTCCCAAGTGATCTCTTAATTAGATTCATTAGTTTTACAGTGTTAATTGGAATTGTTGCAGTTCAATTCCTGAAAGGTTTTAAATTTAAAAGAAACACCTCATTTACTCTATTACTGTGTTCTGAGAATTCTGCAGTAATTTTTGCATAACATTATTTAATTCAAATAATGGATTATTAATTATGAAGTCTTTTGTAAAGATTAATATATAGCCATACATATTTTTTTAAAGTATATTTTTATTGATTTCAGAGAGGAGGGGGAAGGGAGAGAGAAATAGAAACATCAACGATGAGAGAGAATGATCAATTGGCTGCCTCCTGCACATCACCCAATTGGCTGCCTCCTGCACATCACCCACTGGGGATCGGGCCACAACCCGGGTGTGTGCCCTGACTGGGAATCCATTGGTGACCTCCTGGTTCATAGGTTGCCATTCAACTGCTGAGCCATACCAGGCAGGTTAGTCGAATATGTTTTAATTCATGTGTATCTTACCAGTTTCTTTGTAAACATTTTTTAGGATGTTTATATGAGAACAGTTATTTTTGATAAGAAAACAAATTTTCAGCTCCCATGTTTAATTTGGTGTCTTTTATGACTAAGTTGTAGTACCTAATAATATAAAGAGAACACTTAAATTATAGATTATTAAGAGTAATATGCAGGACATTTTCTACTCATGTAAACTCAAAGCTTTATTTGAAAAAGTCTCCTTCAGTTCCTTCTCAGAGTAAAGTAGATGATTAGGTCTGAACTAGTTAGAATAGCAGCTGTTTATTTCATTATTAATACTTGAGCAATCTTTTTGGGGTTAATAGAACAATCCTTTAAAAGAAAAACTCATCTTGTAATTACAAAGGTATGACATGATTGTTCGGCAATGGCAATTTTAAATAGTACGGAAAAAAACAGAGATGTGCCCCATTCCTCTCCTAACTTTTTAAGTGAATCGTTAATTGTTATGGATAGATCAAGAAAATAAGCTTACTCTTTTCATTCTTGTAACTTAAAATTAGATTCTTTAGTTTTTGTTTAGAAAAAGTGACTCAATTTTTTGTTGCTGTTAGATAATTCTCAAAAGTAAGGTGTGTGTGTGTGTGTGTGTGTGTGTGTGTGTGTGTGTGTGTGTTCATACTCTGTTCCTTCTCTTCTTCCCTGGGAATAATTGAAAGAGCTCAAAGTCCTTATTCTCAGATATGGAAACGATGCCATAAGTGGGGCATTTAGAAAGTTTAACTTTAACCAGGTACTTAAACTGCAAACAGACAGAATGACGTCACTTAAGAACACAGCACTCTAATGAATAGAGGCTTTGTCAGTGCTTTTCTAGACCAGAGCACTGAACTGGAACACTGATTGTCAATTATGTTAGAAGAATCCAGCTGTTCATTGAACCCATGTATCCTGCCTCTGCACTCTGCATAGAACTGAGAGCGGGGGTTCTTGTGTCCTGCACACCTGTCTTCTCAGGAAGACAGCCTCTCCTGCACACACCTGGAAGAGTGTGCATGCCATCTGCTAATGGTGTCAGGCCCACGGTGTGGGGCCTGCTGGTTATGTGCAGCCTCCCACACACCGGGCTGACATGGCTGGATCTACTTTTGTTCCCATGTATGATCTCTTTAATTGCTCTTTAAGAAAGTCACATTGAGCCCTACATGACCAGGCCAGGTCAGTAACTTGGACATCCCAGTCCTCAGTGTGACTTGTGTGGGCTCATACTCCCCACAGCCCTGCAGTATGAAGCACCCTGGGAGGATGGATGTCCATAGAAACACCAAGAGCAACTTGAACTAACCTAGGGTGATGGCAGGAAAACATTCTTGTCCTTTTCCTTGGCAATTTTGCTGTTGAAAATGGCTCCGAGGTGTAGAGCTGAAATGCCGTTGGTCTCTCTAAGAACAAGAGGGCTATGATGTGACCTGTGGAGAAAAGGCATGTGTGCTGTTGACTGTGAGGTCAATGTTCATGAATCAACAGTATTTTAATTAATCTCAGGTGTCTTTAAACAGCAACATGTAAAACAAGGCTGTGCATCGATCAGTTGATGAAAATGTTGAGAGCAGAGGCTCCCACAAACTTAAACCTGTATTTTCCCTGGGAGCACTGACTGGTTCAGTATTCCCTAATTTAGGAGTTCCTTTATAGAACATAACTATAGCAAAGAATGATAATCAGCTGTATTTCAATGAAATGAACACCCAGGTTAAGCAATAACTGCTTTTTGTGTCTCAGTTTTGTTTAATAATCAAGTAGGAGTTTCCAGGTATCTTGTATCTTGTAAATGGGCACATATCAGGTGATGCTTTGATTAAATCTCTTTACTATTCCAACTTCACCTTTGGAAACACCCAAGCATAACAGTTCCCTGTTAATGTGTTAGGGACTTTTGGGGAAAGTATTTTGGATGGTGTGATACTTCGATGATTGACAGCTCCTTTCCCACGTATCCTTTAGGTTATTGACCTTTTAAAAAAACCTAATAAAACTTATGTTTATAAGTTTTCAAGTTATTGAGTCTGGATCAGCATTTAATAAAAGAGAAAAGAATGTGTGATTATGTATGTTAAATAATGCATTGCTTTAAATTTATTTAAGAGATTTACCAGTGATTTCCAAACAACTCAACATTGGAGCTCTCCATTGACTTAATTGGAAGAACTTGGGCACTTTGAAAAGAAATGTGGGATTAGACCACAAACAAAGCTGAATTTGTCCTTTAACATGTCATCTCAAGTGACATCCGACCTATTAATGTTGAACTCTGAAATCATTTATGTTTTGGATGCTTTAGATTCCAAAGAAATGTTCTATGATGCCAATTTTTTGGGTTTGTACATGATTTTATATTTACGTAATCTGTTGAAACTTTAGATTGTGAAATATGAGATATTTGCAAAAGAGGCTGCAAAATGTGGAAGTATAGTAACAAATAATAACATGAACATCCAAGTTAAAAAGTATAACATTCCCACGATGAGCTTCTCCCCCAGTGCTCCACACCCCCCTACCCCCTCGCAGAAGTAATCACAGCCCGAATTTTGTGTTAATCATTCCCTTGCTTCTCTTTAGAGTTTGGCACATTTGTGTAATTATAAACAACAGCATGACTGGTTTCTAAATTATTTGTTCAATGCCTGTCTTCCCATTTAACCATGGAAAGAGCAGTTGTGTAGATTCTGATCTTTGGTCTATTCCTAGCCTAAAGCACCACATTGGGCACGTAGCAGGGATTTAATAGATGTTTATGGATTAAATGAATAAATAAAAATGTTTATGCTTGTAAACATAACAGTTTCAAATTTATGACTAAACATAAATGAGTATTTGAATAATCATAAAGGTAAGCAATATCAAAATTGAATCTTAGAATATGAACTTCAATGAGTGGCTGTTAGAACTGGAAAGCCAGCCCCGTATGCCCATTTACAAAGTAGAAAAGCCGGCTCAAACCGGGTACTGTTTTGCCCAAAGTCATTTAGCTAATGATGGCTAAAGCGGGGCCAGAATTTATACCTCCTGCTTCCTAGTCTAGGATTCTCTCAACTAGGACACAGGGCACTCCCAGGAAGGTTTTATTCAAGAGATGTGAATGGCTTTTTTCAGCTTAATAGGGAGTCCCCATCCTGAGAGAGGAGGGGGACAAATTAACTACAAAAGCCCTCAAAGTCACTCATTAGATTTTGTGATTTGATGAGATCCCTAATCAACCAAAAAAGATACTAGATTGTGATAGTCAGACAGTTAATTAGATATAGATAATAAAGTTAATAGTATGTATGATATTAGAATAATCAGAATAATTAGAGTGACTTTATTGTCAGATGAATTTTTCAAAATACTTGCTGGAACATAATTTTGGTCTGTCTAAACGTGGTTATTTAGTGTGAGAATCTCAAGGCTAAAAGAGCATTAGTGCATGTGGCATCACTCAGTAACTTAAGACTTCCCGTGTGGCCCTTAACGGGCTGATATTGGGAGACTAATGTAAAGTTTGTTACCTGATTTTTTATCTATTTTCCAAAAGATGACATTTCCCAAAGAGTAGGCTCTGGGTTTAGGTGTTTGAAGATTCTCCCAACCCACTTCCCACTGCCCCAACACTTGGGCATGCACACATACACACACGCTGTAATGTTTTTTTCACATACTTAGACATGAACCCAAAGACAAGTGAATGTTGGCCCAGCAAAAGGGCAAGAGAGCTGTGATGGTAGACAGGCCTGGCCCCTACAGAACACTCAGGGCCCCCCCTTTCATGGGCTGCTTTAGCACATGCCCGCTGAAAATGGTGGCTGTTTCTGTACTTTGTGCTTTAAACACTTTTAAAGACTTCTCTCTCATACCAACCCACTTAGTTGTGTATGCCTCCCAAGGGCCTGAATTGATGTGTAAGTCAGTGTTAACAAAAGTGTTTGGTATTAGTCTTTAAAGAAAGCTATCCATTAGCTTGCTGAGATTATTCGGGTCCATGACTTCGAGAGCCCTAGTAATGATTTATACTTTAGAGGAAAATACTACTGCCTCACATTCTCAGAGTATTATTTTTAGAGCACTTCCAAATTGTGTGACACCCAACATTTTTCCACTTGATTTTGGCAAGCATGGACCCCTGAGATTTTCAAGTAGCTTTTATCAAAATAAAACCAGCTACTTGGTTATGAGTAAGTTGAATTCCAGAGGTTGGCACTGATTCTGTAAATGCGGATTGCGATGAATTAATAGCTGTATGTTGACTTAGCTGCAACAAAAGCAGTTTTCAAGCCAAGTTTGTTCAGTAAGGAAAAATGTGAAGTTTCTAATCTTTGAAAAGGGTGTTTTGGGAGATAAAACTAATTTGAAGCATTAAGGAATGCTGTTAAATGTTTATTGACAGTAGCCCTAAGTTTAGTTTTTTATTCTCTATTAACATGATGATGATGATGACGATGATGGTGGTGGTGGTGGTGGTGTGAGTAGTGAGGATGATGATGATGGGGATGATAATGGTGATGATGAAAACTTCACTAGCTACTGTTTGTTGAGTCCTATTTAAGGAAAACATCCTACTTTCTGGAAGTTGTCTCAGGAAATCACTGTAGCATCCCTCTGAATATGAGTTAGATGTTTAGATCTGGTTTTTCAGGGAAGAAACTGAGGCTCATATCAAAAGACTGATGTTAGATAAAAATTGGATTTGATTCCTTCTTCTGCCACATTTTTTACTGTATCCTGGGTTTTGCCATTCACAATAAGATACTAATTCCCACCTCAAAAGGTGGTTGCGAGGATTAAAGGAGATAATGTGTGTAGTAATGAAACGTAGCTTACAAGTTACCACTTCTATATCCATGGGTTTCACATCCTCAGGTTCAACCAACTGTGGATCAGAAAAACTGTTTTTGATCCACGGTTGAGAGGGCCAACTGTATGCCTTGTTCCACAACATTTTATAAGGGAATTGGTTATCCTTAAATTTTGGTATCTGAGGGGAGTCCTGGAACCAGTCCCCCGAGAATTCCAAGGGATGACTGCACAGTCTGTGTAGATCGCTGCTGCCTTTACTGATTTGCCCAAGGTCACAGCGTTGGTAAATGTTGAGCTTAGTTTCAAACCTCAGTTTTGAACCTCGGTTTCAAACCCAGGCTCTGACCCTTTCGACTTTATAGCCCTTTATCAGTTTACAGCAGATTTTTATGTAACCTGAGCCGTGTGGTGAGTTTTAGGCTTGTTATAATGAATACAGCGTTGGGTGGAGGCAGAATTTCTGGGTTTGAGGTCAGAATCCCTTTTGTGTTCACATGCGCATACACGCACACACGCTTTCCATGTGGAATTTGGAACAAATTGATCAGCGTTTTTGTCTCTACATAACACACATTGGAGCTTACCAGATCATTGTGAACATTCTGAAAATAACACTCTTGGTCCTTTTTTTCATGTGATCATTCCAGTTACTTGTGTTCTGAGACCCCCTCATCTCACTCTCCTCTCCTGGGGACTCGGTGCTCCTGGGCAAAGTGGTGATATGAGTGGACATCCCTGAAAAGCACTGTGTCCTCCTCTCCCATCACCACATAGCCATCTTATAATGCTGTGCACCATTGTTGGTGTTTGTGTTGTCTTAGCATTTTGGGTTTGAAACGAGAGATGAGTGTTCAAACCTTAGCTCCACTCTTAATAATTTTGTGATCCTGAACTAACTACTTAACTTTGGTGAGTCGCAGTTACATTAACTGTAAAATCATGACAATAATACTTGTCTGTTTTTGAGTTAGCAATAGGCCTGCAAAATGACTAACGAGCACATGTGAAATAATTAGATAACTCTGGGCACCTCGGTGCTCAACAAAAAGTAGGTGTTCTATTCAGGTGACACTGAAGCTATTGTAAGAATTTTGTCTGTTGTATGTGTGTTGAGTCTTTTAATGAGAAAAGTCTTCTTCTGCCAATATTGCTCTAAATGCAGAATGAGATGTAAGCCAGATAAGCCAAACGCATACTAGCTTAGCCCTGGTCAGCTGTTTACACATTCATATTCAGCCTCAGCATAAATAGCCTTACCATGAATTCACAAGAAATTGCTGAGAATTGAGGATCATAGCTCACTGCTGGGATTAATTTCTTTTCAACAGACTGACTGTCTAGAGAATATCCATAATGCTATAAATGAAAACATATGTTAGTGTAACTGGCCGTGGGAGAAGTAACCACGAGGATTTTCAGAAACTACTTCATGAAGAGTTGCTGGCTTGGCCACAGCTGGGGGAAAGAACAAGATACATTTAGTACTAAGTCTCTTTTATGGCAGTCCCTTTTTAAAAAATTGTTATGCATTAAAAAGCGAAGGAAGTAACTTTTATTTCTAGAAGGAATTTATGAAATAATGAATTTCCCCAACCAAGAGAATTTAGCTGTATTTAAGAAATGAGACTTGGGACCTATAGGGAGAGCCAAGAGGTGAAGAGGTCTCTTTTTAGGCCTCCTTTGGCCACCCCAAAGAAGCTAAATTAATGGGTGAGACAGCAAATGAAGAAGCAGAAATCGTTGTTGATTTTGCAATTTTCTTTTGTTGAATGCAAAAGTGGTTGCTATGTAATTATAAAACACACCAATTTGCTGATAACTTAAATGTTATAAAGCAGCTCTTTTTAATTAAATTTACTTTTCCTGGGTAGATTTTGAAAAATATTCATAATAAGAATTAGATGGAACTCTGTATTTTATTTATTGCCTCTTTTACAGTCCTCCTACATAGCTAATTTCTTTCAGAGTTAGTAAAGGGTAATTATCTGTCAACTGATGGTAGTTGGCACCAATTCAACACCAACAGAAACCCCCAATCTGGGGTGCAGTGAAGAAGGAAACTTCATTTAGTGCAAACAGCTCAACAGTAAGACAGCGTGCCTGCAGAAAGGGCACTGCTGTAGAACAGCTCAGTAGTGCTACTGCAAGGCGGTAAGAACAGCATGTGCTCCAGATGTCACCCAGGGAAATGCAGCCTTCAGTCTTTGGTGGAAAGTGTACTCCCCATCAAGAGGGGAGCTGGGTTATATAGACAAACGTTCCTGTCCCTGGTCCCTGATTGGTCAGAATAGAGCTACTCTGATTACTCAGAACTGCATAGCTCTGATTGGATGGGGAAAGCCTCATTCCTATTGGTTGAAATAGGACTTTAGGAACTCCTTTGTAAGGGCTGGTTCAGATGGCAGAGACACAGTGCAAGCAGGCAGGTTACCATATTTTTCCATGTATAAGATACTATTTTTGCCTAAAATCCTTAGACTGAAAATCGAGGGGCGCCTTATACACGGAAGTCAGCTGAGGAGGGAGCCACGCGGGTGCGTAGCTGCTCAAACAGGCTTGTCAAACAGGCTTCCTCCAATCACAAGCCTTATTGTTACTTATTGTTGGCTATCAGAACACGAACAAAGTTAGCTCAGAAAATGCCACCAGTTTATGAGGATGATCTTATATATAGACAGTGACTGGGATGACAGCAGTGATACAATAGAAGTTGAAGAAATTGATATGTCTGGAACTAATAGTGATGAAGAGAGCAGTGATGCAACAGAGGCTGAATAAAGTGATATGCTGCATAATATCATAGTACTGGTATGTAAACATTACCTGCAGTAATTACTAAGTAAAAATGTGTTCTGTTTCATGTTTAAAATATTGATTTCTTAATTTTAGGTTGGAAAAGTAGGGGGCGTCTCATACATGGGGGCATCTTATACACGGAAAAATACAGTACATTGGAGGCAGGCTAGTGCAGAGAAAGTCTGCAGAGCACAGAGTCTGTGAAGCACAGTTTGCCTGAGAGACCTCTGTGCAGAAATGGCTGCCAGGCTCTGCCTCTTTGCTTTAAAAAAATTTTAATTTGAGCACAATTAGCCATGAGTAGTAGCCTTTCTTAGTCCTCGGGGTTCACATGCCATAACTTCAACTTTTTAAATTAAAAAGGGTCCCCTTCAGAAAATCTGATTTTCAGTTTATGACTATTCATGACCTTTGTAGATTTCTTATATCATATGTCAGGCCGAGATCATGTGGGAAGGGTCTCTTACAACTGCAAGAAAAGAATGTATAGTAGAAATAATTTAGTCAGAACTGTAGGTCATTGTTTGAGTATCCTCTGGCCTTCTTCCCCACCCCCCAAATCCAGAACAATGTATCTGCATATTGGAAGCATCACTAAAAGTTAAAGCAACAACCCTTTTGGTGGGCAATTTGGCAACTGGTCAAAAATGTTAAAAGTGTGCATAGTTTGCTCCAGCAATTTCGCTTCTAGGAAGTGCCCTTCCAGAACTAATAGAAAAAAGCCCATTGAAAGATATTCATGAAAGGGATGTTAATAATAAAAACAAAACCATAAACCCACTGAAATTACTGTTTACCCATGCACAGAATTCTACATAACTATTAAAATGTTGATAAGTGTTTTTATTGCAAATACAATGGAATATTTAAGTTATACTATGTTTATAAAGTAATGAGTCAGTATTTGAAATCTTGAGAGTTTTTTTGTATGATGTTATGAATTCTGAATTCATGAAACTGTAAAATGTATGCATAGTAGAGACAGAAAGTAGAATGGTGGTTGCCAAAGACCAGAGAGAGTTATTGGTTAATGGGTCCTCAGGTACAGTTTTGCAAGAAGGAAAATGATCTGGAGGTGGATGGTGATGAAAGTTGCATAACAGTGAGAATACGCTTAATGCCACTGAACTAACGGCTCACTTAAAAATGGTAAATTTTATGTCATATACTTTTACTACACACTTTTAAAAATGGAAATGTAATACTATAACAACTGAGTATTAACAATAACGACTTTTAAGATGTATGTGTGGGCATCTCTCACTAGTGGCAAGATTTGCTTTCTGAAGGAAGCCTTTGTTTTCAATTATAAACATTTTAGTATATATCTCTTAAAATATTCATTTTTTTCAACACAATTATTGTACCATTATCACAGATAATCAAAAATATCTTATCGCACACCGGAACCTTTTGCTCCCCTTCCTCCTACTCCCCCCACAGGCATGCATCTCCTAAACGCGAGGGCAGCGGTTCTCAACCTGTGGGTCGCGACCTCTTTGGGGGTCGAACAACCCTTTCACAGGGGTCGCCTAAGACCATCGGAAAACACATATATAATTACATATTGTTTTTGTGATTAATCACTATGCTTTAATTATGTTCAATTTGTAACAATGAAATTGGGGGTCACAACATGAGGAACTAACTGTATTAAAGGGTCACGGCATTAGGAAGGTTGAGAACCACTGCTCTAGGGAATTCCACCCCACTAGACTTGCAACTAGGGGCAGTGGGCAGCGGCAGCTCATTGTGTTACCATTGTAATAACCTGGTTATTCATTAATAAATAGAAAGGAGTAAAGGAAAGCTACAATTTAGACGCATGCCCAGTAAGGTCTGGGTGATGTGGGAAGATGCTGACCTGTCAGTCACACTTGGGAACACATTAGTGGCCACTGCAAACATGAGAAGGTTTGCTCTTTAAACTCCTGAACAAAAGGAGTTGCTTCTCTTGGCTCGCTTGGGCCTCCTGCTGCAGGGAGTGCACTCCCCAGCATTTGCCCATGTGGCTCACAGCCATGTGTGGCCCGCACAGTGGACGAGTGGAGTGAATCTCGCCCGATGCTCTGCTGGGTCAACTCCTCCACGGAACATAAACTCTGGACACTGGCTTTGCTTCTATCTTTATTGAAGCCCCAGCTTCATATTTTCCAGGACTGATTTAAGGCAAATGGGACTTTGCAGACCAAGAGGTGTAACTCTACACAAATAAAAACTACTAATCTCCCCCCACCCCCAAAGGAAAGTCTTAACATCACTTAACATCACAGTACAAAGAACAACTTTTTTTGTTAAAAAATACAGTATGTATTCTCAATTTCCTTACACTTTTTCGGAGGTGGAATCATCTGTGTATTTAGAACATCTCTGGCCTTGGCAGTGTCAGTAATACCATCGAAAGTGTTCTGGAAGCTTTTGCACATGGTAGGGAGAGTGTTATGGAATTTGCTAATCTTTCTTGCTGACACAGTTTAATCATGTAAAATGAAAAGTACGCATTTTCCTCTTCCTCTTCTGTTTTTCTTCATCTTCTACTGCCTTCTTCTGCTCTATATATGTCTATCTGCCCGAACCCCTCGTTAAGAAGTAGAACCCTAATGGATGTGTGGCTACAGTGAAGAAATCCAAGCTGAAACTTTCAGTCTCTCAGATACTGAAGTTTTATTCATCATTTACCTAATGACTAGGACCTGATAAGAGCAGGTTGTGAAACCCTCTCATTCTTATTATGCTTTTTCCTTTAAAAACTTTGATAATAGAGTTTATAAAATCACTAACCAGTATGGTTTCAGGTCAAGATGTCAGTATATCTTGATAATGCACTAGATCATTGAGCATGATGCGTGCTCATTTGTCGCAATTAGCGACAAATACCATTTAATTTGAAGTCAAATTACCAAGAGTCCAGGTTGAAGCGAAAAAACCTGAATAATTGCAAAGATGGTAAAGAAAGAAGAAAGCCAAAGTCAGTCACTAGCTGTCGGCTTAGCCTCTCATTCTCTGCCAGGCATCTAACTTCTTGCCCTCATGGCATGAAACTCTAGACCAAGCAACCCAGGAATGCTGCCATCTAGTAGGATTTTTTTAATATGTATTTATGTAATTTCATTTGGTAATTAATTGAAGAATATAAAATGGTCTTGATTTCCAGTTTTTTTTGTAAACCAGCAGCAAACACATGCTAGTCTGTAATGAGTTTTTAGAAATTTACTGGGGGGAGGTGGGCTTTTGTGCAGCCTACCTATCGGTGTGCCCACCTGCCCCCGTGTTGGGCCTCCCCAGACTCATCATGAGGGACTCGAAGTTTGTACCTGAGGTTTCCTGGCCACTGGCAGCTCAGACCACTGAGCTGTGTAACTTCTGATAGCTTCAGTCCCAATGTTCATAAAACAATAATTAATTCTCCCAGGTTCTCTGCACTATGTTAGACAAGTAAATTCCTGCATCTGCTAGATGGGCAGTCCATTTCAAAGAAAGTCTAGAATAACCAGTCCTTACATTAGGTAAACGCAACAAAAAAGCATTGATCAGCCCTAGCCGGTTTGGCTCAGTGGATAGAGTGTTGGCCTGCGGACTGAAGGGTCCCAGGTTCGATTCCGGTAAAGGGCATGTACCTGGGTTGGCAGGCTCGATCCTATGTGGAGGGTGTGCAGGAGGCAGCCAATCAATGATTCTCATCATTGATGTTTCTATCTCTCTTTCCATCCTCCTCTCTGAAATCAATGAAAAAAATTTAAAAAAGCAATGATTAGGCTTCAAAATACATCTTTTCCTTCAGTGTTTACTTATAGTCTGAGAGCCTTATTTCCTCTTATAGGAAGGGATACTTTTTACTTTTAATAAAATTATTGCTCTTCTCTGCCCCCGAAAAGAATTTTTGTGCTCCTAATATTAGCCAATTGAGCAAATGGCAGAACATCTTTCTTTATTCCTGTACTTGTTTGTGACTTAGGATACTAACTAGTTGCCCGCATTGGTTCAGGACACCATGGAAAAGGCATAATGTATTCTTTTTGTGTTTATATTTTTTACTCAGGACTGTTCTAAAATACATAAAGTTTGTCTTAAATTTTAAGATGCTATTAACATTCCCTCTGTTGCCTATTGATGGGTGAACATTGCTTCATTTAAAATGTATTTTTTTGTTGTTGTTGTTTGTTTGTTTTTTGTTCTTCGTTTGTTCCATTAAGAAAAAAATACAAGTTTCAACCAGCATGGCCTCCTACATCTGTGTTGAGTTCAGCCATTGCACATTCACCTCATCCCGGATGAACTGTGCAAGCTTAGGAAAGATCGCGGTGATGGTACCCAGAGGACTGGAACTCAGCCCAGCTCAACTCCGGGCCTGTGAAAGCAAAACATGAGGGGAAGCCTCAGGCTTGCCCACAAGCACTTTGTTATTACAAATGCCTGGACTCCCTCTTGGGATCCCTGATGCTAGAGCTGCTGGTGCATGTTTCTCAAGTCAGTGAGTCCTAACACGTCCACCACATTCTGGCTTTTGTCACCCTGTCCCGCTAAGAAGCTGGGCAGCGTTTGAAATTCACTTTTCATCTGCTGCTTGCCAGGTTTACCAGGCCAGGAGCAGTGTTAAATGAGGCCACAGACAGGATGCTCAGAGCCGGGCGCAGTCCCAGAACCCCACCGACTGGGGAGTCGAGGCTCCCAATATTAATCAGTTCGGCAGACACGGGGGCAGTGGGGAGGGCTCCTTGCCCAGGGCCCCATGGGGGGTGCTGGCCCTCACCTGTGGGCGCCTGAGCAGTGGGGGTATGTTGTGAACCTGCCCTTCCTTGGGGGGAAATTCCTGCCTTCCAGAAAGGAACCTTGGTGTGTTTTTGCCTCCACCTCCCTTTGAATGCAACCTTTTGTTCCGTATCCTCTCTCCTTTGACCAGACAGCAGTCCTGCTCACAGATTTAAATCAGCTCCCATAAATCTGCAGGACTGTACTTTTTTGATGGGGAGCTTCGCTTTTGCTTTGAATGGAATGGAGATGAGGGCTGGTTGTTATGTGGGATAGAGTTTATGGTGTCGTAGGAGGAGCCTTTATTGATGTTTGTGAAAATAGCAGTTGGTAATATAGATGCTATCTTTTTGAGACATAGCAGGCGTGTGTAGGAGTGAGGAAAAGAAAGGAAAAGAAGCAACACATGGTTTGAATTTCTCTGCAGGGACGGGTCCTTGAACAGCCCTCCGGTGCCGTTTTTGCTTCCTACAGGTTGGTACCACATTATTCTTATCTGCAAGGATTCCTCTTCCTCCAGGCCCCAAACATGTCATGCTCAGCACACGTAGCTTATTTCAGGGACACTTAAGCTGCCGGAGGGCAGCTGATAAATACGCTTTCCCTCTGTGCCGGGTGAGGTAGTCAAGTGTTTTTTTTCCATTTAAGATCATGGGAGGCGGAGCTCAGTGTGGAGACCAGCAGAGATGTCCAGTTACAATGGAAACTGGTCATTCCAGGCAAGTGTCCATGACACCCATGTATTTTGTGGTCATTGGAGGTGACCTGATGGCAGTACCAGCATTGAATTACTGTTAAAATGGTGTTTTGGTAATGTCAGTTGCATGTGAATTTTAGTTGACATTTTCTTCAGGAAGTATGATTGGAACAATGAGAATAGAGCTTTTAATCTGTCAGACCCAAGTTTAATTGACCAGACCATTCCATTACTGTTTGGGATGTAGAAGGATTGTTCTTTTTGTTTGTTTGTTTTGTTTGTGTGTTTTTTTGAGAAGCCAAGTATTACTGGGCTGTAGTATAAATGTCGATAGATTGTAACATTCATATTGAGAGGCACTAACTTAGCCACTGTTACCATGTTACCTTCTAATACAGTCTCACCTTAAATATTATTTTTATAATGTTTATATTCAGAGAGAATCTCTGCCATATCCCCAAAAGACAAATATAAGGATAGTTATTACTGAATTTATATTTCTAGAGAAAAATTGGAAACAACATAAATGGCTACATAAATAGAAGACGATATATTTAAACCAATACTATGTCAGATATAAAGGAATAAGCTGTAGTTATAGAGAATAACATAGATTGATCTCAAGAACATAACATTGGACCTAGGGTTTAATTTATATTTAAAAAAATATACATACAAAAAGTTTTCTAGATTTCTATAGATGTGGGATGTGAGTTTGTAAAATAGATCGAAAAGATACAAACTAGCTAATAGTAATTGGTTCCTCAGATACAGGAAGATGGAATAATTTACCCACAATATATTATTTTAATTTTTCTTTTAAAAAGACCTGAACCAAAGTGATAAAATATTATTTCTGAATGGTGGATATGTGATTTTTTTAAATCATTTTTTTTGTACTTGACTATTATAGAAACCTTTCTCAAAAAAAAATCTATGCCTATTATTTGAAAATCCATAAATATTAAAAGTACAAAGAAGGAAATAAAAATCCCTCGTGATTTCATACAAAAGTATATATAATACATACTTTTTTGATTGGTGCTTTCTCTTTAAAGGAATTTCTTCTGAGAAATAGCTAGGTTTATGTACAAAACTCTAGCCTCAGATGTCCAATGGCATGGGATTGAGTAACTTATGGTACATGTATAAAGCCAAATATTGTCTAAGCATTATGTGATATTTATCTTCTTAGAATTGATCACATATGAGATCACACGAATCTGAACCTTTTACATTATCTCTACCTGGTTTGGAAATAAAGTAACTTTTGTAGTAAGCACTGGAATGTCCTTGAGTCTAACTTAGACTCGGTCACCGATTGGCTGGTGGCCTTGGGGAAGTTAGGTCTCTTGGTCCTTTAATAAGCCACCATTCATTGAACCCCAAGCTCTGGACAGGGAGGGACAGCAGAGCACAAGGCGGCATAAGCACAACTCCCACAGAGCCCTCGGGTGCCCGCCTCTGTCCTGGTTTCCTCATTTACTGAACGAAGCTAATACCTGCCTCCTCTCCCACCAGCAGGTTAGGGAGCATCTGGGGAAATGCCCTTGGCAGCAGTACACTCTGGCAGAATACATCTTTCCCTCAGTTTCCCCTGTAGCGGAAAAGGCCCCTCTCTGATTCCCCAAATACATCACACAGTGTGCTGGGACAGGGCCTTTGCACGTGTTGTTGCTCCTTCTGGAATACCTTTCTTTCATGATCTCCCTGCTCCCCGGCCCTCATCCTGAAAACTATTCCCCTTCCAAACCTCGCTGGGACATATTCTCATTTGGGATGCCCGTGCCACCTCTGTGTCTCTGATGTGGTTTGTTATTGAATCTATGTGGTTTGATATTGAATCTTACAAATGGTATTGTTACTACTTCACCTTACCGACTGGAGCTCATTAAGGGTAACATACTGGTCTGAGCTAACCTTATCACTCTACCGGGTGCCAAGTGTAGGCCCCGGCATACCAGATGCTCAGAAAGTGTTTGTGGAAATAAATTGAAGGCACTCTGAAAGGTAGATTGCTAAGCAAATGAAAGGGAGTATGATTGGGAGGATCTTTTGAATCCCTGGGCGTAGTCACCTGTTACATTGGACACTAGAATGTGATCTCCGTGTTAGCAATGCTGGTCACAGCCTGGTGCACACGCCACTCCTGGTGAATGGATGTAAGTCTAGTGAATTCACATCCAGCTGTGTGGGCACATAGGTGATGTTAACTCTGCTTCTCTGGCCTATGCCAAGCCCTTAATGCTGTTAGAAGTGTTTGTTATGAAAGTGTTTATTTCAACCGTACTTTCTATAACATATGCCCTTTCCACAGCGCATGCATACGGACTTCTGTCCTGCTCCAGGCTCTGCATCCTGTGGGGGTGGGGGTGCTGCTTGAGGACTCGCAGTCTGATGGCGGAGGCAGTGGTTGTCCCCGTGAACTCCCGTGTAAAACCGGACATCAGCTGGCATCTGCGACTGGTTGATTTTCGCTGTGACATGTTGTAAAGTTTTTTTTGCCCTGCCTTGATTCCCGAGGGTGATGTTGATCGTTTTCTCTGACAGTAAAATAAACTAAAAACAGCCCAATGCCTTTTAAGTGCTTTTTTTCATTTATTTCCTGGCATGACTGACTAATGAGGGAAAAATGGATGTCAGGGGGCATGAAGTTAATAGAGGCCACTTGCACCCGCCCATTCCTTTATAGGAGAGAAGAGCGAGCCCTTGAGAGAACAACCGAGGCCAGTGTTCTGTTGGAAATGGTGTCCTAGCTCCATCACTTTAGCAGTGATTTCCCACCGTATTCCGTCACAAGCCTGTGACATCCACCTGACAGGCAGCAGGGCAGGAGGGGGTGCGGCAGGGGGAGCATTGCCTTTGGTGTCAGAGCTCTGAACTCCAGTCCCAGCTCAACAGCTCAGGAGCTGTGCGGCTTTGGGCAGTTTGTTCTCTGGGCCTCATTGTCCTTCCCTGTAAAAGGGGGTTAACAACACATTCTTTGTCCTTTGAAGGACATAATGGAGGTAAAGGCAGCAGGGCCCAGCACCTGGAATTGACACCGGCCCTTATTGATGGCCCTTATTGATGACGTTCGAACAGTAACACGGAGCTTACTCAGCCATTTGGTTGGTGGAGAATCGGCAGTTCTAGATGAGTCGTCAGTCTCAATATTTGGAACAACCACGTTTGAAAAGTTTTCTGAAGTCACAGATTTCAAACCAGTTTCCAGAATTCCCAGCTCTTTATTACATTTAGATTAAAGACTGAAAGCAACCCCAGGATGCCTTTAGCTGTTTCTAAAACCCATCCTTGAGAACTATAAATGGATGGAGCAGAGGCACCAAGAAAGGGGTTATTATTTTAGCGAGGTGTTTAGCAAATTAATATAGTAAGAAAATATAATTTTGCATAAACAGTTGAGTTTTAGCCATAGGCTAATTCTGAAACAAGGGCCGCTGTGTTTTTCCTAAGGAATCCCTCTCACTCTGACCTGACCCTTTGGTTTTGCGGCGTCGTGGGGCAGACCGACTGCAGTTGTCTTCGGAGCTTGTCTTCCTGCATCACAGTCGCTGCTTTGAGTAAACTTGGCCTCTACCTCCGTCTGGTTACTGGCGTGGATGCGGGCAGTGTGGGATTTGTAAACTCGGCTTGTTTCTCCTTCGGTGGTGGTGTAGCTGTTTTCCATAGCCTGGCCACTTCACTCCGGACTTTTTAGATCAGACGTGTGCTTGCCTTTTCTCCAGGCCCTCTGCAGAAGCCCTGGGCCCCTTCCCCTGCTCAGACAATGGGAGTGCATCTTTAAAGGGCCAGGTGGGCAGTTGCTGATCGGACGCAAGGATCCTTCATCAAATCCAGTTTTTCCCCTGTAGGAAAGGATTCCAGGCCCATAGGCTCCCACAGGCTAAAGGTATGTGCCCTCCATTCACAAGCCCTCAGGCCAGGTCAAGAGAAATATGACAGGAATCCAAGCAATGTCTATGCCCTCACTGTGACAGGAGCCGTATCTGGTGATTTCTGATCGCTGTTTTCTGGTCGCTTTGGGTTCATCTGCAGTGCATCTCACATCCTGTGTCAGAACGAAGCTGAGAGGTGAGATTCTATCAAGGGGCCAGCAAACTATAGCTCATAGGCCAGTAGGACTGGTTTTACTTTTTGTTTTAAAACTTAAAATAAATTTTAATTGTGGTAAAACACACATGACATGAAATTCACCATCTTCACCATTTTTAAGTGTTGAGTTCAGTAGTGTTAGGCATATTCATGTTGTTGGGCAACCAACCTCCCGCACTTTTCATCTTGCAAAACGGAAACTATGCTTGTCGCCCTCTTACTTTGGATCAGCCAACTCCATAGAAACGAGTCTTCTTCACTTGCAATTCCAATGATGAGCTGTGCAGGCGAAAGAAGTGAGCTACTTTTATTACCTTTTTCTCTCTTAAATTATCTGTGAAGAGGGATGTAGGTAGTTACCTGGGCAACATGAATGAAAACAGTAAAATCCTGTAGGTTCTTGTAACGGAAGAGGAAAATGAGCTTGAATTTAGAAGCCCTCTCCATTCATTCAGTTCAAATGTTCAGTTGGGCACCTGCTTGAGATGATACCAGTTATGAGTGTTTCTCAAGCTGTGTGCTGTCTGAATGATCACCGCAGCCCTCTGAGGTCGGTGGAGCAGACTTCGGGCACTGAAAGTTCAGAGGGATTTGTCAGGCTCTGAAATGTGGAAGAGCCGGGACTGGGACTTAAATGAAGAGCCAAAGGCTGAGATCCAGGTTTTCCCCGAAGAAAGAACTCTACTTTTATAAAACTCAGATGACTGTGGACTTGGAAGTCACCAAGGATTCCTCTCTCCTTTGCGAGAGACTCTGTTACTATTGTCTTCATTGGACAATGCACACCTCTTCCTCTGGGCTTTCACAGTTACTCAAGACTCTCTTCTGTCTTTTACCATTTTTCCCTCCTGTTTCCCGCTTCTGTGTGACAGAAACAAATCACCCCAGTTCTGTCCTTGGGCTTGGATGTGGAGGTTGCTCATTGTGGGGCATTTGTGTCTTCTTCCTTCTCATCAGTCTTACCATTTTTGTCAGAGACCCTGCTGACAGCAAGTGAGGGCTGTTCCCGAAAAACACTGCAACTATTTGTATGAACACACAGGAAACCCAATTAAAATCTATATTTTAAGAACGTAAAGCATAGTAGACACCCATCACCTATATTCCTATTCCTTGCCGTATTTGTTTCATCCACCAGCTCCATCCATCTATCCATCCACCCACTCACCCATCCATCCATCCTTCCTACCTCTTTATCTGTTTACTTGTTGAACCCTTTGAAAGTAAATTACAGACATCAGGATCTTTCACTGTTCCTTTTAAAAATACTTTTAATGAAAGCATATAGCATACGAACTACACATACACAAATGAAGTATGAAACTTGATGAGTTTTCACAAAGCCTTCACTCTTAAATTCTCTAGAGTGTATCTTCAAAAAATAAGGATATTCATGTAACCAGAATAGCATAAAATCCGATTTTAATGTTGATTTCTTGAGACAGTGAGGTGATCAGGGCCAGGAACCTTGTCCCTCTCATGGGCTAACATAATGTTTAATTTTCCAATGACTGTTTGATTCTGTGCTTTGGTGCTGTTTGTTAGGGGAGGGGAGGGGGAAGAGGAAATTTAGTTTTTTTATTTTTTAAAAAATGGATCACTTAGATCATATTGCCTGAGTAAGTGGGGGTTTGAGAAAGAATCTGATTTCAGGTAAGAATAAAAGTCAACTGTTATTTATTTAAGACTTACCATGGGTCCAGCTATACTGCTTTTAATCATGAAGACTTTGAGAACAAGTAATTTCAGAGACTGGGTAAAATACATCATTGTTATTCCAGGTAAATGTAGGTTATTTTTCAATGGCTCATTTTACTTTTGACCACTAGGAAAACATGTAATAAACCATAATAATCCTTTCCCATTTGGTCAGGGTCCATCACAGGTCACTATGAGATGGGCAGTGCGGTGATCAGGGACAGGCTGACCTAAATCCCTTTTTTAAAATTAATTTTATTTATTGATTTTTAGCAAGAAAGGAAAAGGGACGGGGAGAGAGCGAGAGCGAGAGAGAGAAACATTGATTTGTTGTTCCATTTATTTATGCATTCATTGGCTGGTTCTTGCATGTGCTCATACTGGGGATCGAACCTGCAGCCATGGCATATCAGGATGATGCTCTAACTAACTGAGCCTAGCAGTTCAGGTCCCGGCCCTAAATTCTTTATGTGGGGCAATCCGAGGTTGCACATCTAGTTCAAATGTGTGTATACATGGGCTTGTTGGGTCTTGGTTTTTAAACTATTCATGATTTGTAATGAATGCCTCAGTATATTTTTCTTGGAAAAATCCATTTTGTTAAATGTTTGACTGCACGTCCCTCCTAGATGTTAGGCAGCATGTGGGATCTTGAAAGTTCCTTTGTTAACAGCTGTGTGCATGTGAAACTGATGTGCTCACAGATAACAGCTTTATGATGGCCCAACTGAACCTGCTGGGGAATGAGGAGGATTGTGAATATGTCATGATCTGTATCAGTTATGTAGTGCACATATGGATATTGTCATGGTTTATGTTATTCAGCCAACTTTCTTATTTGAGGAGAACAGTTCACTTAACCTGAGAATTGAGATAGCTCAAAAAACTGAGTGTGTGTGTTTAATTTCTCTCTC
>NW_006284732.1:1101827-1130554 GCF_000327345.1 Myotis davidii | reverse complement strand
TAGATCGATAGATATAGATATAGATATAGATATTTTATTAGTGGGACATTCATTCGAGACAGTGAATGAAGACAGTGTGGTGACCTGACAAAGCAGTAGCCTGAGATCACAAGGCCAACACACGAATCTAGAAAGCTACTCTATGAATAATTCTGAGCCATAATTTCCTCACAGTTTCACCCTGTTGTCCCCTAAATCAGAGTCATGAAGAAAGGACAGATCAAAGTTATTCAAGTTCTCTTTTTGTGAATATTATTATACATTTTGCTGATGTCACAATAATTTCCCAAGTCAGGATGATAGGAAAGTTAAGCAGCCTACTTAAAGTTATTCAAGGAAATGGAGGAACTGTTTCTTTCACTCGTAAACACTTGAGGGTCTGCTGTGGTTTAGACACTATGCTAGTTTTGAGGGAAACAACACACAACAAAATAAACCTGGGATCTGCCTTCACAAAACCTAGAGTTTGGAAACAATAAGACATTCTACAAACATACAAAAGCATTCTTCAAAATCCCTCCATAAGTGATTACATCCCCCCCCCCCGCCTCCCCCCTTCCTTACACATAGGTAAGATCAGTGAAGGCACTATTTTGTGTCATTTGCTAAATGCTCTATTTAACAGTTTTCTGAATCTCGTCTGACATTGACATGACTATTTAATAGACTCATCAACATAAGATGAGTCTCTCTTCTTTCGCTAATGAACATATATTATTTTTAAAGTGCCACAAAATAGCCCTCTTTGCATTCTAATAAAAAAGGCCAACAATTATTATGAAGAAGAATTTTAACTGGGGGACCAACTCATGAAATGTATGGTTTTCAGGTTTTTCTCTAATTGTCTGTGTTTGGCAAACTTAAGGGATCTTTGTATTTAAGTCTTCGGGGGCCTGATATTAAAGTGCAAATACCTGGGAAGAATTTCAGTTAATGGGGTATAGTTGTGCTAACTTTATAATCAGTTGGTAGTGGCTGCTGGGAATATCTTATCCAGAAGGATGTGGAGTTTAAGTTCAGGGTCAAAGGCACTATGCTGGATAGTGAAGTCAGTGGCTGGAGTGACACAACGCCAAGATTGCTACTCTTGGATTTGAGCTTTTGTCAGCTCACATTTCAGAGATGATTAGTGAAGAATATGAGGACTGAGCTCAGAATGGAGCCATGGGGGCAGTGGCTGGACTGTGAGAGGGTACCAGAAACAAATGTTTTCAGTTTTGTATAGCGTTAGAAGGGGCCACACTTGAATGTAAGCTATACAAGGGCCAGGACTTGGTCTAATTTTTTTGTCCACAGTGTAACTGACTGAATAAGCACTCAATAAATGTTTGTTGATTAATGTTGAATAAAATTGTTTAAAGTTTGCTGCTTATATAGATCCTGTGAGGTTGCAAATGCTATTTTGTTTTCATTGGCTAATCAGGGCTAGGGAATTAGAAATCCAGAGATCACACAAACTAAGCTTTGAGAAGGTTGTTTTTGACTTCCAGGAAGGAGTTCAAGGTCAAATAATAGAAGGACCAACAGAGGAGGGATTTGAACCTAGGTTGGTATCTGGCACTAAGCCCATTTTCTTTTTACAACAAAAGAAAAATGCAAAGATGATGTAGGCTATGAGAGATTTTAGCCACTTAGTCTCTTTGTTTTAAAACCTATGGTTTTACGTGGCTAGGGATTTTAAAAAATGGAGTTAACCTTGGTCACTTCCAAGGCGGCATGTCCTTCCACTAGTGCATGGATGGACTTGCTTCTCTGTGTGGGATAGTTATTTTCCTCATCACACTTTATCATTGCTCAGTTGGCAGCCTATGGGCTTGGTCATTTTGTCCCAGTGATCTCCCTAGAGAAAAAGTTAAGATTTGAAAACAAATAAAGGATATTCAGTCAGATCCCCTGGAGCTTTCTGGGATGCACAGACAAGCTTGGGGTAGAAAATGCACTGCAGGCTGCTTAGCTTTCTCTTTGAAATGCAGAGTTTCTTGGGCTCTTAACTGACATCAATTCACACACACACCCCCACCCCCTCCCAGCTGGAGAAGAAACAGGGGGAAAGGGCTTTATTGATTCATTTATTACTTCTAGGGAAGGAGCTTATCTGAACATTTTTGCTTTGTTTTAAAAAACTATATTAGCATAGAAACAGTTTTCTTTTTAAACATTCCTCCCTGCCCCCCATTCTCACTTCATAAAATCGGAGGGGCCCTGGATGGTACATTAAGAGGATTTTAGTCTAAACATTAAGTTCTAGCAAAATGATTACTCATCAGCTCCCATGTTGGTCTGGACCATCCAAAGTCTTACGTATCAAAAATAAAAATTAAAAGTACCACTATCATTCAAATAAGTAAAAACCTCGTTAAAAACGTTAGGGTTTTATCTTCATGTTAGGTACATTTGGTATTCAGATCAATTCATTTCTCTTTTGAGGTTTTAATTTAGGTCGGATAATTGCGATTCTTGGCTGTAACATGATTTGTTAGTTCCCAACTAATACGGTTTTATTAAAAAGTGAACTTGAGGCGTGTAAAGCTGTTCACCTTGCTGTCGTTGAGTGAGTCAGTGAGTCAGCTTGTGTCTCAGGGCTGCAGTCATCTGGCAAATATCCTTCCAAGGTAACACCAGGGCTGTGAGAAGAGGGCTGAGGTGAAGTTTCACTTTGGTGATTCTGTCATAAGTTAATGCCTTGGCTTGATCTCCAATGTCACAGAAATTTGCAAACAACACCAACAAGTGAATTCAGATTCTTGTCCTTCAAAGCAGACTCAACATATTGAACTATTACACGTGAAATAAATGCTGTCTGGCATTTGCTTTCACCTAAAACGGATGTTGGTGTGTGTGACTGTTGTTAGGGATATAAACAAGACTAGAGGCCCAGTGCACGAATTCGTGCATGGGTGGGGTCTGGCAAGCCCGGACCCAATCCAGGTGAATCGGGGCCAGGCCTGTCGGGAGGAGACGGCCTACCCCGATCAGGGCCCAATCAGGGCCGGGCTGGTTGGGGGGAGGGGCTGTGGGCCGATTGGGATGGTGGGGCCCATCGGGGGCAAGGCTGGCCGGGGTGAGGGGCCGCAGGTGGTTAGCTGTCTGGCCCTACCCCTGATTGGGGTGGTGGGGGGACTGATCTGGGGTGGGGCCAGCTGGGGGGAGGGGCTGCAGGAAGTTGGCCAGCCCCACCCCTTTTTGGCGGGTGGGCTGCGGGAGGTTGGCCAGCCAGCCTCACCCCCCAATTGGGCGGGTTTGCTGGCCGCAGAGGGCATCATAGTGACTGGTCGTTCTGGTTGTTATGGTGTTCTAGACACTGGCTTTTTATATATATAGATAGATAGATAGGATCAGCCATGGATTGATCCTTGTTGAGGTTGGGTGGTAATACCATATATGTTTTAAATATTCGATAATAAAAAATTGTAATGGATTTGTTTCCCTAAAGGCAAAATCTGACAAGTTTCTAGGAAAATGTTTAGCTAAATAGAGTAATTTGTCACTTTTTTTACATTTTGAAAGTTAATTGCCCTCCCCCCCCCTTTTAATCTCTTAAAGACTGAGCTGTGACAATTAGTATAAAATTGTCCCACTTCCCAGCAACTGGTTGGCACTGGTGAGCGACAAGTTCAGGTCTGAGAAGAGAACAAAGCTGAATGGCTGACATCTGACCTCCTGGTCACTGTCTGGGCTGCAGGTAGCGTGATTTTGTGTAACAGTTTAAACACAGTTGAGAGACATAAAACACTCTTCTATGCCTACATTTCTTAATGCATTTTAAAAGTGTTTTAAATGAGAAGCTGCAAAAAATTCCGATTTACATGTGAAACTAACAGAGGCAGGGGATGCCATCGATGGGTGTAATCATCAGAGGTCGTAGGTGACACCAGCCATCCCCGCTTCCTTCTTCTCAGGCCTGTGGGCCAAGGGAGTCCCACTTTGATGTTGACAGCTCTGTGTGACATTCTCAGGATGGCGGCCCTCCCAGCTGATGGCTCTGTGCCTGTCACCAGTGTCATTAAGGATAACGGGAGGCTGGAGCACTGTGTTCAGCCTTCTCTTTATTAATGTACTTGGTGGAATGAAGACCTAAATGCCAAGGATGAGATCAGTTTCCGGATTACCGAGTGTTTCAGACACTCTGAAAAAGACACTTTGCAGCATCAGAGCCTGCTGAGTTTGCCCGGGGTGTCCAGGATTTGTAACCGGTGTTACAGAACAAGAATTCTTCCTCGGGCACTGTGTCCAACTCTGCCTACTTCATAAAGCTGTTGATTCATGTATTATAGCATAATAGTAACTGATCAAAGCAGAATACGAGATGATATGTAAATATTGATTATAAAAACTATATGAAGATATTGCACCAGTGATCAAAATAGAAGACCTAACCAAATGTATAAAAAGTTGTGTTAGGGCAAAGGGAATATGGCTATTTGTGTGTGTGTGTGTGTGTTATATTGTTTTACAGTTGGATTTTTTTTTGTACAGAAGTAAAGTAAGTCATCTTTCTGGTATTCAAAGGGTTCCAAAGATGAAATTTTCCTGTCATAGTGCAATGGTGTAGGTGGTGGTTAAGAATGTAGGAAGGATAAATGAATCCATAATGTAATTGAATACCATTTAGCGGATTCCTATGCCATTCCTGGGATCCCTATGCCCAACCCTGAGCAAGAAGGGGGACTCCACTACTGCCACCTACCACCCACACTGGGTATTTTTCTAGCAAGACTGTGCATAAGAGAGATTAGAAGAGGGAGGAGATTCCATTACTGCTCACATGTAGGATTATTTGCTATTCTCTTCTTAATTTTAAGATTTTCTGATATAAATATATATATATAATCCTCACCCAAGGATATTTTTTCCATTGATTTTTAGAGAGAGTGGTAGGGAGGGAGGAGAGGAAAAGAGAGAGAGAAAAACATCGATTAGTTTGCCTCCCATATGCACCCCGACCAGGGTCGGGAGTTGAACCTCCAACTGAGGTATGTGCCCTTGACTGGGAATCGACCCCACGACCCTTTGGTCCATGGGCCAATGCTCCAACCACTGAGCCAAACGGGCCAGAGCTGATATTTTGTTTTGATGGCAAACGCTGATTGATATAAGTCTCAACATTATAAATACAAATACCTATTTTTATTCAAAGTGACGTGTCAAATCAAAATGGGATATGGTTCCAGGCTATATCAGAATTATTGGATTTCCCTGAGAAGTAAACATTTTCATTTACTCACTATTTGTAAAAAGATTATTCAGACCCACATACCTGGCTTCCATTTGTCCAGTGAGCTGTTTTTGAGTGCCGGTTATGGTCACATATGTGAGGAGGTGGGAGATAGTGGGTCTGGGGGATTACGTGAAGGCTTGCTGTGAGCACCTGGGTGCTGCCTTGAGGATAAATTCATGTCCTGGTGGCAAAGCTTTGGACAGATTCAATGGAGTGAGTCCGATTTCCTTGGGCTTGTTTTGGTCATGTTTCAATTTCTCAAGAACAAGGCATTCGATTCAGTTCATCTGGTGCAGGGATACTCAATCTTCGCTGCCTCCTAGAATCACCTAGGAACCTTGTAAAACACACACATACCCAAGTCTCACCACCAGGAATCCAGATTCAGTTGATCTAGAGGGGGGCCTGGGCATCAGTATTTTGTAAGAGCTTTCCAGGTGATTCTGACATGCAGCCAGGGTTGAAATCCAGTGTCCTGGTGGATAATAGGACATTGTCTTAAATTGAGCTTAAAAAAATATTGTGACTATTAAAAAGGGCTGTGTTGTTTTCTCCCACACATCCTTAATGAGACTTTAATAGTTTGCACAAAGACTGTGTGAAGGCTTTGTTTAATCCCTGGCAGTTGTTTCCACCCCGTCTGTGTGTTAGTGTGTCCTTGGGGCTCTTGTAAAACACGAGTGCTTGTCCCTACCTCCCACCTCCAACCCATTCTGAAGGATGTGGTCTGGGACTGGGCAATGGTGTGGGTGTGCTCATGACTGACTGTGATTCCTCAGATGACCTTGTACAGAGAGGTTGAGATATATCACTTTATTTGACTATTGTCTACTTTATTTGAATACTAGAGGCCCGGTGCACGATACTTGTGCATGGGTGCAGTCCCTAGGCCTGGCCGGCGATTGAAGTGTGAGTGTCTGGTGTGGAAGAGCAGGTCCCAGCTGACCTCTGGACCCTGGTCAGCACCTGGGCCCCTGCACGCCCCCCTCCGCCTGAGTCACGGGGCCCAAGTCCCCATATGGAAATGCGGTGAGCATGGCCGGACATCATGGGCCGGGGCTCAGCGTGGGCCTCTGGGTGGCCCAGCAACACTGCAAGGAAGCCAGGCAGGCAGCGTGTTCTCTCCCGGCTGGCCTCGCAAACTGGCTCCTGTGTGAACCCACAGGGAGCCCAACTGGCCCCTGTGGTCCTCCTGGATGTGGCCCAGCTCACCCAGATGAGGCTGCATGGGTTTAGGGTGGGCTTCTTGCAGGTGCCCAGCACCTGAGTGCAGGGGCTTCCCCAGTGTGCGAGCCCTGGTGTCCTGGGGGAGGTTAGCAGGGGGAGTGAGAGTGAGCTCGGTGGACACCCCACATTCTCACTGCACCTCTGTCCCCGTCACCCCCATCCCCAGGTAGCCGGTGAGAGGTCACAGTGCGTCGCTGACGCCCACCATGTTCTGCGCCACCCCCTGGTGGTCAGCGCACGTCATAGCGAGTGGTCGAACTCCTGGTTGAACGACCACCCGAGGGGACATTTTGCATATTAGGCTTTTATTATATAGGATTGTCTCTACCTTTTAGGAATATATTCAAATAGCTGCTTGAATATTACCGGTATATATTTGTTGCTATAACTACTATTATCTGGCAATAAACATTTGAAAAGGCCCATGGGACCTGCTAGATTTAATAGTTTTTAAATGCTGCTTTCAGCAGTTCTTCAATTCTAGGTTCATGGAATATGTCATAAATTTAAAAACATGAATTGTGAACATTTATGAAGGCTTTTTGATGCCTACCACGACTAGGTAGCAATGTTTTCTTACCATTTTGATGTTATTTATTCACATTGACAGCATAGTAAATATATACGAAGTTTGTAACATGTACAATAGGAAATATTTTTAGCTAGCTGTGCTGGCATTTGAAATGTATTGCTGCAATTGCCGTTCTTTGCATATTTTATATATTCAAGGCAATTTCGAAGTTGGTGTTTATATTTGTTTTCTACATTGATTCTCGTCACTGAGAATGTGGGAATAGTCAGTGATGGTGAAGGGAAATGTCTCTCTTTTTATGAGTAAAATTAAATGTATTCACCCTGTGCATAAGCCGTTTGAAACAAATCCCCCACGTGCCTGGCAGAGCTGCTGTGATGAACGGCATGTTCTGTGTCTGTGCTGCTCCTGGTAGGTACCTGGAATGTGGTCCACACGGAAACGGGATTTCTGATTTTACTTTATTCTAATCGGTTGAAATCGCAATAGCCACACGTGGCTAGTGGCTGCCAAGTGGGCAGGGCAGGTTTCGAGGCTTGAGAAGAGCTTTGCCTGAGCTGTGACATGGGGTGGCCACATCCCATGTTAGAGGCCTCCCTCCCCACGGATGGCATGCCTGCCCCCCCCCCCGCCCCCCTTTGGTACTCGGAGAGGCCTGGGTTAGAATGTGTGTTGAGAAAGGACCTAGATCAGAGGGTATGGCTCTGTGCGGTGGAGATGCAGTTCACACGCCCACCCACGTCCTCAGACAGCCGCTCTAATGTGCAGATTCGCTTTTCAGGTGTTCTCAACCTCTCCCTTTGCCCTGCCTCCCCCCTGGCAGGGTATAACCATTGTCACCTCAACATCCCTGTTGCGCCCTCTCTGCCTGCTCCCCCCATACATCTGGCCTCCACTTCTTCCCCCTCCTCTTCTTGTCTCCTCCCTGCGCGCCCCCCGCTCCCCCTGCCCCACTTCATCTGCACAGCCTATGGCTTCCCTAAGAAACACACTCCTGAATGGGTTTGTTCAGGATCAGTTGTCTCTGCAGCTTCACCTCTCCTCCCTCACCCAGCCCACAACCACCTCAGTAAACACCCGGATCTGCTGCTGGGCCCTCCAGTTCCTGGGCCTCGGCTCCTACCTCCTTCACATCTTCCTGACTTGCACTCCGCCGCGGCTCATCGAAGGCTCTCTCCTTGTGTTGGCTGAGATGACCCTGCAGGAAGCCCACTCGACCCACCCAGGATGGTCAGGGGTCCTTCCTGAGCGCCCCCAGTCTGTTCCTGTGTTGAATCCGCAAAGCTGAACCTTGCCCGGCGGGACCGTGAGTGCCCGGTGCACTTGGTGACTACATTCGGTGAATGGGCAGCATGAACAAGTTCATCATTAAACCTAAGTCTTGGCTGGTATCTGTTTGTGCACAAGCTTTAAATCCTAAATTTTGTAAAACAATGAATTTGACAGAGAATCTGACTGCCTGGACTTTTTATCCCTTATACTTGCTTATTGGTTGCTCAATTTCATTGATTCCACTCATATTTTTCTTTTTACAGAAATACTATGTTCTTGTTCCAGGAGCTTTTAGCCCACTCATTTAGGGCCCGTGGTATTTTAATCACAGACTATAGATGACTGGGTGCTCAGTAAGAAAAGTAGAAATACAGAGTTGCTTTGTTAGGAGTAAATTTTTAAAGGACTTTATACAATACTGCTTAAAAATACTTTTTGACAATTATTTTAAATAATGAAAGCAGAAGCAAAAGAATATTTACATTTATTGATTACAGCTGATAAAAAATCATTTGTTTTAGAGTTTTCAGAGCAATAACTGTTCGTTGCTATTCTCTTCAGTACAGGGTGGGGCAAAGTAGGGTTACAGCTAGCTGTGAGTCCATGAAAACACAGTTAACTCTTGTATTATTGTTAATCATTGTGTTATTTTCCATACAAACAACTGTGAGCCTACTCTTGCCCCGCCCTGTGTGGCACCCTCTGGCTGGCGTTTTCTCATTGCCCTGCATTCAGGTACAGACTGCATTCACTTGGGGTCCCCTCCTTCCTGTAGAACCAGCACAAGGAAGTCGCTAAGAGCAGACCACCAAAATGCTTTACTCAGGAGCTAAGGTTAACGGGAAAATTAAAGGGCGCTAACGACAAACAGAGAATTTGCCATGTGGTCACCATCGAAGATGATAAAGCCTTTGGCTTTGGAAAATTTACGGCATAGGTGTTCTTAAGCTGTTAATGAGCGATGCTTCTCTCTTATTATCACAAGAATTATGTGGTGTGCACTTAATTCTGGCTAACAGTGAAATTAACCAGTTAATTTAATTTTATTTTAAATATATTGATTTTTTTACAGAGAAGAAGGGAGAGGGATAGAGAGTTAGAAACATCGATGAAAAAGATCGATCAGCTGCCTCCTGCACACCCCCCCAGTGGGGATGTGCCCGCAACCAAGGTACATGCCCTTGACCGGAATTGAACCTGGGACCCTTCAGTCCACAGGCTGACGCTCTATCCACTGAGCCAAACCAGTTCGGTGAGTTAATTTTATATTAATTGCAATGTGGACGTTAGTTGTTATTTGGAGGCCACACTTCTGGCCTCGTCCTCCACTTCAGCACACGTCAAACTCTGATGTGGATGGAGGGTGGGACAGGAACCTGAGTGCCTCACTGGGCAGAAATCCTCTGTCCCTCAGCCTGTACCCTTTAGTTCCTCCTGCTCCATGGAAAATTGGGAGCCGTAAACCAGGAGATGGGGCAAAGCAAGCTGTGAGAATTGATATCTGATGCTGACTTGGAAGAAGTGAAGAGAACTCAAAAAGCAGGCACAGAGAGTGAGAAACTATAGCCAGAATAGTAATAATCATCATCATAATGGATGTTCTATGACAAGTTAGAAATTCAGTTCTTTCTGAAATCATGGAATTATAAACATATTTAGAAATGATTTCTATCAAAGAGAATAAAAAAGAAATTTGGACTTAAGAGGGAAGTTTAGAAAATTCTCTTCTCCCAAATGCCATATATTTTGACATTGCTATAAATGAGATGCTATTGTACCTACTACCTTAAAAGATGCATTTCACTACAGTAATTATGTTAAATATGCACATGTTATTATGCATTTTTCTGTGTAATGAACGACTTCATGTGCATTTGAGAGGATTTGTCTTTCCATACTTAAAAAAGGATAATTTTTCTTGATTAAACAGGATAATTCTACATAAACGCTGTAATCTGTGTATGTGCTTTGGTGAAAGAAAATGTCTTTCTTGTAACTTGACTTAGTTGAAAATTTTCATAAGGTAAATGAGGACACCTTAGTTTATTCCAAGGAGAAAACCAAAAGAGAGATTGTAGAGGAAGCTACTTATGCAGAATTAATGTCAGGAAAGGCTAACATTGCTTGGGGCTTTTGACCTCATGCTCTTCAGAAGAGTAGAATGCAGCAAGTATTTCTTCTGGAAAATGTCACGCATGGTCATTAAAACCTTAGTATTTTTTCCAAATGCCTAAGGAACCAACAGAGTTTACGGAGGTGTTGGTGTGATCACCCAGAAGACCTTGTAGAGAGGCAGGGTGAAAAAGGAGAGGCCACAAGATCAGACAGGATTCAGGTCACATGGTGTGACAGCAGCTAAGCCCGAGATTCATTATGGGATTCTAAGGCGTTGTTGTTTTTTCTTTAATCTTAATTTTCATTTCTTAAAATAATAAACCATCTAATTTTATCAGCCTCTTCAGTATTATTTGCCTAGATATTTGCTTTTACGTTCTTTGGGGAAATAAAACTAAAGATTTGTCTTTTATATCATTGATGTAGCTGTAAGTGAAAATTTGTTCAGTTGGGTTGTCTGTATATTTCTGATTATGAAGATTAATTAATGAGCTTGTTCATAAGACATACTGGCCCAAATGCAGTTTTTTTGTTATTTTTGCTGACTATACCTAAGGAAGTACACCTTCCTTAAATAATCCTAAAATGTTTAAGGTTAGAATTAAATATTTGAGTGGGCATTTGACAAGGAATTTAGGTTGTATCTTCTAAGTCTACACTGTAATATGATGGCCACAAGCCACATATGGCTATTTAAATACACTTGAAATGTTAGTTCCCAAGTCACACCAGCCCTGTTTCAAGTTTTCAGTGGTTACCATATTGGACAGTGCAAGTATATCTAGAATATTGCCATCATTACAGAAAGCTCTCTTGGTCCGCAGTTGGCTAACCATTGCCACCACCTGCCCTCTTTGTATAGATGTCTTTAAAAGTCGGAGATGACACATACACCATAATTTTTCCTACCAGTGCCCTGCTCCAGCCCTGCTGTCCCCTCTCTAGGCAACAAAGCTAATTCCATGCTCAACGTTCACACCAACCTGAGAAAATGAACCCCAAGGACCAGGTGGAAAGCTGGCTTCAGCAGACACAGGCTACTTGGGAAAAAATAGCCATGGTTTTTTACAACCTCAGCGATTAATTGAATGAACAGCTTGCTCTTATCGTTCTCCTGGTTATAGTAGGGATTCCTAGACCTTTCAGTATTAGGAATCTTAGTTATTTATGTAGATTGCGGATTCCCTCTATTCTTTAATGTCTCTTCCTGGTTATATTTCCAAGTGAAGTTTGTCTCAATGAATTGAGATGGGTAACTTTTGACATTCAGAGGCTCTCGGTGTGCCTCAGGGTAATTTGAGTACGTGTGAGATGAAAACCAGGCACAGAAATTACCCTATCATTGTGAATTACTGGCTATGACTCTCCTTCAGCTAAGGCACATCGCACTAATGCTCAGAGCACTCATTCCCTGTTGGATAGACGGGAAAACACCGTTCTTCTAAGAGATGTGCTCCCCGGGGTCTGAAAGCCACATGGACTTTGTCTTCATTATGGTCTGGCTCGTGACCAGATTTCAGTACAAAAGATTTTGAAAGCTGCCTCCATGTTGCTACTCTTAAAAAAATGTACAATTATTATTATTTAGTTTTTAAAAAGTAGAGTAATGTTCTCATGGTCATTATTCCATTCAATGAAGTAGGTGATCTAGGTTATAACAGTGTACATTTCCCTTGGTCAGACTTAACAAAGCTGTTTTAATTTTGAAGAAATTTAAAAAAGAGCAACCTGTACAACCTGAGCAAATGATTCCTCAATTTGTTCTAATTTGGAGAAGATCCTCCTCCCTCCAACCCGGAGGCTAACTTATAAGGAGTTGACAAAATTGGAATAAAACAGATTAATTTAGGTTTTCTAGTCATGGATCCTCACCTCTTCCCAATCGTTCCATTTCCTTTACTAGTGGATCAGCTACTCATTTATTTCATTCGAATTTTCTGAGCCAGTTTTCTTCATCACAGAGGCTCCACGGCTGCTCAGTGATGTCACGGCTCCATCTGAGAAAGCCAGATGCTTGCTAGACGTCAAAACATGCCTATTATCCGCCCTATAATCTGCTTCCGTATTCTCACAGAAACTCAAAACCCAAGTGGATCCTGGTTGTAATGAAGAGTCCTCATCAGTCCTTTTTACATATGACATTGGGGTAACTTTGTTATGCATGTTTGTTTTCAACTGCTTTTTAACCCAAAAGCCAGCATGCAAATTGCTGTCTTCTTTTTATGGACATAATCTAGTTCATGCTTCAGCTATGAGCAATCTTAGAAGCTGCAAAGGAAATGCTCATAGCAAATTGCTCAGTAAGATCAGTTGTTGCTTTCCAACAATCATTTGTGATACTAATACGGAATTTGATGGGAGTTATTTGACACAAAACCATCCCAGTTTTCAATCTAGATTGAGTCCTCTCTCCAGGCTACTATGCCCTCACCCATGGCCTCAGGGCCCCCTCAATGGCCCTTCAGTGGCTGTCTATATTTATTTAAGGCCACTCCTCCCTCTGTCTGTAAGCAGGCCCACGTATGACTTCCTAACTCCCCTTCGTTTCTCCTTAGGTATTAGATACCCCAAGGTCAGTATGTCTAAAACTGAACTTACTCTCCCTCACTTGTCCTTAATACCTTGTTCTTGAATTTCTTAAAATTACTGTCCATTCCACCCAACTACCCAGACTATACCTGAAAGATACCTTTGGTTTTTCTCTACTTTGGTATTCCCAGAGGCCACTCATTGTTTGATTGATTGATTTATTGATTGACTGACCCATTCAATTTGTCCTCGATACCTGCCTGTCCCAGGCACTTTACTAGGTAGTGCTGACACATGGATGAACAGAACAGACTGGATCCCAACTCTCATGGAGCTTTAGGCTTATCGGGGGGGAGGACCGACACAACCAAGAATGTTGAGTGGTGTTAGGGCTGTGACCAGGCATATCTGAGCATGTCATTCTTCTGTGGTTTTCTTTTATCTTTGGAATAAAACCCAGACTCCTTAGCCTGTATCCAAAGCCCTTCCTGACTGGCTGTGACCTGCTAAGATGCTGACAGATCTCCCAAGCTCACTGCACCTCCTAGGTTTCCTGGGAATGTGCTGCTTTGGAACGTCTTGGCCCCTTGTTTCTTGGGCAGACTTAAGGATGGGGCTCACACAGTGTCACTTCTTGCGAACCTTTTCTGATTTTCAGGTGTGATATTTCTCCTTTGTCCTCCCATAGCGTCTCCGTGCCCCATCACTGATCAGTTCACCCATACAATATTTATTTCCTCCTCCAGTAGATTCTGAGACCTTGGGGGCAGAGATGATGTCTTCTATCAATTTATCCTTAGTAATGAGCACAGCACCTGGCATATACTAGGTGCTCAGTAGGCCGAATGGTAAGGGCTGCCTACAAATGGAACCATTGTATTGATGGAGGTGGTAACATCTGGTTTCTGTAAGTGTTCAAGTAAACACCTCAAGCCCTGTCAGAGATTGGATGAGTGAGATTCTGTATTTGGTGGGATGTTGGCCTACATGGCATTTAAATTTTCTGATTCTAAGTTGTCACTGCTAGATTTCCATTACATAATTAATTATTTTTACCACGCTCTCAGATGTCTTCGTTGAGCCCGTCATATGTTATGAATTCTATTTCTGGGTTGTGTAGGAACTGCTGTCCTGGTGCTTTTTTCCTGTGTATGAGCAATTGGACTCAGTGGGATGATGATTTTTTTATTTTATAACATTAATGTTTGTGATCCTGCGTACCCAAATATTATTCACTGTCAGCTGTCAGTTACCATTGCGGTTGATTCTGCAGACCATCAGAATGTACTTTTCTGCGATCTTAGTCCTGTGCCAAGAACCAAGGGAGTGCGATGAATCTGGTGACAAACACTTGCTTGGCCTGGTATGTGTATCCACGGGCAAGCCAATCCAGCCATGCCTTTCTCCAAAGAGGTAACTTTAATGTGACTTTGGCGAATGCAAAGTATCCAAATTGAATTAAGTGCAACATGAGAAATTCTAACAGGTTACCCATGAAATAGGAAGCCATTTTTTTTCCTATGGAGTGCAAATCTGGCCACATGCATGGCATGTAAGATCACATACTTAACCATGAGCTCCTGGAACACATAATGTGATGCTTAAAAGAATACATCTGTTCCTAACATGAGAAGCATTTATTTGAGCCATCCTTACGTAGTAAACAATCTATAAAATGTTTGGTTAACTACTAATTTTCAGTTGGTCAGTACTTGCTACTTCCTGTGACAACCTTCAAGCTTTCATTGAGCTTTTACTATGCGTAGGTCCTGGGTCAGTTGTGAATGAGAAAAGGTTCCTGCTCACAAGGAGATCACTGACCAGATAAATTGAAACCCTGAGTACAGTTATTCCCATGTGGCCGTTGGCCTGGTCTGTGCTGTTTGCTTTTTCTTCTGCAGAGCCCTGGAGGAAGACCTGTTATCCTGAAGATTAAGTTGTTTAGTTTAATCCTGAGGGGATAAGCAGATGCGCTTGCCAAAGGCCTGGCATCTGGGACTGTCAACATCTATTATTGAAGATATCTGATGAGAGGGAATTAAAATTAGCTCATGCACAAAGAGCACGGGAACCATCAATGACACACGTACTTCTGTCCTGGAAATAATGGGAAAAACTTCACTCTGTGCTCAACTTTCTCTAAAAAGTAAAAGCAATCATGTCCCCATGATGTCTAACATGCCGTAAAGCCGTACCACCTAAGGGTTTCTGGGGACGTTCTTAACCGTCAGACGCGCCCAGCTCTGGACTGGTATCTTCATTGCTCAGCAGACATTTATTTGAGCCCAGGCAACGTTCTGGGTTCTGTGCGAAGCCCTGGGTGTAGACAAGTGAGCCGAATGGACAAGAGTGCTGTCTTCATGGGGCTTAGAGCGTTCTAGGAGCAGGTCCGGAGGAGCACAAAGCCCCCTTGTTGGTGACAGAGGAGGAAACTTAGTGTTTGTTGAATAGACTTCCTGATAGGGAGGTAAATGTTTTTCACATGCACCGCACGCACATTCATTTTTACACCTGACTGTACAACCCTTGGATGTAAACACGTGTCGTGACCATTGCTCTTTTTTTTTTTTTTAAGTGGGAGAGAATCTTCTACAGCCACTAAACCTTACTTCCCTCGTTTCATATAGCTGTGGGGAGCCAGAGTCCCACTCTGACCAGAGCGGCCCAGCTGGGCAGGTGCGTCTTCCACTTTGAGAATTGGAGGGAATGCCTCAGAGAAAGAACTCGTTGAGGAACAAAGGAATGTAATTTTGAATCTAGAGTCAATTATACAGAATGATATTGTCTTAACTTTGTTTTCTACAAACTAAATTGTAATTTTATGGTCCATAACTTAGGCGAGTCTTCTTGATGATGTTTACACAGTCACATGAATTTCATTTTGATAGAATTCTGCTTTGTAAGGGACCAACCCACAGATATTTATTGAGCACCTACTCTGTACTAGGCAGGCCCTGGTGATGTATAGTAGTGAACCAAATAGACAGTACTCCTGTCACCATGGAATTGATTTTCTATTAGAAAAAGAAAGAGAACCAAATACATCATATGCCAGTTAGTATTAAGTGCTAAGAAGAGAAACAAAGCAAGGGAGAGAGGGGAGAGTGTGTAGTGGCATGCATATGGATGTATGTGTGTCCATATCTTATATAAACTTATCAAGGAAGCTTCTATTATAAAATGATATCTAAGAGAGACCTATAGCAAGTGTGAAGCAAGTCCTACCTTTTGGGGTGAAAGTCATTCTAGAGAGCAGGAACAGGATGTGCAAAGGCCTGCAGTAGGAATGTCTTCATTGTATTTGAGGAACAGTAAGGCGACTGCCATGAATTAACAGAATGAACAAGAAATGGAATGGCAGGGGATGTGGTGCCCAGAGAATTGACAGGGGGTCTGGTAGGCCAGGAGAGGGAGTTGAGACATTATTGTAAGTGACCTGATCTGACTGCACCTTGTGCAAGGATCACACCAGATACTGAGTTACGCCAACTGTAGTGCTTGGGCGAGGAGGCCAATGCGAGCACTGCTACACGGAGACCGATGGTGGTGCTTAGTGGTTGGGTCCAGGATATATTTTGAAGGTCAAGCTGACAGGATTTGCTAAGGAATTGGATAGTGGGTGTGAAAGAGAAAGAAGCAAAGATGACTCGGAGGATTTGGCCTGAGCAGTGGGTGACATGGAGTTGCCAGTTTTGCAAAGGGGAAGACCAAGAAGGGAACACGTGGGAATTATAAGTCACCATATGTCACTATTAGTTACTTTACTGAATCTTTTCTATTTCATTTGCTCTATACCAGAGGAACTTGGAATTGGAAAGATGCCTATCTCTGAATGTAAAAGTAAATATTCCGGTTGCCTAATATTCGAGAGTATTCGGGTCTGTGCGGTTGGTCTCAGCTTTCCGTTACTGGCAGGTCTCTGGTCATATGTAGTGTTGGGCTCAGAGCAGCTATGTGGGCGGATTCCAGAGGAACGCTCACGATGGGCACGTTTCTGCCAGTGGGCACTTCCACACCGGCCCGGTGCTCTTCCTGCCCAGCAAGATTCTGTTTCCCATACTGAGCATGATTCTCTTGGACCCCTTCCCCACTCCTCACTCCCCCTCCCCGCAGCTAGCTACCCCCCAATATTAGGGGGGGCTTCTTGCCACAAGTAGCTTTCTCCCATTGGGATGGGGTGACTGACATGGCCTTTGTGTCTCAACTCTGGTGCTAGGTGACCCTGCCACCTCTCTCCGTCATTCTGGGAACAGTCTGTGTAAACGCCACCGAGTTGATACAGTTTGGCCCAATTATTCAGCAGCATTTTCTTGGAGAGTGATTGTCTCCGAAAGCATGGAGACAAAGCCTTATTTGAGGAGAGTTGTTGGGGGAAACAATGGCGTCTGTGTTCTTTACAAGAACCTCTCTGGAGAGGAAACTAAACTTGGGTGGGTGGACACTGAAAAGGCTTTCTCAAGAGTAGGAAGCAAAATGTGACTCCCCTCCCTTGTCGGGCTTTTTCTGTTGACCTTCCTGCTCCGTAACAAAGCACGGCGTGCAACCTGGCGTGTGTGGCTGTGAAAGCATCCACGGTCACCTCAGCATATCTTATACGCCGTGGGTACCCATTTGTCACACAGGTGGGGGGAAGTAAGACTCACTGAATTCAACATAGAGAGCATCAGTGGTTTCAACTAGAAACCTAAACTTTTTTTTAAAAAATTATCTTTCTTGTTGAAAGTATTACAGATGTCCCTCTTTTTCCCCCATGCACCTCCTCCCCCTGCACCCTCCCCCTTCAGGCCTTCAGCACAATATTGTCTGTGTCCATGGGTTATGCAAATATTGGTTAATCTCTTCCCACCAAACACCTCTTCTGTCCCTCCATGCTGTCTCAAAGGGTAAGAGATCCTTCCTTTTCACAGCTGCTTAGTATTCCATGGTATAAATGTACCGCAGCTTTTTTTATCCACTCATCTACTGATGGGCACTTGGGCAGTTTCCAGATTTGAGTTATTGTAAATAGTGCTGCTATGAACATAGGGGTGCATATATTAATCCACCTCACATTTTTCCCAATGAACTATTAACATTTTCTTAAATTGAAAAGTGATAGAAAATGGTAAGTTCTTGGTAAAAATGAAATAGGATGGTGGAAAGCCACAAGGGAAAATGCATTTGCCAAAACACATTAGTTTAGATAAAGTAAGAATAAGTATCTCATGGTCTGGAAGTGCACCATTCAAGGAAATCAATTAAAAATGCAATTGCACTAGCCACATTCAAGTCCTCAGTAGCCATTTGTGGCTCGTGGCTGCTGTATTACCTCAGATATGGACATTTCCTTCATCATAAGACATCATATTGGATGGTGCTGGTCTAGAATTTATATATATAAAAGGCTAAGTGATCGTCCGACTGGCCAGTAGGTATGACACATACTGACCACCAGGGGGCAGACGCTCAACTCAGGAGCTGCTGAGCTGTAGTGACTTGGCAGCGCGGCTCTCAGGTGACTCACCCTGGAACCAGAGAGGAGGGAGCCTGATGCCTTGAGGGGCCGTGCGATTCCACCTTCAGCTGTGGGTTATGTTGTTGCTGGGGTACTGTTGGCCCCAAATCTGGTTTACTGCCGAGCTGCAGATGCCTTCGAGCTCCAACACGTGTCTGGCCCATCTCACCCAGTCCCACCCATCTGGCCACCTTCTGATTCAGCGGTCCGCAACCTTCCTAATGCCACGACCCTTTAATACAGTTCCTCATGTTGTGGTGACCCCCAACCATAAAATTATTTTCGTTGCTACTTCCTAACTGTAATTTTGCTACTGTGATGAATTGTAATGTAAATATCTGATATGCTATATGTGTTTTCTGATGGTCGCGACCCACAGGTTGAGAACGGCTGCAATTAATTTCCTTTCAATGTGCACAATTCTGTCCACTGGGCCACTCTTATAAAATAAGAACCATCCTATGATAAATTATCAGACTTTACACTCATTGCCATCCAGCTCAGGGCCTGAAGGTAGCAATGTGCTGGAAGGCTGGAAGAAAATCTCCAGTCTTCTGAAATGGTGTGATCTTGTAGGTGTCGCATGGGAGGGAGGGGCTCACTTTTGCATCCTTTGGTTTAGACCTTTATCCTGCTTGTAACTGTGCTTGAAGGACAGTAAGGATTTGCCATGCGGATAACATGGTTGCTTCCTTCCAAGACGTGTAAATAAAAACTAACCTGTTTTACAAGAAAGTAATGGGGTGGTTTAAGTTAATGAGGCCATAAGATGTACAAAGCAGAGGTGGGGGAAATTTTAAAGTCCTATGTGTATTGTGTGCTCCGATTCTCAATAAACGCTAACCAGATGGAGGGATCTTTTCTTAACTTGATTGTGGATTACTAACGTGTCATTGCCCAATTTATCAGTTATGTTTAAATAGAGTGAATTGTTTTCTTTTCTAGCGTGAAGAGCACGCAAAGGGTGGCAAGCATGCTTTTGCCTGGGCCAGGCATGCTGGGTAAATATTTACTAAGCTGACTAGGCCTGTGAGAACAGGACTGGGTTGGGGATGCCCGGGAGCCAATAACATTCCCCTCATAGCAGAGCTGCCTCACACACTGCTCTAGATGCATCAGGAGGCTTGGGTTATTACTTCAAAGGAGGTGACCCCAGACCACCTGATGGAAGGTACAGTGACTTTCAAATCCAGACCATTAAGAAAATGTCACCCTTCTCTGTGGCACCAAATGACAGGCCTCTGGTGGTCCCAGAGCCCACGGGAAAACTCCCAGATGTGATGCAGCCCACCCACAGAGAGGCTAGGAAACGGATTCCAAATGGCCCAAGGAAACAGTCAACGCAATGTGAAATGCAATCCGTATAAGTCACTGGAATTTCCAAGTTCACAGCTTATCAAGAATGTGTGTTGAAATGAAGCCAGGGATGTTGTAACGACAGCAGTACTAGGAGGAGCCTGGGGGCAGGTAGAACAAGGTTTTATCAGGTCAGCGTGGGACAGCAGAGGCAGTTCCTGCTGGATGGAGTGTCGCTAAGATGGCCACTCGGTTCATGTTCACTATTGAGTCAGCAAAACTTTTGATCATGGCTGGGTTTCCAGATGTGAGGTAGATGTATGTGATGATTCCTGGGGAGATGCTGATCTAAAGACAGGCAGATTGTTATGTACCCTGAAAGGCAACCCTTCACTTATCAAGCATCCAAGAAATATTGATCGATATTATTACAATATTTTTGTGAACTTTATTTGTATCATGCCATGCAGTTGGGCTTTCCTATTTGTCACACTACTTAAAAAAATAATTTGCAAGGTGAAGGCAATGCCCTACCACTTCTCTGTGTGAGTCCTTGTAGAGAGTGCCATAATGAAATAGACATAAACCAGCTCTTGGAATGAAGGTGAATCTGTATTATTACTTTTGAAGAGGTCATGTTCAAAGGTTAGTACCAGAGGCTGTTTTTTGTTTTTTTAAAAAAAAATATATTTCTTTATTGATTTCAGAGAGGAAGGGAGAAGGAGAGAGAGATAGAAACATCCATGATGAGAGAGAATCATTGATCGGCTGCCTCCTGCACCCCCCCCACTGGGGATTGAGCCCACAACCCAGGCATGTGCCCTTGGCTGGAATCGAACCTGGGACCCATCGGTCAACAGGCTGACGCTCCATCCACTGAGCCAAACTGGGTAGGGCCCAAAGGCTGTTTTAAGATTGGGGTTTTTTTTTTCCTATTTCTTCTTTCTCTTCTGGCAGGAGTGAAAAATATTTCATTCTTCCCACCTAATATATGTCCTCAAACACTTTTTGCAAGTCCACTTCTTACCTGAAAGGGTACATTGTTAGTTGAAATGAATGGAATCTGTGTTTGGGCTTTTTGCTGGGTATAAATTGGTGTTCTAAGTAGTCCTAGCAAGTGTTTTTTTCCAAAGTGATATTAAATTATGGGGCAGGAATCCTAAATTGGTTTTGATTTCATTGCTGAGTCTAGTCCAGCTGTGGGCAAACTACGGCCCGCGGGCCAGATCCGGCCCGTTTGAAATGAATAAAACTAAAAAAAAAAAAAGACCGTACCCTTTTATGTAATGATGTTTACTTTGAATTTATATTAGTTCACACAAACACTCCATCCATGCTTTTGTTCCGGCCCTCCGGTCCAGTTTAAGAACCCATTGTGGCCCTCGAGTCAAAAAGTTTGCCCACCCCTGGTCTAGTCGATTCGTGGTGGCTGAAGGAGCACCATGTTGAGAGCAGGCAATGCTGTTCGTGCTGTCCTGTTGGACATGGGAAGGATGAAGGGGGCAGTAGACAGGACCCAGGTTTGCCAACCTTGTTCCCCGGGAGTGCCAGCCATTTAGGTTTACGGAAGTTTGCTGGGTCACTACCTCTGACTCACCTATTGTGCTTATTATCTGAATGTGTTCATCAGATGACCTTTGAAAGTATTGCCTCTCCTCAGATAAATATCATTTCCCAGGTCTTCCTCTTTCCCCCCATATTGTACTGGCCAAGTGAGTCAGTTTATGATGCATATTGGACCTGTTGATCTTGTTCAGCAAAGCGTCATGGTCTTAAGGAATGGTTTGAGGTATCAGGAGACCTTCAAGATTTATTTTCTACCAAGCCTAAACAGGTAATCCAGAGATAAAGGTCAGTTTGCATTTGTTGACATCACATTAATTAGGGCATTTTGCATATCAAATAAATGTTAAAATTCTAGCTATAATGAAGAGTTGTATCTGTTGTATGTGTTGTATAGAGAGCCTTTTCTCTCCCACCGCTGCCCCCCTGCTTTTTTTTTTGCATTCTTAAAATGGATATATGAAATTAAAGGCAAATAATTGCTGCAGTTCAAAGCCCAAGAAAGAGCCCTGAACTTGGATGACCTTCGGTGGCTGCTTATCCTCTAGCCCAGTGCTTTCTCGCACCAACTGCGCATTAGGCTCCCTTGGGGAACTTTTAGAAACGGCCCAGATGCCCAGATCGCACACCAGGCTAATCGAATCCGCGTCTTTGAGGGTGGGAACCGAGGGGCAGTGAATTTTTAGAAGCTCTAGCTGATCTATTTCTTCAGCTTCCTTATTGATAAGCCCCCATATCCACTGCAGGAAGAGACCTTCCTTGATGTGGCCCATCTACTTTTCCAGCCTCATCCCCCAACAGTCCCTCCCCTTGTCCAGGCTCCTCAGGCTCCAGCACACCTAGCTACCAGAACAAAGCCCATTCTCACCTCTACATTTGTATTTGCACACAGTATTTCTTCCTTGAATTGCTATTTCCCCAGTCTCTTCCTATTCCACTTCTCGGCACCAAATTACTATCTGCCTAAGAATCATTCTGCATTCCTTCCCTTGTAAACCCCCTTCCCATGGCAGACTGGTCATTCTTCTCCTGTGCTCCCCTGACCACTGGAAGACAGGACCACGCCCTTTACTCCTCCCCCACACCCAGCATAACCAGTGTTCAAAAAGCATTTGCTAATGAATGAGTGGATCGGACATTGTAAATGCCTTTCTTTCTGAGATTCTGAGCTATGTTAAAGTGCTTGTAATAAAGCATTTCATAAATATAAAGTGGCTTATGTTTATTACTGGTTTTGATCTTTATTTTTTATCCTTCACTTATTTTTTAAATATATCCTTGTTGTTGTTAGTATTACAGATATCTCCCACTTTTCCCTCCTTAACCCCCCTCCTCCCAGTCCCTACCCACACCCCCCATCCCAGGTCTTCACTACCCCATTGCCCATGTATGTCCATAGGCTATGCATATAAGTATGTAAGTTTTTGGCTTATCTCTTCTCGTCCCTCCAACCCCACCTCGAGATATGTCAGCCTGTTCCATGCCTCCATGCTGCGAGTCTTATTTTGTTGGTCAATTCATTTTGTTCATTAGATTCCACAAATAAAAGCTTTGATCTTTAAATGATAGCAAATGCATATTCATTGTCACCTTCACATACACAGACTACTCTTCAAGTTAGAATGTAGGGCCTTGTGCTTGGTTTATTGTTTAGAATATAGTCTGCCTGCCCTCCAGGTGGATGCAACAGCCCTCCAACCCTCCTCACCTATCACCCCCACCCCCCCAAGACAGGATGTTGGGAACTCTCCACGGCTCCACTGCAGAGTGCAGCGCAGCTAATCAATTGGAGCTAATTAGATGATGTGTTTGCCTTGGGTGGCATTTCCGTAATTCTAAAACCTTGTCCAAATAACTTAGCCGCCAGTGAGCTTTAATTGTGTGCGCTTACACATCTCAGAGCCATCTGTGAGTGTGGTTTTGTGAAGCAGTTAGGTTGCAGGTGTGTGATCGAGATGAAGTAATGGCTTAATTATTTGGTGAAGCAGCAGGCATTTTTGGATTGGAGACTGATTTCACAAACTTCCCAGGCTTTCTGCGTGCTATTTGTTCTTTGGAATTTCGACACAACCGAGGGAGAGAGAATTATTGGGACTGCAGCCAGCTGTATGTACAGTAATTTTTAAAGGTCAGCTTGTTCCCCATTTGAATCATAAGGTCTGCCTGGCTCTCTTTTACTACTGCTGCGGGGCAGGGGCTTAGGATAGGGATGTGTTTATGGACTGTCTTGAAATGTAAGCAGAACTCGGATATGTGTATATATTTGGGGGAAGGAGGCCTCTCTCTCTTTCATCAAATTCTCAACAGGATATGTGGAAACGCTTCCTCCAAGAGGAATGAGAGTATTGCATGTTTTCTGTTTCTTTGAAGTTGTCAGTGGTATCCAGGTGTTAAAGCTAGATCTTGAATGAATTGCTTGTCTTTCTCTATAACAGTGATGGCGAACGTATGACACACGTGTCAGAGGTGACAGGTGAACTCATTTTTTTGGTTGATTTGTCTTTGTTAAATGGCATTTAAATATATAAAATAAATATCAAAAATATAAGTCTTTGTTTTACTATGGTTGCAGATATCAAAAAATTTCTCTATGTGACGCGGCACCAGAGTTAAGTTAGGGTTTTTCAAAATGCTGACACGCCCAGCTCAAAAGGTTCGCCATCACTGCTCTATAACATAGAAGTAGATTTCCATCAGAAGTCCATTCCTTTCTAAGCTACCCGTAATCCTGTATCTTGTTTGCCATCATCCTACGCATTTGTATTTGACCTTGACATTTCTGATGAGACCAGGTAGAGAGGTGGAAAATGAACCACAAAACAGGAAGTTAAGAGAAGAGGGGTACAGGATTTTCGTGGAAGGCTATGCAGGGCTGTGATAGGAATGCCCCCCAGCGCCAGAGCTGTGTGACATGGTGGCCTTGAATGTACCCTACATTTCTGAGTACCTGTCAGATACCAGGCCCTTACACGCCCAGTTCATTTTTAGCCCTGATGTTGGTGTTTTGAAGGAGGCTTAGTTACCCCCATCTTACCAAGGGAATGTGAAGAAACTGTGACTCATGTTTGGGAACTGCACTATGGGACTGCCTTGGGGTGGTCGAATACCTGCACAGAGGTGGGGCTCAGGAAATATTTGTCAGATTGACTGACTAGCATAGGAAACAAAAATCCCAAAGCGGTAGAAATAACCTCTTATGGCGCTGCACGTCCTGGTTTCTTTGCTTTGTGTCATCAGCTTGTATGAAAGATTCGGTCAGGATGCAACGATCAGCTTAATTCTTTTTGGTTTACCCGTGGTTTACCCGGGTACGGAGTTAGTTCTGCCCGCTGTTCCCAGGAATGCAGCAAACTCCTTGTTTTGTCTTTATCTGTGCTCTTGCTGTTGACCTTTTCATGCTGTCTTTTCTTCGTCAGCCGTTTATTCATTCTCTGGTTACGGGAACTAAGCACTGAACAGAGAGGTTAAACACAGTTCCTGTCTGGCAGGAGCTTAGCACATCATAAAAGAGTATTCTGTCTTTTTCAGCACCATGGTTGGTACAATAATGTGGGGCTTTAAATGAGGTGAGTTTTACCTGCTATATTTCTTGCAATATTGCTGAAATATAAAGGAGCTAGGGAGCAGGCTTTAGGAATTAATTCGCTCATATATAAGCTGGGTGTCCATGTAAGAGGTTTCAGACTTTGTGCTCAATAAGACTAGCACCTTGTAAGCGGAGTGGGTTGCCAAATGCAGAGGCGTCCTGTGTGGATGCCATCTGGCTGGAGGGGTGGAATGGGAAAGCAGAGGTTTGGTTGGGAGTGCAGGGAGTAGGCCTCGGCGTTCCAGCTGCCACAATTCACAACCTCAAGATAATACTGATGATATTTTTAATTAAAAAACAACAATACATTAACTTATTTTAATTCTGAGTAAGAAAGTAATACCCATTTGTGTCCTAAAAAAACAACTGAGCCCAAAGAAAGTAAAAAGAAAGAAAAGAAGTGCTACCATGCATGGTTGAACAGTGTTATAAAATTTTGGTGTCTGTTTTCTCTGTGTAGGAGACCCTATTAATATTGACCTTTGCTAAAGGCAACCTTTTCTCTTTATACTATTCCTGTTATACTCTGAGAAAAAAACAGTTACCAGCCAAGAGGCATAAAAGCATGCTCTGGCTGGATCCTTCTGAAAGATGGATCCCAGCAGGTGAAGTGTATGGAAATGTAGAGGCTGCCCACTGACTGGAGGACTTTGACATTATACGTTCAAATGATTTCTTTCCCTTCCTGTTCTACAGAGGACTTGTGAGGCTTGAGCATTGTGTATAGAGTTATGCTCCTAGGTGGCAGCATGATTGCTAAAGAAGGAAAAATATTAATAAAGATATTGTCTGGGCTCAGAAGAACTACAGTAAAGTCTTAACTTCCAGCAATCAACTTGGAAACCTGAATTCACAAATTTTAAGAACGCTACATAGAAGGTTCCTTCCTTCCTTTCTTCCTTCCTTCCTTCTCTTAGCAAGAAATGTAATTCTTTAATTACATTTGAGAATTTAAGAAAATAAATAATAACCAAAAGTTGCTTGCTGGAATGCATGTACAAATAAAATCATTGCTATTTTAATAGCCAGTGCATTGATCCTGCTCTGTATTCTTTTTAAATTGTCCTTTGTTTATATGTTTTTCTTGTTGTCTCCTTCCCAGATCACCTGCTGCTTCAGTATAGAGTGCTAATCAGTTGGGACTAAAATGCTACAGGAACATTGAAAATTTTCTCTTTTGTTCTGATCTCATCTTTGAATAGTCATCAAAGTTCCCTGAAGTAATCTTTTCAGGATTTGTTGATAAACTCCCACTTGGTCCCCATAGTATGCCAAGAATGTCACCAAAGTGAGATTTTTGACCACATCCTTTCCCAACAGCACTGTTTCTAGGTTAAGATATTCATTAAGACAAAGAGGGAGTAGCTCTTTAGTTAGCAAGTGCCTGGAGTACCGGGAGAGCAGTTCACGCTTTCTTCCTAGTTTAGGTGATGACATGAGGCTTTCCTGTAAGTCACTCAGCAGTCACTGGGAACACATGGACCCTATGTCTCTCCAGGATTGGTAGTCATTGTCCAAACCACATCACTGTCTTATTTTTAAGAGGCTGTTCTTTGAATGGCAGTGAAGGGAGATGGCCAGATACTCGGATCCCTTCTTCATAGAGCACCCAGGATGTGTGTGCATTAAATTATTTTTGAGTGGGTTGGTATCCAGGAGGAAATTTTTATTACATGAGTAATAAGTTTATGAACATATACAAAATGTAGTCTGTAAATGTAAACTACTTTTGCACTCTGCCCATTGGCCTCATCGGATCTGCCATCTCTGCACTGGGGGACATGTGTCCCGGGGAGCCATTCTTCCTTGTTCCCTCTGTACTTTTTTTCTTTTTAAATAAAGATAGAACAGCATTATCAACACTACTTTGCTAACCAAATAGTGGTTTATGAATATTTATGATGGTCTTAAAATTCAGTCATTTCTTTGGGGAAAAAAAAACTTTTCCAAAAAATGTTGTCCTGATCAGCGCACTGTGCCATGGCCTCTGGTTTCTGTGCTGCCACAAACTATGAGCTCAGTAACTTTGGAGAGTTGCCCTTAAGGGGACTCCATTAACTTCTCCTAAATGATAGGGCCTTGGTCTAGATAACCTCCTGGGTTTCTCCAACCTGAAGTTCTATAGTTGGTCTAGATCAGGGTGGGGAATCCTTTTTTCTGTCAAGGACCATTTGGATATTTATAACATCATTTGAGGGCCTTACAAAATTACCAGCTTAAAAATTAGCCTGCTATATTTGGTCAAACATTTAATTAACTCCTGATGTGGCCCCCAAGACCAGGGGTGGGGAACGCCTGGCCCTTGGGCCATATAGATGGCCTGTGAAATCATTTGGTCTGGCCCAACCAAGTCATTGGGGGTGAGTTAATTAAATGTTTGACCAAGTATAGCAGACTAATTTTTAAGTTGATAATTTTGTATGGCCCACAAATCCTCTATAATAAAGAGGTAATATGCAAATTGACCATCACTCCAACACACAAGATGGCCGGCAGGGGAGGGCAGTTGTGGGCAATCAGGCCAGCAAGGGAGGGCAGTTAGGGGTGACCAGGCCTGCAGGGGAGGGCAGTGAGGGGCAATCAGGCTGGCAGGCAGGCGAGTGGCTTACCCACCAGGATCGGGCCTAAACGGGCAGTCGGACATCCCTTGAGGGGTCCCAGATTGGAGAGGGTGCAGGCTGGGCTGAGGGACACACCCCCCCATGCACGAATTTCGTGCACTGGGCCTCTAGTGATGTTATAAATATCCAAATGGCCCTTGGCAGAAAAAAGGTCCCCCACCCCTGATCTAGATGAACGGTTGGTAACTGGGGGCCCTTTGGCAATGTCTGAGACTGTTTTGGTTACATCTAGTGCATACAGACCATGGATGCTGCTAATCATCCTACAATACACAGGACATGCCCGCTCCCTGCCCCCCCCCAAAAAAAAGAATTATCTACTCAAAATGCCCACAGTGCCAAGGTTGAGAAACTCCTTCTGGAGGGAGCCAGAGGAGGTGCTGTGACCAGCTCCTGACCTTCCCCCTGCATTTCCTCTCTGTTGGGCTTACAGGGTTCTCTCTGGTCCACGGGCCACTTTCATCATCCATTTGCCTTCTGATGCTTCTCGAGGTGAAGAGATGGAGGAGCTTGCTTCTGGGAGAAGTTGGACGGGCTCCATTGAAGCAAACAGAGCTTCCATTGTGTGGTGTTGCTGGCGAATGTGAGAAGCCTGAGGTCACCACGTATGTGGAGGTGTCGGTTTTCTAAGCCACGTTAAAAATGTGTGGCTCATTTTCTTCTCTCATTTAGCGTTTTCCTGGCAGTGACTTAGAAACTTGGCGTTTGTTTACTTTTCCATATTTCTAGTACATTCCAGGGACGTGGATTGTTAAAGGCTTAGCGTTTTCTAGAGGATAGTGTATCATTTAATCTTCCCAGGGGCTGATGCCTTAAGAAGAGACCTTTCGACAAAATAAATTAACATGATTGTATAAACGTTTTGGTGGACTTTTTCAGGGAGAAAAAACAAGCCAAGAAATGACGGTACATTGAAAACACACAGAGGCATACTTAACTTGCCTGCCTTAAGGAGCACGTGTTTTTATTGTTTATTTATTTAAGTGCACATGTGCTCAGCGGCACATGGCTTGACCTCTTTACAAAGCAGAAACTGAAAACTGTCCTCTGAGCAAAAGCGGGCGAGGGTGGGGAGGTTGCCCAGAACAATCTGGTTAATTAGGGTGACCCGATTTCACAAACAAAACAGATGGCCTGGCTGTTTTCTCTAAGGAATCCCGAGTCCTTGTAAGGAATATCTGTAGACACTCCTCAGTTTTGACCCTACATGCCGACCCTCTCTGTACCCCTCCGTAACTCCTCTGCCGAGAAGCAGGAAGCAGAAAGGAACTTGC
>NW_006284732.1:1033052-1101791 GCF_000327345.1 Myotis davidii | reverse complement strand
GCAGCCACAGCAGCCACAAAAGCAGCTATTACTCACTGTGATGGAAAGTCCTAATCAAACCTCCAGAATGACAGGGCGAGTGCACTTAGAGATTCATTTCTGCGCTTCTGTATACTCCCCGTGAGGACCAAGCGCCACATTATGATTGTCATTTTGTCTATCTCAGCAAATGGATTTGTGTCTCACCTGCATTCCTCCGTTCTGCCAAGTTGCTGCAGTTCCCCCTCCCACCTGCACAACACACACATTTTTTTAAAAAAATAGCTTTTTAGAGAAAAAAGAAGGGGGCAGGAAGAGAAACATTGATGTGAGAAACACTGATCGGATGCCTCCTGCAGGTCCCTTACTGGGGATCAAGCCCACAACTTGGGAGTGGAAACAGCGACCTGTGGGTGCTGGGGATGATGCCCAACCAATGGAGCCACACCAGCTAGGGCCACACCTTTTTTTAACCATTGCAGTCGAGGGGCCAGAGATGATCACTTTGGCTTTCCCTGTACCCCTTCTTCCCAACCACAGGCAGATCTAGTTTGCCAAGCCTCATCCTTTATGGGCATGCTCAGCAAGCACCGTCTATTTTCTCTGTGATAATGGTTCTCGGGACAGAGAAGAGAAAAGGAAGATGAAGAGTAAGGAGGAACTTCATGATCTCATTAGAGCAAAGATGGTCACAATCCGTTCTCATATACGGGAGGTTCTCTTCTCAGAGAGAATGAGTGGGAGGTAGCCTTGTGAATAGAAAGCCCTCAGGACTGGGGTAGAGGCGGGAGGAGTGTGAGCTGCAGCTGTGGGTGTTTTGAAATCAGGGGTGATGGAGAATTAAAGGGTGTGAAATAATCCCATTTGGGTGAATGAGAGAAGAGGTGTTGGGCAGACCCTGGTGTGGTAGTTGCTGAGACGAGCATTGAGCAGAGGGTTAGTCTGCTCGAAGTCTGGCGGTGACCAGTTGGCCCTGGTGGAGTTTTTAGATTTCCTTTGGGTGTGCTCTCTGGGTAGCAGGCTCTTTTCAATCCTAAAGGGAGTATCAAGAAAACTTACCTCAATGGGACAGGCACACAGACATCATGCAAAGTGAAAGAAGCCAGGTACAAACATCTACCTATCGCTTCCGTTCATGGGAAGAGTCTGGAAGTGTAAAGAGGCAGGAAGCAGATGGTTGTCCAAGAATGGGAGCAGGAATTGACTGCAAATGGGCTTGAGGAGCATGTAGGGTAAAAGGAAATGTTTTAGAGCTGCATTGTGGTGATGTTTGCACAACCTTATGAATTTACTAAAAATCATTGAATTGAACCCTTATAATGGCTGGATTTTATAAGATTTAAATTATACGTCAGTGAAATTTTACTTTGTTTGGGTTTTGATGGTGAGTTTGTGGGGAGGGGTTGAGTAACCTACAAAAAGGTTTATATGGCCCAGCCAGTGTGGCTCAGTGGTTGAATGTCCACCTATGAACCAGAGGTCACGGTTCTATTCCCAGTCAGGGCATGTGCCCAGGTTGCGGGCTCAGTCCCCAGTGTGGGGTGTATAGGAGGCAGCCAATCAATGATTCTCTCTCATCATTGCTGTTTCTATCTCTCTCACCCTCTTCCTTCTTCTCTGAATTCAAGAACAATTTTTTTTAAAAAAAGATTTATATGGTATGGACTTAGTCCCCATTATGTTAATTCCAATTTGGGGAAACTAGACTATGAACAATGCTGTTACCAATTGGAACCTTTAAAGAAAATCATATTCTGAACTTGCTCCCTCAGCTTCAGTAAATAGATCTTGTATAATTCTCATTTCATTTTCTGAAATGCTTAATATAAAAAAATTCAGCCCTAACTAGTTTGGTTCAATGGATAGAGCGTCAGCCTGTGGACTCAAGGGTCCTAGGTTCGATTCCAGTCAAGGGCATGCACCTTGGTTGCGGGCACAGCCCCAGTGGGGAGTTTGCAGGAGGCAGCTGATCGATGTTTCTCTCTCATCGATGTTTCTAACTCTCTATCTCTCTCCCTTCCTTTCTGTAAAAAAATCAATAAAATATATTTTTTAAAAAATTCAGTTTATTTGTATAGACAGAGATATCTCAGTAATTTGGATAATTGAATTTAGTCCAAATTAATAACATCTGTATGTGTGAAAGGAGTGAAATTCTCTAGAATCTCAGGGTTAGGAAGGACTTTAAAGGCTAAGAGCTAGAAGGCAGACACTGAAAAACAGCAGATTAATAAAAATTCAAAGAATCCGGAGTGTCTTTGACTAGCAGATTGAAGACCGTCAGAGCTAATGAATGTCCCTTTAATTAGGAAGTTCCCTCCATCGGAGTTCATGAGTTATTTGACCACAGTGGTGGTCTGGATTTAATCGGGAGTCTCCTTTTCCCTTGGTATTTAGATAACTCCTGTGTTGACTTGGGGGAATGCTGTGATTATTAGCAAGGCTGCTGAAAGTCGCTGCAGGTCTGGTGAAAACAAGATATAAGCTTCCCTTCTCTTACCTCCACCCAAAAATTCCTTTTGATATGCGACTAGTAGGAGCCACGCCTCCTTCCAGAAGCTTCTCCTACTCTGCTGGACTTGATTATGGAAGCCAACGGCATTACAGTTGATGGGATCGGACTTCCTAGCTGTTGAATTGAAGGATCTTGTTTTCACCCATATTCACCAGGAGTTTTTCTTTTATGATTTTTATCTAAGGACCAGGCAGGCAAAAAAACTTATTTTTAAATAGTTATAGATTATAAAAGGCTTTTTGAGATGATGTACATTCTTTACACTGATGTGTAGACTAATGAACTAATAGCAAGACTATACTTTACACAGTTATTCCCAGTTTCCAATTAACCAGTTAACTGCCATGCGTCCAAAACGGAAACCATCCCACTTGGTCTATAGACACTTATGGCTTACAAAGGGTTAAGTGTACTATCACTTGAATTGTGTTGTTGGGAGACTGGTGATATTTAACCAATGGTACCTGAAATCGGTACATGTCAATTGTGCGACGTGAGGACTGCCTGCATTCTTACAAATGTGGGGAAGGGACAATTGCTTGACCCACTCTAGTTCTTTTACTTAAGGCAAGGAAGAGGATGAAGAAACTGCAAATCTCAGAGCAGCTGTGATTAAACTAACCGAGTCACTCGCTGGCTAATCGTGGAGAATCAAGCTTTGCAAAAGATGGGCAGAGTCTAGTCATCCTTCGTATAACTGACATATTGTTTCATTGGTTTTATTTTATAGCTTAATTCTTAGTTTATAAATTGTGGCTCAACAGCTTAGAAAGCTGGCAAAAAGCAAAGGTTTGGTGGTTTTTACTTATATAAACATTGGCTTTTTTTCTCAAAAGGCAGCTTTGGCTAATATAAAATTAATGATTTTTGAAACAGGGTAGGAATTTTACAAATCTTATAAAAATTGAATTTGAATACCTCACACAGATCATGTTATGGATTGCATTTATAGAACTAATTCCTATTGAAAGCAATTTCTTTTCCCACTGAAACATGTCTCTTGTCCTGGGTCCATGGGGTCCATCTCCTGGCCTTTGACGTCTTCTCCATCTCATTGAGTGACTCCTTCCCTAGATGCCCCATAGTGGGGAGTCCCTAGGTTCTGGCCTGTCACTTGCTCTCACCCCACAGGCCTCACATCTCAGAGATTTCCACACTAGACACAACAACTGAATTAACATCGCTGTCTGATATGTATCCTCTTTTCTTCAAGGCTACACCAACTCCCAGTGCCCCTCCTGCTAAATAAATCTCTCTCAAATCTATTTCCTCTCATTTATTATCTCTGTTGCTGGTGACTGTTAGGGTCACCAAAGGAGGAACGCACAAGGCCAAAGTGATAAGGGATTATAAATTTAGTAGAGGCCTGGTGCATGAAAATTCGTGGACTGGTTGTGGGGGCAGGGGTCCCTCAGCCTGGCCTGTGACCTCTCGCAGTCCGGGACCCCTCAGGGGATAGCCAGCAGTCAGACATTCCTCTCACAATCCGGGAGCCCTCGCTCCTTACTGACTGCCTGCTCGCTGCTCCTTATGGCTTGGCTCGCTTCTCCTTAGCACTGCCTTGGAGGTGGGAGAGGCTTCTGCTACTGCCCCTGCGCTCGCCTGTCTAAGGGCACTCCCCCTGTGGGAGTGCACTGACCACCAAGGGGCAGCTCCTGCATTGAACATCCGTCCCCTGGTGGTCAGTGCACATCATAGCGACCAGTCATTCTGCCGTTCGGTCGATTTGCATATTATCCTTTTATTATATAGGATTAGGTCATCTGGATACCAGCAGGCTGAACCCCCAAATGGCACCAGCACCCAAAGATGGGGTGTCAGAGGTTTTTAAAGGATTCTAGGCGGGCTTTTTCTGGGCAGAGAATTCTCTGTGCCCGTCCGGATTCTGGGAAAGTCCAGAGGGGAGAGATAGGCGTCTTAGCAAATAGAATGTCTGTTGTGAAGGGACCTAAAGGTCAGTTCCCAGGGGAGGGGTTTTCGATTCAATTATTTGATCAGACCTAACAGTGACCTCTGTTTAGTTCTTTAGAGCAGCTAACTGCATGTGATGAGGCCTGTTTTCCTTATGTTTTTATTTGCCCTCTTTCTCCACTATTACCATATTCTCTGCCAGAGTTCCTAAATCCCAAATCTGATAATGTTATGCTCTTACAATACACCTCTCAGTGACTGTTCATTTCCCACAGGATATAGTTCAAATTACTTAGCAGGGCATAGATCTTTTACAATTTGACGTTAGTCTAACTTCCTGCCTAATTCCCTTCCTCCCCCTTTTTGCATGTTATGTGCAAGTTCACATTTCTCAGCCTTGGCCCAGTCTTCCCCTGGCCTTGGACCTTCCTCTCTCCCCTTCCTCAGACAGACTCGTCTCTGTGGGTTTCCTGGGCTCTGAAACCCACAGAATTCATCAAAGCTGTTCCTCCCCCTGTGGTTGCAGAACACATACAACATTCCTTGAGCACATACATTCCTTGAATTGTACTTTGCTTCATTTCCGCGGCTTTTCCCAAAGGATTGTGTAAAGACCTTGAGGACAATAGCTGCCATGTCTGCATTCGTCATATAGTGAGCATTCGGTAAATATTTAGTTATTGAGTCAATTTCAAGACCACTGCTCTCTTGATGCTCATTTGGGGCATGTTAGGCCTAGAGAACCAAGTTAGACGCCTGGTGTTGGTCCAGTAGTTGAGAACTATGAATTGGGGAGATTGACAAGTCTGATCCCCACTTAGGTGGTATGGGATGATCATGTAGGAAGGATATTGGATAAAGACAGAAGGTAGGGTTACAGCTCGGCCAGTCCAGTCCAGTGAGCCACATGTTGCCAGTGAGTACTTGCGATGTGGCCAGTCTATACTGAGATGTGCTGTGAGTGTAAAATACACACGACTTCAGATCTAGTACCTCCTACCCCCAAAGCAAAACAGTTCAATTTTAAAAATATTGATTTTAATGTTCAAGTAGTAATATTTGAATATATTGGATTAAATATACTATATTAAGATTAGTTTAATCAGGGTTTTGACTTTTTAAAAAGTCCTCACCTGAGGATATGTTCATTGATTTCAGAAAGATAGGAAAGGAGGGCAGGAGAGAGGAAGAGAGGGAGGTGGGACATTGATGTGAGAGAGAAACATTGATTGGTTGCCTCCCATGCTCACCCAGACGGGGATTGAATCCACAACCTATGTATATGCCCTGACCGGAAATCGAACCCGCAATCTTTTGGTGTCCAACACTCAACCAACTGAGCCACCCGGCCAGGGCTCATCAGGGTTTTTCTTACTTTGAAAAATATTATTACTAAAAATTTTATTTGTGTCTCACTATATTTCTCTCGCACAGCTGGGCTAGAGAGATGCTATAGGAAGCAGAAGGGTCAGGGACATGATAAGACAAAGGACAGATGCTTAAAAAAGAATCAAGTGGAAAGAAAGGGAATCGGGTGGCCCTGTTTGGCAGAGTGAGGAATGACAGATACTGTGAAAAGTTAAAAGGAAGACAGAACACACTGGCTGATAGGCACTATTGTGGATAAGTAGTGTGGAGCATAGCCTGTATAGGCAGTCCCTCACCTAAAACAGGCAAACCTAGTTCAAACAGTGCACACACTTGATTTCTTTCCCTCAATGAAGTCATACTTAGCATACTTAGAGAATGAAGTAAGCAGAAAGGAAAAAACATATTCATCACCCATAGCTCTAGTCTTCAGAAACAGTCCCATTAAGCCTTGGTTTAACGCCATCTTTCATATCGCTTTCTGTATTTGTATGCATTTTATATTTGTTTTTTTATGCAAATGGGACCATTCTTTATATATACTCCTCATAATCTACTTTTTTGTTCCATTTAATAGGTCACTTATTTTCCCATAGTAGCCTTAAATTTAAGATAATTATTGCCGTGGTACAGAAAAATAAAGATGGAAAGTGAATGTTATTTTCACAGTGCAGCATGCTTCGTTCCTTCCTTCCAGGGTTTCCGCTGTTGGGGTGGCAGTAGCTTTGACCTAGATCTGGGTCCATTCATTTTGGAGGCAGGTCACCTCTGTACCTCCTCAGGAATTGCCCTGTTAGTGGCAATTCCACTGCTAAACTCTTTCTCCTTCTAAGAATTATAGCTATAGATTATATTAAGTCTGAATATCAATGATTCTGATTCAAGATGAAGCGTACAGCCCTAGCCAGTTTGGCTCAGTGGATAGAGTGTTGACCTGTGGACTGAAGGGTACCAGGTTTGATTCTGGTCAAGAGCATGTACCTGGGTTGCAGGCTCAATCCCCAGCCCTGGTTGGGGTAACCGATCAATGGGCCTCTCTCACATCGATGTTTCTTTCTCTTTGTCTGTCTCTCCCTTCCACTCTCTCTAAGAATCAATGGAAGAATATCTTCGAGTGAGGATTAGCAAAAAAAAGAAGAAGAAAAAAGCATACATCACCATCAGTACACTAGAGGCCCAGTGCATGAAATTTGTGCACTGGTAGGGTCACTAGTGGCTGCCGGCTGCCAGCTGGAGCCTCCCTCCCTTCCCTTGGCCGGCCCTGCCCCCTGGTTGAACTCCTGGACAACCTCCCAGTGAAGGGGACAATTTGCATACTATACTTTTATTATATAGGATACAGCTGCACACACATCTAGGCACAGCTGCTTAAAGGGACCCAGAGCACATTACATTGAGGAATCTGAACTAAAGTAATTCTTTAAAATTCCTATTCTTAATGAAAGTTTTAGTTACTATTTTACTAATTCTTAGGTTTCGTGTCATGGAGGCTCTCATCTGACATTTGAAGGTGGAGTGCATGTCAGTTACAAGTAGAAAAACTAGAAATTTTAAACAATAGGAAGCGTTGGTACCTGCAGACATTTTGCAGTTAGACCAGTGGCTTACCTGGTTATGGGTGAAATGGGTCATAATGTAGAGTTCTCCCAAATAGTGACTTTGTCTCTCAAGAAATATAGTACTTGGAAGTACACTCGAATTGTTCGTTGAGGTTTTACTTTGTTTGAAATTTCCCTTTTGAGAAGAATCTGAGCTCATACTACTTCCTACTCTGTCCCTCTTTCAGGGGGTGAGACTCATCCCTGGGACAGGGGATCAGTCTGTCCTTCCTCCCAGTTACCCGAGGAGGAGAGGTACAAGTGCAGGCAGTGGCATTCCCAGAAATTGCCCGGGTTCTGGGAGTGGGCATGGGCTCCATTTTGAAGGCTGTGGAAGACAGGGAGGCAGGTAGTGAGGAAGTTCAGGAGACGGCCTGGTACACTCCTTAATAATATTGACAGATACCATTACAGCAGAAACAGTAATAGTCAGCTACCGGAACAATGCTGTTATTGAACTTCCATTGAGGGTCTGGTGCCCTACAGTGAACCTTTCACAAGTGATAGGGGGTTTTTTTTGGTTTGTTAATTCTTACCTGAGGATATTTTTTTCATTGATTTTTTTTTGAGACAGTGAAAGGGAGGGAAGGTTAGAGGGAGAGAGAGAGAAACATTCATGTGAGAGAGACACATTGATTGGTTGCCTCCCACACATGCCCTGGCTTGACCGGGGCAGGGGATTGAACCTGCAGCCCAGATACGTGCCCTTGACTGTAAATTGAACCTGTGACCCTTCCATGTGTGGGCCGATACTCTAACCACTGAGCCACCAGCCAGGGCTACATGTGCTAGAGTAGACTTAACCTTTACAACACACCTGCCAGGGAAGTTGTATGATCCTTGTTTTACAAACGACGAAACTGAAGCCCCAAAAGGCCCATGTCTTATCCAGGTCAGATGGCTACAAAGTGGTCAGGTGGGGTTAATGTGATTGCCCAAGAACCAGCCGATCTGAATCCCTCACTTCCATCCCCTACCCGTTTCCTTCATGCTGGGGCAGTGAATTTTGGCCTTTGAGGTGCTTAGCGTCTTTTAGTTCCATGATAAGCACTCCGAACCTTTTCCTGCCAGTTGAGAGTGAGGAAAATTGATAGGTGGCTAGTCAGGGGTGTGTGTGTTAGTGAAGTGGTGGCTCTTAAATGTAATTCCAGTGTTATGGTAGGTAACCTTTTTTTTCTACTTTGAAAATCTCCTCTTTCTAGAGGAATTTTAAAGAGCCTTTGAAATGTTTTCCTCAACTCCCCAGAGAACTGTAGTTTAAAAAGTAAATGTAGATGAGCAGGACTGGACTTCTGTCATGGGGTTTTCCTTGCATGCAATGTAAGCACCGTTTTTAAGATGATCTTTGCTAAATTGCCAAGGTTCGTGTTTGCTCTCCAAATCCTACAGATTAGAGATGGAGACGAATAGATTTCTTCCAGCATTTTAGTTCTAATTTTGATGGCGTGTGAAGAAATTTTGGAATGCTTTCTTCATTGAAAGGAGGTGACTAAGTGGAATAATTAATCCACCCAGTTGTGCCAGGGTTGTTTTGTTTGTTTGTTTTAAGGTAGGAGGATTTGGAAGATGGGGGCATTATTTATAAAAGAAATAAAACAAGTATTATTTGCATAAAAACAAGAGTAAAATTTTTTTTAAAGAAACAAGGGTACATTTTGACACAGAACAGAGCTGAGTGCTGCTGACCTTCATTCTTGGGTTGCTCTCGAGTTTGGCCAGCACAGGGCTCTGTCTGCCTTCTCTCTCAGCCGGCGTGACCAGCTTACTTGATATATTTACATTGTTATTACTGACGCCATTACAGACATAATTAGACAAAATGGGCAGGAGGAAGAATGGGCAGGACTTTTCATGGGAAAACAGCCTAAGGAAGAGAGGCCGTTAGGATTGAATTTTGCCTCCTCCCTCCAAAGGCATGTTGCAGTCCTAACCCCTGGGACTTATAAATGTGACCCTGTTTGGAAACTGTGACCCTATTTGCAGATGTAATTAACATGTAAGTACAGATGACATCACACTGGAGTAGGGTGGGTCCCTAACCCAGCGTGACTCTTGTCCTCATGAGAAGAGGCACACGGGGAGGAGAATGCCACGTGAAGACCCAGGCACACGGGGGAAAGCCACGGGAAGACAGAGGCAGAGATCCAAGGGACGGGTCTGCGAGCCGAGGAGCACCCAGGGCTGCCAGCCACCACCAGGACTCAGGGACAGGTGTGGGATGGTCCTCTCTTAGAGTCTCCAGTAGGAACCAGCCTTGATTTCACACTTCTGGCCTCCTGAACTGTGATAGAACACATTTCTGTGCTTTTAAACCACCCGATTTCTGATACTTGGTCACGGTCGCCCTCGGAAATAGATTCCGCAGGCCCGGACATTAGGCTGCTCTGGGCACTTATTTTCTCTCTCTCTGTGATACCCGACAGTCCCCTCCACACCCAGGATTTGTTTACTTGCCCTTCAGCATGAGTCTAGCATCTTTCCAGCAAACAAAGGGGAAGTACCCTTCAGAGAAAGAAAAAGAAAAGACGTTACCTAGCACAGCATCCGGAAGGTTCAAGGCAGAGAACCGACCGACCTCCTCTCTGCTTATACTTTGCCCGCCTTTCCCTGCCCACCGGAGGTCATGATATTTCACTTTTAGAGAAGAATATACTTCAGACAAAACTCCCTTGAAAGTCGTCATAGCTTAAACACAGACGGGATTTAGGATGGGGCTGGGTTACCTTCTGACAATTCCTTCATCTCTTTGCTCTAAGACTTCCCAAGTTCCCAAGCCTCGCCCCATGCAGTGTCTCGTGTGTATAATGAACTGGGTCTACTAGTAAGCTCCTGTGTGGTGTGGTGTGTGCATAGAGCCAGGCCTCCCAGGTGGAGACTTAGTAGACTTGATTTGAACCCTCCCTCTTGTCTTCAGTGCATGGCATGGAGGCGCTTATATAACTTAAGTTCTCCTCGGTAAGAAAGTAGAGGGAATGAACATTTTCCCAGGAGTCTACTCTATATGTGGTACTCTGATGGGCACTAGAAAGTATTTAGTTACTCCTTAAAAACACTGCCATGTACGTAATTTATCCCAGTGCCTCTGACGTGACCTCATAATAATTTAAAATTTCCCCCCAAAATTCCTGCCTGTCAGGGTACTATTAGACTTAGACAAGGTAATATACTAGTATATGATGTACCTAGCAGGTGCTCAATAAATGCTGGTGACTTTCTATTCTTCACATAAAAAAAACCCTGAAGAATCAAATCACATAATGTAAGGACAATGCTGGTATTTTGCTCTCTAATTTTACAATGATAGCTCCAAAAAGAAAGAGAAAGAAAAAGCCTGTGATGGAATCCTATGTAGTTGGATGTGACGGCAGTATTTTTTAGAGAAAATCTCAAATAGAGGGTGGCACTTCCCCTGGTGACCCGGCCACCTCTGGGGAGGAGAATGATCAGATTAGGGAAGGGCGAGAAGCAGACCGTCTTTACATACTGTGTTTATGTGTTGTCGAGAGAAACTTTTTGTTTTCCTGGGGACTCAGATTGGAGGCAGCAGATGGTTTGCAGATTTGGGGGGAGAAGTCTGGAAAAGGCCCAGGAGGGGACAAGGAGGAAGCTCTGAGCCAGCGCCGAGCCAGCGCGCCAGCGCGGAGGGCTGAGCAGCAGATGGATGAAGGGTTCAGGGCGCTGGGGCTCCTCCACAGGCCTCTTGGGCCTTTTCAGATGGTTGCAGGATGACAAGTGATGGCAAATTAAGGATGAAATGCTATTCATTCAGGCACTCACCTGATTTAAGCCCGTGAACTTCAGGAGGTTTTAGGGAGCGAGTGGGAGAACGCATGGCTTTATACGAAAGGACACTGTGCTCTGGGAGCGGCAGGCTGTGCTTGGGAAGACCAAGATGAACTCAGGCGCTGGTCCAAGTTAGTCCTCAGGAATACACTCTTTTCCTTCCTGCACCTCAGGACATGGCGGAGAGAGAATCAAAGATGTAAAGGTCATTCTTAATGTCTGAGTCACTGCAGTTAGGAGAATTCACTGCTGACTTTTGGGTTCCCGTTCAGCCGATGAGCAGTAAGAAATGTCAGGCTGATTTCGGTTTCAAGTCTGAGACATCATTATTATCCTCAAATGAAATCGCTCTTAGAACGTTATGTTTCTCAGCATCTAGTTGTCATCAATAATTCAGGCCTATCCCTCCCACGGATCGTACAGCCAACCCTTTTCAACTTAAAAATAAATGTGGTCTTATGTAACGGCCCGGGGTGTCTGTGCAAAGAGACAGCTTCCGTTGGATTGAGCAGACTGTCGGCTGCGATTGAATTCTTGCCTGTGTCAGTGCTTGACTGAAGTCTGTTCTCTCATTTGGTATTTATGTCCAGCCCTGTCTCAGGAAGGTGCCTGGGCTCTTTGGCCCAATTGTGTGAATTTTGAAAAAGGTCCCGTTTGGGAGGATGAATTGCGGAGAAATGAACTTTGTGGGCAGACATGGTAGCCCCATGTGTGGGGGCGGGTTAGCATGTGGCCCTCGCTCTCAGGCTCTACCTTCAACTTTTTTTGGTGTAGTTTGTATTATGATTTCCTTCCTGTACTCTGCATTCCCTCGCAGAAGAGAGGCCTGCCCTTGGCAGGGACCAGCTGTCCCCTGGGCCCCCAATGGCCTCTGCTTTCTAAAAGAACAGCCATGACAGGGTTGACGAACACCACCTACGCATGGCACCTTGCTGTTTAATGTCCAGGAGAACCCTGCTAGGTAGGTGCTTTTATCATCCCTGACTTGGGAGATGAAGAAATGAAGGCACAGAGGGGTTGAAGAACTTACCCGAGGTCACGGAGCTCCCACGGGGCAGTCTCTGCCCTCTAGCAGCCACAGTGGACCCCCTGAAGCTCCTGGTGCTGCCCCCTATCAGCACAGGGCCTGAGCCCTGCCCCCCACATGTGAGACCATCGCCTTGGCGGGTGCAGCACCCCAAGCAGCCCCTTGTTTGCACAGCTGCACTTAGCTTCCTTTTGGGGCCTTCCGAGCCCTGCTCACCTCATCCTCACGTCTTCCTTTCCCACCTCTGAGTGACAGTTTGCGATGGGGCCAAAGCCATCCGTTAGCACAGCTAAAATTTCATAAATAACAAGCGGATTCTAAAGGACCGCATTTCAAGCACGTATTTCATTTTACTCAAGGGTTATATTATTGGGAGATTTAGGCGAAACAGGTCCTGTCTCTTGAAGTGGCATTTGAGTGGCCACAGATGCAACGTAGGCAGAGATAAAATTAGGCCTGCCATTTGAGCACGTGTGATCGGTAGCTCATTGTAAAGAATCAACTCCTGCTCGGGAAGCAACTGCCTGGAAGGCAAAGAGACGTGTTCTTTCCATCCTATTTTTGTTACACGTTCTTGCTAGAGTAGTAGAAGGAAAACCTGTAAGGCTGATGCTAAAAATAGCCCCAAGATTACAGCTTTGGGAGCAGAAACTCGGAGGGTAAGTGTAGGGCTTCCTCTTGGTAAACAAGCCACTCGACTCTCAGCTCCTGGAAGCCAAAGTGAGTGCAGGGAAGCGTCAGTCCCCTGGTCCCCACCCCCTCGTCCCACCGTTGCCTCTGGAAAGGTAGGTTCTTATTTTGACCGAAGCCGAGCACAGCGGAAACCTGCCGCTACCCGACAGTGAGGGAGATTTTAAAGTGAAATTCCATTTTGAATGGTCTGTGTCATTGCTTAGAACTGGAGGCATCGACTCTAAAAAATGTTTGGAAACAGACATTTGTTCTTGAGACAAAACGTCCTTCCTTATATTCTAAGGCCCCTGTCAACTATGAAGGTGATTTAGTTTCTATCAGCTTGTTTTCCATAGAAGGTAAAAATGAAGTAGAATTTTTAATCTTTGGAGATAAGTGTCTGTCTGTCTGTCTTGGTCAGCTCGGACTTCCATAATGGAATACCACAAACTGGGGGCTTAAACAGCAGAAGTGTATTTTCTCACAGTTCTGGAGGTTGGGAGGTCCAAGGTCAAGGTGCTGGCTGATTCGGTTCCTAGTGAGGACTCTCTTCCTGGCTTGCTGACAGCTCCCTTCACCTTGTGTCCTCACCTGGGGTAGAGAGAGCAAGCTTGTGTCTCCTCTTTTATGGACACTAATCCTATCAGTCAGGGCCCCACCCTTCTGACCTCACTGAATCTTAATTCCTTTTCCCAAACCCAACCAATGGGGTTAGAGCTTCAACATAGGAATTTTTTAAGGAAAACACAATTCGGTCCATGAAAGACTGTCATCTCACATAATCAGGGAGGAGAAACTGGGAGGCACCTGGGGCAGAAGGTCAGACCACCCTGTGTTTCCTCCGAATCTGCCTGTTGCTTACCTGGGCTTCTCGCCACTCTCCCTGCATCCTCTCAGGTGGTGAGGACTGCACTGATACCCAGGCTGCAGCCACTGCCCCACCACCCACCCACCTTTTCTGTTTGTTGTCTCTTTTGCCATCTGCCATGTTCCTTCTGTGCTCCTTGCCCCTGCCTCCACTTCCAGGCAGCAGGTGAGGGTTTCCGTGGCTTGCCCATGCACCTGTGGCTTTTGTATATGGAGTATGTGTGCATATGTCTTCACATGTGTGTAAAGTACACCCTTTGGAGTGTAGTTTTTAAACAATGATTAAAATGCTCAGAAGAGAAAAATACAATCCACTATAGAAAATCCAACGGAAGTTCACAGTCTTCACTTACTTCTCTACTTTCCTCCCATAATCTTATGTATAAGCCCATAGTAAAGACAACTCTCAATTCCAGGAGAACTTGCAGGATAAAAATTATTTTTGTTTTTCTCAAATGACTTGTTATATTTCACTACTCTAGAATATTTTTTAAATATCAACTTTATTTATGTATACTTGACATAAAATTGTAAGATTTTGAAAGTGTACACCACGGTGGGTTGATGTATGTGCACAGTATGAAAGGGTTCCCCCATCTAGTTCATTAACACGTCCATCACCTCACATAATTTATCTTTTTTTGTGTGTGTGTGTGTGTGAGGAGACCATTTAAGTTCTATTTTCTTAGTGGATTTCAATTATACAATATATGCAGTGTTATCAACTGTAGTCACCACGTGTTACATTAGGTCCTCAGACCTTATTCATCTTATAGCTGAACGCTTGCATCTTCTTACCAATTTCTCCCTCTTTGCCCTCCCTCTTTGCTCCTGGCAGTCACTTTTCTACTCTGTTGCTGTGAGTTTGACTTTTTCTTTCTTTTTTTCTTTTTCTTTCTTTTTTAAGATTCCATGCAGTATTTGTCTTTCTTTGCCTGATTTACTTTACTTAACATAATGCCCTCAAGAGCAAAAATATTCTAGAATATTTTAAATATAAATCCAAGCCTAGTCTTTATTTTTGAAATCCAGATACCTGTATTCACTGGGAAGAAAAGTTAAAAGTGTATTTCTGAATTACTAAGGACATCTTAGGTTGTAGATGAAGGTCTGTTTTACGATGACTTAAGCAGAGAATTAAAATTGATTCTCACTTAGGCTGCAGGGTGTCTCAGACACTAGCGTTGGAATGCAGTTGAGAATTGCGACATTATGTGAACCTGGTCTGAGAGTGAGACACACTGTCTCCTTCCCTTGTGGGTCTGCCCTTTTCTCTCTATCTGCAGACCTGCATTCCTGGCTTCTCCAGGCCTCATGGAAGGTGGAAGGTGCCCATTCTTGGACGTGAGGCCAGAATCACAAGCCCTACCACAAGGAGAGATGCAGTGTTACTTTCTCAGTTCTGATTCCAAATTCCTGAAAAGGCTCTCTGACTGGCCTAGTTGTGCTCAGGACTCGCTCTGTCCCTCTTCTCTCTCCCCCCTAGAGCAACTGGATGTGCACCTCTTGCTGCCAGATGTTGTCTTTGCTCCACTCACCACACACCACTTGGTAATAATGACTGCACCCATCCTAAGCCATGCAAGGCTGAATTTTCGAATCACCTTTAGAACATTAGAATGAAATGAAAAGAGCAGGTATTCTCTTCTCCTTGGATTTCTTTTATCCCCATAGCTTATGGTGCAACACCTGATGAAACGCTACCATGGTTTCTTAAGTCAGATAAGAATAAGCAGATTCAACTTGCTTTCTTGGTGTCATGTGGCACCTTAGACTATCAGATACACCTTAGGACTTGTTGGAATTTGAATTGGGAACGTAAGGGTCTTAACATAGTCATTTATTCACAACTTCTCCATCAATGACCGTCGAAGAAAAGTGGGCACTGTTCTTGTCCCCTCTATGAAAAGTCGCCAACTCCACAGGTTGATGGAGCTGCCAGAACCACACCCTGTGCCAGCAGCACTGACATTATTTAGCAGTTGAGTGTCAGCCCTCCATTGCCTCTGCCTCCTGTGAAGCTGGATACAGACTGGAGGTGAATCTACTCCCTAAGAGGCACCTCCAGTTTGGGAAAGGACAGGTGACCACCACAGGCGCCTCTCATTGTCTGTGATTCAAAGATTTGGAGCCCTTTGAGCTATGTAAGAGGAATGTGGCCGGAACCCTCAACCGCTCAAGGGCTCCTTTTACATTGTGTAAAGCTCTGTTATGTTAGTCTGCCCGGAGCAGATTGGTTCAGACAAAACTCTCCGGTGCTGCTGGCCTGGAAAGTCCGGGAAAGCCAAAGCTGTCACCACTGATCTCACGGAAGAGAGGACCCCTTCTCTTTCGATCATCTGGCACCTCTTGGCTGGCTGTTCCAGTGCCTTGAAACTGGGGATCCCATTTCTCTCTGTAGAGTCATCAAGAAACACCCCCTCAGCCCTTGGCCAGTGGGCTACGTTATGAAAGCTCTTGAGTCCAGGTGGCTAAAGCAAACCTGAGTTACATGTCAACACGTGAACCCAAGTGTCACTTCCACTTAGAGATGGTTGAGTCTGAAAAAAGAGCCTGAGAATTTAGCAGCTTTGGTTTAAGAACAAAAGTCACCACCGTTTCATTCAGGGTTTTGGCGGTGGCATGTTCTTGAGGTTATAGATGGTCTGTCTGTCAAGGATGATGTTGGCTATGGGTTTGCCTTATGTGGCTTTTGTTAAGTTGAAGGTAAGTTCCCTCAATTCCCACTTTCATGAGAATTTTCATTATAAATGGAAGCTGGATTTTGTCAAGTGCTTTTTAAAAATATATACTTTTAATATATTTTTTATTAACTTCAGAGAGAGGAAGGGAGAGGGAGAGAGAGAAACATCAACGATGAGAGAGAATCATGGATCGGCTGCCTCCTGCACAACCCCCACTGGGGATCAAGCCTGCAACCCAGGCAAGTGCCCTGACCAGGAATCGAACCCTGACTTCCTGGTTCATAGGTCGATGCTCAACCACTGAGCCACACTGGCTGGGTGCAAATGTGTTTTTTCTAAATCTATTGATATGATTATATGATTTCTATCCTTTATTTTGTTTAGGTGATATATCACATTAATTGATTTGTGGATATTGAACGTACCTTGCATCCCAAGAATAAATCACACTTGATCATGGTGCCTGACCCAACCTTTTTAATGTATTTCTGAATTAGGTTTGCTAATATTTTGTTGACGATGTTCATCAGGGATATTGGCCTATAACTTTATTTTGTAATGCCTTTGTCTAATTTTAGTGTCAGGGTATTGCTGGCCTCATAAAATGAGCTTGGGGCCTTCCCCTTTCTTCAGTTTTTTGGAATAGTTCCAGAAGGACATTAATTCTTCTTTGACTGTTTGGTGAAGTTTACCTCCTAAGCCATCTGGTCCAGGACTTTTGTTTGTTGGGAACTTTTTGATTAGTGATTCAATTTTGTTAGCAGCTATCAGTCTGTTCAGATTTTCTGGTGTTTTTTGTTAATTTATTATTGGAAGATTGTGTGTTTCTAGGAATTTATCCATTTCTTCTAGGTTGTCCAGTTTATTGGCATATACTTGTTTATCATATTTTCTTGTAATGCCCCTGGTATTTCTGTGGTATCGGTTGTGACTTCTCTTTCATTTCTGATTTATTTACTTGGGTTCTCTCTCTTTTTTCTTTTTCTTTCTTTCTTTCTTTTTTTTTTTGATGAGTCTGGTTAAAGGTTTACCCATTTTACTTATTTTTTCAAAGAACCAGTTCTTGGTTTTATTCGTCTTCTGTATTCTTTTTAGTCGTTATTTAGTGTTTCTACTCTGATCTTTATTATTTCCTTCCTTCTGTTCACTTTGGGTTTTGCTTGTTGTTGCTTTTCTAGTTCCTTTAGGTTGTATTGTTCAGTTGAGACTTTTCTTGTTTCTTGAGGTAGACATTTATTGCTATTGTCTTCCCTTTTAGAACTGGATTTGCCATGTTTCATAGATTTGGGGTCATTGTGTCTTCATTTTCATTTGTCTATAGATATCTTTTGAGTTCTTCCTTAATCTCATTGTTAGCCAATTCATTGTTTAGTAGCATGTTAGTTAGCCTCCATGTGTTTGTGTGTTTTTCACTTTTCTTATAATTGATTTCTAGTTATATACCATTGTGATCATAGAAGATGCTTGATATGATTTCAATCTTCTTAAATTTATTGAGATTTGTTTTGTGGCCTAACATTGTCTATCCTAGAAAATGTTCCCTGTGCACTTGGAAAGAATGAATATTCTTCTGCTTTAGGGTGACATGTTCTAAAAATATCATTTAAATCTATCTGGTATAATGTGTCATTTAAGGCCACCATTTTCCTTGTTGATTTTCTGTATGGATGATGTACCCATTCATTGATTTAAACAGGTTGTTAAAATCTCCTACTATGACTATATTACTCCCTTTATGTCCATCTTTATTTACCTTATATGTTTACGTGCTTTTACATTGGGTGCATAAATGTTTATAAATAGATCCTCTGTTGGATTTATGCTTTTATTTTATGAAGTGTCCTTTTTTTGTGGCCCATTACAATCTTTGTTTTAAAGTCTATTTTGTCTGATATCAGTATTGCTACCCCAACTTTGTTTGCTTGTTTCCATTTGCATGGGATATTTCTCCACACACACACTTTTATTTTGTGTATCTTTCCATCTGACGTGGGTGTCTTGTAAGCAATTTAAGTACATAAGCATAGTGTGTAGCAGACAGCAACACCTAAAAGGTAATTCATGAATAATACTACCAGTGTGCAGAAACTTCGGTGACATGCAGTGACTCCCAGATCGAATGCCAGCCTGCCTCTGGCTCAAGTCCATATGTCCTTGAACTCTGCGATTTGGACCGCTCTCCACCCTACTTTGCCACAGCCAAAGTATTGCACTGTCTTCTCAGTTGTCAGTGCTCCTTGGCTAAATGTGGTTTGCTCTGAATACCATGTAAGAAGACTGGGATGTTGCTTAGGTGTTCTTTATTGGAAATAGAAGGAAAACTCTTGAGGAACATGGAAGAAGGCACTAACTGAGTAGAGGCTGTTGCTTGGAAATTATCCAAGGATCACAGCTCAGTTGAGGAATTTCTGGTACTACTATGGAATTTACAAATTTTAATTTCATTTTCTGTAGTAGCTATCTTGCACAAGAGGCAGCCAAGCCCAACTAACTGGAAACATGCACACACTTACACACCATACATTCGACACACATTAATGCCAGCCACATACAGATTGCTTTACAGAAATAGCTATATTTATCTCATTTGTAACCATCTGTGAAGAAAGAAAGCATTTGTTGCTTATAATCAGTAAGATGATCAATATTTTTTTTTTATATATTTTTTATTGATTTTAGAGAGGAAGGGAGAGAGATAGAGAGTTAGAAACATCGATGAGAGAGAGACATCGATCAGCTGCCTCCTGCACATCTCCTACTGGGGATGTGCCTGCAACCCAGGTACATGCCCTTGACCGGAATCGAACCTGGGACCTTTCAGTCCGCAGGCTGACGCTCTATCCACTGAGCCAAACCAGCTAGGGCTCAATATTTTTTAACACCTTTAAGAGAAGGGTGATTTTTGGATGGGTATTGGAAACATTTACCATACAATTATTTCATAAAAGATTTTAGGTTTGTTGTTGCAGTTTCCATTAGTATATAGTGGAATCAGAAAAGCAACTAGATTTTATTTAAAATGTGGTGCAAATAGCCTTTATAATGAGAAATTCATTGCTTCATAATTTTTTTTTTCTTTTTCTTGCTAAGTTTCCCGCTGGCTTTGAAGATGTGATTATTTAAGGTAGTCTTTTTTCTTTCCCATTTGAGTCTTACATCATTATTATATCAATAAGAAATATATTGAATTTACGCCTATTAAATATTTTCTAGCCTCTTTCTAACACATGAAAATATTAAATATTTATTTTGATGTACATGTCTATCAGTTTTTTATGGCTTGCTTCATTTTAAAGGAAAATTCTTGAAGGCCATCTTTTAGGTTTTCCTGATTGGTACATGTCTGTTTATTAATTTTTCACTTTTAAAGGAGACTAGAAAAACAGGTCTGCAAACAAATCTATGTGTAATTTATTTTGTTACTAAAAACAAATAAAACATTTAGATTCTTATTATTCGTTGTTCACTTTATTCGGTCTTTAGAGGGAATAAAAAAGTCTCTCCCTTTGTAGAATAATTCAGAGAATACTAGAGGCCTGGTGCACGAAATTCGTGCACTGGAGTGTGTGTGTGTGGGGGGAACGTGTCCCTCAGCCTGGACTGTGCCCTCTCACAGTCCGGGACCTCTTGGGGGATGTCCACCTGCTGGCTTAGGCCCGGGACACCTCGCTCCTTACCACCCGCCTGCTCGCTGCTCTTTAGTGCTGCTGCGGAGGCGGGAGAGGCTCCCGCCCCCGCCACTGCGCTCGTCGCTGTGAGCCCAACTTCTGGCTGAGCGGCGTTCCCCCTGTGGGAGTGCACTGACCACCAGGGGACAGTTCCTGCATTGAGCGTCTGCCCCCTGGTGTTCAGGGCACATTATAGCAACCAGTCGTTCTGGTCATTCCGCCTTAACAGTCACTTAGGCTTTTATTATAGAGATTTGCAAAGCCCCATAATTTTGTCTTCCTATTGAATGTCAACAGTTTCTTTTAAGCTTCTAAGAAAGTTAACTTTAGAGCAATTACATGCTCAAGAACCAGAACAGAATTTAGTTATCTTTATGTTTATAACTAATATACATTCTGAGGTGCATCACAACTGAACTATGTCTAAAAAATTGTGAAACGGGAAAATTGGACTGGAACATGTGGTGTTTCCCTGGGCAGGATGGTTCCCAGGTCCTTGTCCAGATGGAGTCAAAGAATGAAACCACGGATAGAAGGTGGTATAGTAAAAGATGGAAACTTATTGAGAAACAGGCATAGACTCCCACATGGGGAGGGAGAGAGAGTCCCAATAAGTCCTTTTTTCCCCATGGTTTATAAAGGCTGCGGTTCTTTGTGCCCTGACATCCCCTCTGATGGGTCACTATCCCCTCTGATGGGTCACTATCCTCTCTGATTTGGTCACTATAGCAACTTCAGAGCTCAAACCTCACATGAGGTACATGAGGTTCTCCTCGGCTTCTCCCTTATTATTTTCCTATTCCCTTTGGGCTTTCCTCTTCCCTCTCTAAATGAGGGGATTCCTCCCTTTATTCTGTAAATGTATACCTTCTGCAGCTCTCAGCTTCCTTATTCTATGGAAGTGTACCTTTGCAGCTCTCAGCTCCCTTATTCTATGGAAATGTACCTTCTGCAGCTCTGTAGCCCTGTGTTTTTTCCATGGACCCCTTAATTCCTAACATTTCCTAAACCTGCCTATTTTACCCCTAAAACCTCCTTTTAATTGTATATAGCCTAGCTAGTTTGGCTTAGTGGTTAAAGTGTTGGCCCATGAACTGAAGGGTAGGTTGCAAGTTTGATTCTGGTCAAGGGCATGTACCTCGGTTGCAGGCTCTATCCCCGGCCTGAGCAGGGCACGTGTGGGAGGCAACCAATCTAAGTGTCTCTCTCACATCGATGTTTCTCTCTGTCTCTACCCTCCCTTACACTCTCTCTAAAAATCAATGGAAGAAATATCCTTGGGTGAGGGTTCACAACAACCAGAAAAAGAGTTGTACATAACTCAGAGTTGTATTACTTGGTTAATATATTCAATGCACTGGGAACATTTGCTCGTAAGGTCTGTTGTGATTTAAGGGTTAGAACAGTTTTTCACTTTATTTATAAATGTGAGTTTTTGTATAGTGCTGCTTTTGAAGATGTTTTCTCATTTCCAGGTGGCTCTTGGTTTTCCTTGTGTTTTAATTTGTGGCTTGGGAGGGAAAATGTTCAGTTTGCTCTCATACTTTATCGCCCTGTCTTTCATGAAGGAAGTCCCGTTTCATGAGGAAATCTTGGCACACCTAATCCAGTTTGTGTATTTTGGCAATAGGGACAAGGAAAGTACAGTTCCCGCTGCTTCTTTTATAAGATTTAATTCGTAGCGGGTAACCTTGGTATTCAGTTTTCACATTTAATTTACAACTTGTCTGCAAATTGTTATCAAGCTGAAAGTCACGATCCATCAGTTTCGTCTGAATAGTTGATGGAATCATGATTTGACATTTTCTGGAAAGAGTACTTTTTGATATGTTGCCTTTACAGAGCTCTTTTATATGTCTTCTAAAGGAAAAAGTTGTTTACCATCATTGGGGGGAAAATATGAAGCACTCACTGTTCTATTCTCTGTGGTCAAAATGTATTGACAAACCTGCTATGTTTCTGAGCATCTTCCACAGCCTCTGCCTTGGCAACCATCCTTTCCAAACTCCTTTCCTTTTTCCCTGTGGGCCGGTAAAGACCCCGGAAGCATAAGGCCCTGGGGAGCTACAGCCTCATTCTGGGGGTCTGTGGGGTGCTGTGTTTCTGCTTTTCACTATCTATTGGCCTCCATGACTCTTCGCTGCCTCCCTAACTATTATGGTAGGCATCTGTTTATTAGCCATGCCTATTTTTTTTTTTTTTAGATATTAACAAGGTAATTAAAATTTCTTTGTCAAATTGGGTAGATGTGAAGTAGATACCGTTAAAGCAATTCAGGACACTGTTATGAACCATTGGGAATTAAGGAAGATTTCTCAGCTTAATTGGTAAATCACTTATAAAGAAGATTCCCAAAATAAAATGAAAAAGAATAATAATTACTTGCTACACAGTGGCAGTTATTATGACATAATAGTTAAATAGCACTATCTTGAAATCCCATTATGTTATGGGCTTTCCTCTTGTGTGTTAATGGAAGATACACTAATCCTGTTTGTACCAGAAGTCCTTGAGGTGTGTGATTTTTATTAGTTTTGGATGCCAAGAAACATATACTTCAGTAGAAGGTCAGTTCTGGAGGGTGGTTCTTCTGTCCTTTTGGTCACCTTTCACAGTTCCTCTTCCCCAAGTGGTATGATGAACAGGAAATGGAATTTTTGTGACATGGCAAGGGACGAGCAGCTCCTTCGCCGTCTAGTTCTCATTCTCCCCCCGACCTGTGGTGATCTTGGCAGAAACGCACAGAGCATCAGCTGTGGAGGTCGTCTTCATCTCCTCCTCCCCCCACACCCAACACTTGAGGGACTGGGAGGAGCAGCAAGCAGAAGCTGTCTACTTTAGGGTAACAGAGAGGACGGCATCAGCATTCTTGCGGATCCCCATGATAGATCCCATAAGCAGGAAGTGTGGAGGGCCAGTGTAGCAGATTGCTATTCAGAACTACCCCATGGTCATGTTGCAGAAGCCTCAGTGAAGTGGTAATCTATGTCCTAGGTATTTGTCTGATTTCAGGAGTCATGAAAATTGAATTCTATCAAGGTAGGACAACAACTCATACCAGAGTATGCCCAAATCCCATGGTGATCACACTCAGTATTCACTACTCAGATCAAATAATAGATTTTCAACCCCTGAAAGTTCCTCCTGGTGACCCCCTACTGGTCACCACTCTCCACCAAGGACAGCTACTATCCTGACTTGTAATACCATAGATTTGTATGGCAAATGGGTTTCATGGCGAGTGGAATCAGATGTTTATTCTTGTGTGTGAATTCTTTCAGTTGGCATTATATTTCAGAGATTCATCCATAGTGTTACCGTGGCGATAGTACATTCATTCTCATTGCTGGAATGAACACCACAGTTTATTCACTCATTTTACTGATAGTGGGCATTTGGATCGTTTCTGACTTTGGGCTGTTCCTTGTCTGTTGGTGAATTTGTACACCACTTTCTGTTGCATGTTTATGGAATCGTTGGGTCTGTGCATAAGTTCAGCTTAGAAACTGCCTGGCAGTTTTCCAAAGTGTACCAGCCTATTCTCGCAACAGTTTCAGTAGTTTCATGTCCTCACCAATATTTGGTATTTTCTGTCTTTCTCATAATAACAGACTTTTTTTTTATTTGTGGTAAAATACATGCAACATAAAATTTACCATCATTTTTTAAGTCCAGTATTATTATGTATATTCACATTGTTGTGCAATCTCCAGAATTTTTCCATCTTGCAAAGCTGAAACTCTGTACCCATGTACAACCCTCCATTTCTCCCTCCTCTTTGCCCCTGGCAGCCACCATTCTGCTTTGTGTTTCTGTGAGACTGACTATGCTGGATACCTCGTAAGTATAATCATACACTACATATGGTATTTTTCTTTTTTGTGACAATGAAATACTTTTAAAGAATAATGTTTACCTGCTTAATATGAAGTTGAAAGCATAGTTGTGTTAGTTTGCATTCAACCTAACATTATGCAGTGTAGAATTTCAAGATACCTCATTAGACTCAGTATTTGTGAGCACCCAAAGCATTTGACATAATATGAAAGGCCCTGAGGAGTTCCTTAGACCAGAAACTTAAACCAACTTTTTTTTTTGGTGTTTAAAATGACTATGATTAATCACAGTACATTTTTCTTTAAGCTGGGAACAATAGAAAACATTTATTCTTTCTTTAACAACAATTCATTTGATAGTCTCCTTTCCTTTCCTTCTCGGCCAAAATTGGATCCAGTTTCTGGGAAATCCCAGGCTGCAGGCCTCCCCCTCCTTCACTCCCTTTATAACTAATTCTATCTTTAGATTTTTTTTTTCAGATGTCTCTTTGATGTCATGCATTTTCAATTCTGTCACCTCTTGTAGATTTTAAACAGATTTAACTAAACTTTGTGGAATATTTTCCCTTAAAAAAGTGGCAAATTTCTCTGAGTGCCGTTTCAATAGTGATGGTAGCATTGTTGTATTTGGGTGGGGGTATGTGTGAAAGAAGGTGTGGAAAGATGTGGGTCCTGGCTGCTGGGCGAAGCATCAGCACAGTGTTTCTACCTGGACTGGCAGCCCAAACCAGCTGGGGTAAGAAGCCAGCTGTCTCCTGCAAGATGAATCTGAGATACAGATCACCAGGCCATCGGCACATTTCGCTGTGAAACTAATTTGTGGGCATGTACACACAAGCCCACATGTGCATGTCAATAGCCATTAGTTCATAGATCCATTTATTCTGCGCAGTTGCTCCAGCCATATTGTTTCAAGTGATTTTCTGTTCCCCCACTGGATCCCGGTATCTTAATACATAGTTGATGGCACCTGAGAACTTTGCCTATCTAGAAACCGAATATCCTGCCTCATATTATATTTTAGAACCGTGAAAAAAACGAATCTAACCATGGGCCCACCCATAAGTAAGAAAAGAACTAGAAGGCAAAGCAGAAGAACCAATCTCTAGGATTTGGGAAGAAAAAGCACCATGAATAAAGCAGGAGAGAGCAGCATTGTTCCTAACACTAGCACCTTCTCTATTATCCAACTTAGATTGAAACTCTGTTGGAGGTGGCAGCTTATTTCTTTCCAAGACACGCTGTGAGGCTGTTGAATATTTTTATATTAGGAGATTCGTTTTCTCTAAGCTAAAAATCTCCTTTCCTATAATTTTTGATGTTTGCTTAGCCTTTTGAGCCCTAGCCCTGCCCTGTTTCTACTGTCTGGAACAATAGAACAACCCTCCATTATCAGCCACCAGATTGGCTGCTCTAGAGCTTGGAGGGGATTGCATCCACAGTCGTTGCCCTTTTGTTGGGTGTGGCGGGAAGGGCACCAGGTGTTAGACCCGTGGGTTCAGCAACCTCAGTACTTGAGTTCTAGCTGGGAAAGAAGTCAAAGCCAAGACTCAAACTATAAGAGAACACTTATTTGGCAAATCACAGAGGTAGAAGTAATTTGTATAAGAAATGGGCTTAGGAAACAAGTCATAGAAGTAAAGGAAGGGCCCTTGAGGCTCAGAAGTGAGGGAGGGAAAGGTGACACACTTGGGAGTCTGGGGAAGGGGAGAGAGACCCTGAAGGGGATGGGGCTGGAGGGAGGGGAGTCGGGTGGGGAAGGCATGGTGTGCTCCCTGGAGGGAAAGCAGCTGGGTCCTCTTCCCTAAGAGTTTTAAGGGTGGAGATTTTAGGGGAAGACCCGGGGGACGATCTCTACAGAGTACTCAGCAGTGTTCAGGTTGTCCTTTCAGGATGGGAGTCTCCACTGATGGACTGGCCAGCACCGGGCAGGGGGTCATTATTCAGTGCAGCTGGTCCTGAGGTCAGCCTTGTCCTCAGCCATTGCTTGTCTGGTTTGGCTGCTTTTCTGGGCCTGGAGCTGAAATACAGCTGAGGCCTGGATGTTATCTCTAGGGAGGAAAGGTCAGAGATATGCTAGGGGTGGATAGGTCACCCTGGAGGTGAGGTCCCACCCTACAGTTGTCTGTTGCTAGGCACCCAGAGCTTTCCTTCCTGGTGACCTTCTGTACCTGCCCCATGGTCCTTGCTCTGTTCATGTCTGTCTAACTGCCCATCACACTTCGAATGGTTTGCTCTCCTTGTGCTATTCTCAGGAAGTGAAGACCTGAATGTTGTTAAATTTTTCTAAGGTAACAGTTTCTTTGCTGGCTCTTATTTCTCCTACCTGCTAGATCTGGGTGGCCCTTACTTCTCATGAATCCCTCCATATTTCAGCAGTTACCTCTCTGCAGAATGACAGTAGCACATTATTCTTCCTGGATGGTCCGATTTCAAATAACATGGGTACAGGCTCTCCCACACTTTTTTTCTAATGTAAAATGTGTTTTGTTAGAATCACCCAGGAGTCTTAGTTCTGGCTGCTATAACAGACCGCCTTAGACAGAAATGTATTTCTCACAGTTCTGGAGGCTGGGAAGCCTGAGATCAAGGTGCTGGAGAGTTGGTGTCTGATGAGAACCGAGCCCAGTGTCCTCACATGGTACAAGGGACAAGAGAGGTCTTGGGAGGCTCTCTTCTAAGGGCACTAATCCCATTAACGAGGGCTCCACCCTTGTGAACTAATCACCTCCTAAAGGCTCCACCTCCTAATACCATCACATTGGGGGGTTAGGTTTTAACATTTGAATTTGGGGTTGGGTGGGCATGACCACACAAACATTCAATCTACTGTACCAGGGGTGCTGAGTTCATGCATTTGATGTTGAAATGGGAGAAATTATTTCTTGCCTACACCAGTGGTCGGCAAACTCATTAGTCAACAGAGCCAAATATCAACAGTACGATTGAAATTTCTTTTGAGAGCCAAATTTTTTAAACTTAAACTATATAGGTAGGTACATTGTGATTAACTTAATTAGGGTACTCCTAAGGCTTAGGAAGAGCCACACTCAAGGGGCCAAAGAGCCACATGTGGCTCACAAGCCGAGGTTTGCCGACCACTGGCCTACACTCATATTCCCATGAGTACTGAAAACAGTACTTCTAGGAATATATATTTAATTTTTTTTACAATATCATTGGGCTCATCTTTATATGCAACTTATTACTGATTTGGTTACTGGCCTTGTAACTCTTAGGTGCTGCTCCTGGTACTGGGGTATCCATACGATGTTGCTTAAAGTGGAGGCTCTTGCCTGACTCATTGGCCATTTGGGGCGTAAACAGTCTTCCCAGCACTCTTCCAGCTTCTTCATTGTGAACCGAAGTGACTTCTGGGTGGGGGGGTTCCAAATGAAGTCTAGGTGCAGCAGGGGACGTGCTAGTCCTTCCTCTCTTGCTGATTTTTTACTGTGAACTCAAAGTCAGGTTTCTCACCTCAGTAGTAGATGTGTGTCAAAGGCGTTGATACCTTCTTTTTAAATTATTTTTTTATTTTTTATTTCTTTATTGATTAAGGTATTACATATGTGTCCTTATACCCCCATTGCTCCCCCACCCTGGATCATGTGATATTTATCTTTCTCTGACTGACTTATTTCACTTAGCCTTGATACCTTCTTAACACATACTCAGATCTCTCAAGAATATTTGCCTTCATATTTATAGATTTTCCAAGTTGGTCTCGATAGAGCTGTCAGACAGAAAGAATCTGTGGCTGGGGAGTTGGTGAAACGCAATTTATGTCTCATGTTTAAAAAGAAAAAAAAGTAAAAACTGAAACCACCAGGGTCTGAAAGCTGCACTGTTCCTAATACCCTGAAACAGCCACAGGGCATTTCAGCAGCAAAAACACAGCTTGTTTTATCGCTGCTTTTCATAGTTTTGCCTGACAGGCTTGGAGGCACATTGAGTTAAAATGAAGCTGTTAAAGATATAATAAATGCTTTTGAAAATTTCCATTGGACCATCCATCAATAGATGTCTTCTTTGAAAAATGAATGAAAAATCAAACATAAAGACCCAAATGGCTCACTCAGAAATGAATAAACACACGTAGAAGAACATTCGAGTGCATGTGTACTGCCTGTCTATAGTGTTTTATTTTCTCTTTATATTTTTGTTACGTGCAGGTAATAAACCCACTTGGCTTATAGTATCATGAAGGAAAGATTCTATTCCATAGTCTGCTACTTAGAGACTTAGACTTCCTTACTTTCTTTTTTTTTATTTAAATCGTGGTTTAAAGAAAACACAAAATTCACCATCTTACAGTTGAGTAGTGGTAAGTATATTTACATTGTTGTGAAACAGATCTCAGAACTTTTCCATCCTGCAGATCCGAGACCCATTAAAAAACAAGACCCCCTCCTCCCAGCCCATGATAACCATCATTCCACTTGCCGTTTCTAAGAATTTGTTCCCTGATTTCTTTTACACACATGCAGTCCGGAGTCCTCTCCCCTGCTTCAGTGCAGTTGGGACTAGTCATGCCTCTAAGGAACAGAGAACAGGATGTAATTTCACAGTGAGTTTGTAAACTGGAGTGCTAGCGTATACCCAGGAGTATATGGGGGGCTCTAATTCATTTTTCTTTTGGCATGTGGCATCACTGTTTAAAATATGTTAAAGTCATGTTGCGTGATTAAGAAATTAGATGGTGAAAGGCCTTGAAAACTAGATCTTTCTCCTGCCTCTCTCAGCCAGAACTGAGTCTGACTATCCAATTTCTAGTTAAACCTGTGAACTCTGCCTCTTCTATCAGGGTGTATTTAATTTTCAGCAGATGATGGAATCTGTTTCAAAAACACACTTATTGCCCTCCAGTATTTCAGTTGGACTTGTTTTTAGCACTAATGCAATTGTTTATAAATTGGGGCGGAATGCATTTAATGACTGCACACTGTTGTTGGAATGCTGTCAGTTTGAGTAACGCCATCTTTACCGAGGGACACACTCAGTTCTCAGTGGCTGCATCCTTGCTGTATGTCGCCAGGACAGATGAACACTGTGAATGCTGTGCAGTCATGGAGACTTTTCAGAGACAGCCCTTAATGGCTTGGCTTTGCTTGTTTGGTTTTTTGTTTGTTTTTCTTTCCAGAAACATCTGTATGTTTTCCAACGTGGCTTTTTCTCCAGTGCTGATATTCAGTCCCTGAAGGCTGCCTCTGTTACTAAATTTCGTTTATAAGTTTGTAATGGGCAGAATTTTATTTAAAAGGCAGCATCTGTACCTGTGCTTTTTATTATCTGTCTTGCATTTGCATTTTTCCCCTGTTAACTTTGAGCATGGGTGACACTCCATGAAGGTGAAGCTCACTAAAATGGTGATTGCCAAATGTTCGGCTTTAAGGCTTTAAGACAAGGCATTTGCACTGAGCCAAGAGAATGTGCTCCATCCAAAGATATCATCCTCTTGACCGTATTTTGAAATAATCACACAAGAGTAAACTAGTGAACCTGCTCAAAAGGAGCTGATGGCCTGGATCCCCGAAAAACACAGCCTCAGAAGCATTTATAAGAACACTAGAGGCCCCATGCACAAAATTTGTGCACCGGGAGCTGGGGGAGGGTATCCTTCAGCCTGGCCTGTGCCCTCTCACAGTCCGGGAGCTTCGGGGGATGTCCAACTGATGACTTAGGCCTGCTTCTCAGTCGGACATCCTTAGTGCTGCTGTGGAGGCAGGAGAGGCTCCCGCTACTGCCACTGTGTTTGCCAGCCATGAGTCCGGCTTCTGGCTGAGGAGCACTTCCCCTGTGGGAGTGCACTGACCACCTGGGGGAAGCTCCTGTATTGAGCGTCTGCTCCCTGGTGGTCAGTGCATGTCACAGTGACTGGTCATTCCGTCGTTCAGTCGATTTGCATATTAGCCTTTTATTATATAGGATAAACCCTTCTTTTTAGTTCACATATTCTGCTATTTGCAAAAGGCATCTGAGGGATACAGCCACATGGCCAGTTAATGCTGGTGAAGAGACAGTTTCCCTGCCAGTCCAGTCTTGTGTACTGTCGCCAGTTTGACATATGTTTCCTGATCCATAGAATGTCATTCTTTATCTTCTCATTTTCCTTTTAACGTTTTCCCTATGGTTGGCCTTTCATGAGTGATTTGCTTTTATGGCTTTTGGAAGCCGTCAGCTGTTTGAGCAACAGTTTCTTGAAGTAAAAATATATTCAAATTGGCTTTAGCATCTAGACCCCAGCTTATCGTTGTGTTTGTTAAAGACTGTGCTATTATAGTCTCTCCATGAGAATTGTAGGCTTAAAGTGATTCCACTCATTCATCCATTCAGCAAATCTTTATGCGCACCCACTGCGTCTCATGCTGTTCTGATGAACAAAACAGATGACAATCCATGTGCTAGCAGAACCTGCCGTCTATCAGAGAAAGACAGCCACGTATAAGAACCACTATAAAGAAATACATTGTTTTGGATGCTACAGAGTGATAAGTGAAAGTGAAAAATGAAAAGAAATAGAGCAGAATAAGAGGAGCGGGGGGCAAAGTACAGTTTTAAGTAGGGTGTTTAGGGTCAGCCCTACTGAAAAGCCAGCATTTGTGTAAAGATTGGAATGAGGTGAAGGACTCATCCATGAAGATTTCTGGGGGAGAAAGTGGTCCAGGCAGAGGGAGTAATCAGTGCAAAGGCCCTGAGGCAGGTGTGTGTCTGATATGCTCAGAAAACAGCCAGGAGGTCTGTGTGGCTGGAGCTGAGTGAGCGTGAGGCAGAGAAATTTGATATGAGCTTGGACAGGTGACATGGGGTGGAGCACATGTCCCAGGACTTTGCTTTCCATTGTGAGGACTCTGGCATTTACTCTGAGTTTTGAGCAGAGAAGTGACACATCTGATTTATTTATTTATTTATTTTATTAGTTAAGGTATTACAAATGTGCCTCATCCCCCCGGCACATCTGATTTAGTAGAAGATGACTGTTACTGATAGAGCTGAGAAGCTATTTGTGAATTTTTTATGGGTAAGTCAGATAGTAGTTGTAAGTGACCAAGGTCAAATGCAGCAGAGAAATACAAGGGAATTGTCATGAAAACATTTCATCAAGGTGTTCAAACAGGTAAATTTGAGGAGAATGTTATAAAAAGTAAGCCGAGTGGTTGCCAAGTTCTTGTGTGCCAGGACGGTGGGTGTGAATCAATCATTGAGCGATGCTTCCCCAAACTCTTCATGCATGCGAGACTCCATGCATAGAGGCGTTTGAGGGTGTGGGTGATCTGAAGTTTCCAGGTGAACCTGGTTTTCAGATTCCCCTCGGAATCATGGCTGTGCTAGAATTAGCTCCTTAATTAAATCCTGGCTGCTGACCAGCATTCCTTCCTATTAAGTTTGTAAAAACTTAGAGAAACTGTGATGTCCGCTATGTAGAATGATCGTGTTTGTCAGCACTGCGGTTTATTAGCACTCAAGGGGCTTGTTGTCTGATACTTAAAGGAAAAATGTGTTTAATTCAGACTCTTGGCAGTCCTTCTGGCTGAGTATTTTTGGATGCACTTTCCGTGCTTTTGCTATATACTTATTTGTTTCTTTTTCGCAAATCTAGAGTCTGTGTGCTTAGGGTTTGTCTTACTCTAGCAAGGTGCTGGTGGGAAGGGACTGTCATCAACAGTGAACACATAATTGTTTTTTTGCATTTTAGTGGTTTTCCAGTTCATTGATCATAACAGAGCCCTCCTAACCCCCACCCACCACTCTATCTTATAGACACTATCTCATTCCTCAACCCCTCATCAAAAGGTACTGGAATATAAGGGAAAGTATACATTTTACTTTATGGCAGTTAAAGTGCAGTAAGGCTTAAAAATACTCAAGAGGGAGTTTGCATAGCTACCAAACGTTGGGAATAACCTGGCAAAGGTTTCAATTAAAAATGATTTATTGAGTACCTTCCAAATGTGGGCACTTTATGCGTCTTCATCTCATTGCTTATCCTAGCTACTTCTTTACGGGGTATTATTATTCCATTGCTCTGAGGGAAAATCCATGCCCAGGGAGGCCATTTAACTTGCCCAGACCACATAGACGGTAAGTGACAAACCAGGCATCGAAATTATGACCTAGTGAAACTCACTCTGTACTGCTCGCAAATGTAATCTCATACATTTTTATACCTAACTATAGAGGCTCGGTGCACGAAAATTCGTGCACTGGCTGGGGAGCGGGGGTGTTCCTCAGCCTGGCCTGCCCCCTCTCACAGTCCAGGAGCCTTCAGGGGATATCCTACTGACGGCTTATGCCCGCTCCCCATAAGCCACAGTCTGGCCTCCCTCTGTGGGAGGCGACTGGGCCAATCAGAGGAAGGCGCCGCCCCCATCTGCTGCCACTGCCGGCCATTGTGGCTGTCTGCCCTCAGCCCTCTCAGCCACTGCGGCTTTGTCCAGAAGGACATCTGGAAGATGTCTGGTCTATCTGATCTAATTAGCATATTACCCTTTTATTAGTATAGATAGTAATAGCTTTATTTATTGGAAGAGACGCAAAAGTTAGGTTTTCCTCTATTTTTATAATGAAAATGTTTTTTATGGTGCTTGGCTTTCTCTCCGGCTCCCCTCACCCCCCTTCCTAAATTTACCAGTCCTTTCAATAGATTTTCAATATTTTTGAATTTTTTCAACATTGTGATGAAACACACATAACATAATATTTACATTTATTTTAAGTGTTTGTAACTGTACAGTTCAGTGGCATTAAGTACATTCACCTTGTTGTGCACCTATCACCACCATCCATCTCCATCGCCTTCTCTGTCTTCCCAAACTGACACTCTGTGCCCACTGAATAAGAACTCCCATCCCTACCTCCTCCCAGGCCCTGGGAGCTACTATTCTACTTTCTGTATCATCTGCTTTCTGTCTTTATTGCATATGCTTCTTGTACCTTTATTATAGACTTATTTGTAAGTTTTCTTTCCCCTAAATCTAGTGTGTGCTTACATTAATCTGAGCATTCCAGTTTTTTAAAGGGAGAGAAGTATTAACTTTATGATTTCAACTTTGACCTCCTTGCAGAAAGAATGAAAAATAAATAGTATTGGTTCCGGACGTTTTCTGGGTAGTTCAAAGCCAAGAATTCTTAAAGGAACCTGAAAGCCATGATTTACATATTTTCAAATTTAAAAGCCTTACGCTATAAAAATAATTTTAAATTCCCTGTTCAGGATTGAGAAAATGTTCCCATTCTCCCCGCTGACTAATTGAAAAACACTAAAAATGTTTTCTGATTAAAGTGTCTGTTATCTAACAGAGTAATTTTCTTTCATTTAATGTTCTTAGAAGTTCTCCAAGAGCCTTAGAGATTGGTTTTGGAGGAAGGCTGTACTTCACAAGCATGGTAGAAGAGGCAGGGAAAGGCGGGAACCGGGAGCCGCATTGGGTGGCTTGTTCTACAGCCTTTACCTTGCTGTTCAGACGCTAAGCTAAATTCAGTGAAGCACCTACCTTACATGTTCCCTCGAAATACTAATGTTGGAAGCCAAGTGTGTGATATCAGGTGTATTTTCAGAAAGTTCAGGCTCAGCAGGCTGATGCACTTTGGAGGTTGAATGAGACCACTGAACCCAAAGAGAAAAGTGCCAAACGAAGTAGACATAGGAAAATGCACGCATTCTTCTGTTGCTGGGAAGGGGGTAATGCTTTCCTTGAGTCATAATCTGGTTTCTGCTCGCCTTATTCACTATTTGTGGGATAGTTTATTCCCTGCCTAGCGGATATTTAAAGTAGCAAGAGGTTATGCAAAAATTTTTTGTTGTTGTTAAATTTTGGAATTTTTTACTCATCTACTTCTAAAAGTGATTAAAAGACAATGAATTGCTCAAGATCAAGAGCAGATTAAGCCAGCATTCTGAATAGCTGAATTCTCCATAGACATTTTTTCTTTTGCTCACTGCATTACAGGTTTGCAAGATAGCAGCAGAAATCCACTACTTCTTGAGCATATGTGTGCACGCACATGTATGCATGTACACACGCACACACACATCACACAGCCTTGGCGTGAAGGAAGAAGGGCGGTTCTATACGAATGACGCTGTGGCTGTAACGTAGCTAAATTACAGCGAAGGAGCTGAAAGGGCCCATTCTCCTCTTGGCCTGGAGTCGGGACTCTGAAATCCAATCTGAAGTGTGTTTAATGAGTGTTCTGAATGCTGGGTCTCCGTGCAGAGGGGAACAAGGAGCACAGTGTGTCCTGGCAGACAGCGTGGCCACCCCTGGAGCCACAGCCAGGAGAAAGAATCGCTGCGCTGTGGACCCAGTGGATGGGCAGGCCTAAACATTTAGCTATGTTCTCCCAGAATGAAGGCCTTGTCCCGGTTCCCCGGACTTGGGTCTTAAAGTTGCAGTTCCTGTTCTTGCTGTGGTTGGCATTGCACAGCCATCGTGATCACACCGTGTGCTGACCAGGCTACCACCAGGTTTGCTGTTTGGCTTTTGAGTAATTTTCTTGCCTCCCCCTTCTCCTCCTGCATCGCTAATACCCAGGAGAGCTTACTGAGTACTGGATACCATCCTAAGAGCTCCATGTCTGCTATGTCATTTAATCCTCACCACACTCCAATGAGATGGTTCAGCCATTCTTCCCACTCTACAGAAGAGAAAACTGAGGCCCAAAGGGGAACTTGCCCAAGGTCATACTGCCATGGGATTGGCAAGAAGGCAGCAGCCCCCAATTTGTATTCTTAGTAATTATATTACACAGCTGCTCCAAGTCACTGAAAGGCTGGGCAAACAACACAAGAAACATCTCGCACATTTCAGCTGTTCCATTTCTGTCTTTTAAAGATTTATTTTTAATTATATAAATATATATATTTTTTATTTCAGAGAGGAAGGGAGAGGGAGAGAGAGATAGAAACATCAATGATGAGAGAATCATCAATTGGCTGCCTTCTGCACGCCCCCTGCTGGGGATTGAGCCCACAACCCAGGCATGTGTCCTGATCAGGAACCAAATAGTGACCTCCTGGTTCATAGATTGATGTTCAACCACTGAACTACATCAGCCGGACTCTCTGGCCTTTATCAATCTAAAAAGTTAAACCCTTAAGATCCTTATGTCATTCTTGCATCATTTCCTCCCCTTGTGGGTGTCCCGGTGCAGAAGGCACATGTTCAAGTGCTGGAAGTCGAACTGAGTGTTAAATGTCTCCTGTCTTCTCTTCGTTACCATCTCTTTGTCCGCGGGCTTAGTTTCTAGGAATTTTCAACTGTATCTTTAAGCTCTTCTAGTGCGAATTTTCTTTCTGTTCTGCTATTTTTACTTCTAACAGCTCTTTCTTGTTATCCAAATGTTCCTCGTTATAACCTTCTGGGTTTTTATTTTTAAGTTGTAAACTCTTAGCTATATGAGGATACAAATTACAGTGTTTTTAAAAGTTTTTTACTCTACCCTGCATCATCGAAAGTACCTGGCATCTCCCATTTCTGACTTTCGGGGGAGTTCTGCGTAATTTGTCTGCTCCCCGTTGCCGACTCTCTCTCCTGTCTTCAGTAATTAGATGTCAGCTTTTCCCTCTGTCATCTTCTAGAATTTGGGAGAAATTTCTCACCTGCTGTCTCTCCTTTCATTTTCTCGGTGTTCTATGAATTTATTCCTTTCCCCCCTGCTTTCATTATTTGAGTGTTTGTTTATGCAGGCTTCCTGGGTATTGTGGAGAAAAGCTGCATGTATTCAGCCTGCCATATTGAGCCACAAGCCCAACATTCTTTTCATCAGTTATAGTGAGTCTAGTCTAGCAATGGCCTTCTGCTAAAATTTCTAAGAAAATGTACTTTACAGACACATAGGTGGGTTCCTGTAGATTTCTCAAATTGCACTCTCCTTGAACTTCTTACTTGCTTGATAGCTCCTGACTGTGTGCAGAGGGGCGGGGAAGGTGACACCCTGGACGGACAGCTGGGGGTGGGGGTGGATGCAGTGTGAGTTGTGTGACTGCTGAGCCTGAATCCCACCCTTTCTACCTCACCTGTGGGAGGATCTCAAAAGAGAATATTTTGTAAAAAGAGCTTCAGTTAGAGAGCATCATTCACATCCAAAGCAACAATAGTAAAAAGAGAAACACCTCTTAATAGGAACAATGAATTGCCTCCCATAATCAGTCCACTACTTGTTGAATATATTTGATTGTCAAATTAGAGAGATTTTGAAGGCCAGAATTTTTATCTCGAATCTGTTTTCTGGGTTATTAATCTGTTTTAAGCCCTTTATTTGAAAGGGACAGTGCGGAACATGAGTGCTTTGTCCCTGCAGTTCTGGAGGCTAGAAGTCCAAAATCAAGGAGTTGTCAGGCCACTTTCCCTTTGGAACCCTTGCAGCTTCTCGTGGGAGCCATCAGTCCTCAGGGTTCCTTGGATTGCAGCTGTATCGCTTCAATCTCACCTTGGCATTCAAAGCATAGGCTTCTCACCAGCAGCAGGGAGCCTGTTAGAAATTCAGATCCTCAGCCACCACCCCAGCACCTGCAGCTTATCAAGGTCCGCAGGTGATGAGTGGGTCGGTTCATAAATCAGAGAAGTGCTGCTCCAAGCCACCTCCAGCAGCATTGAGGGCAGAATAGGCAGGGGCCCGGGTGGACTCTGCCCTTGGGCACGTAGATGTGGTAGCCGGGCTTTGCATTCTGTGACAATGCTGAGGCATGCCTTTGGGCTGGGAAATGGACCTCCTCCTTTTCAATGTCAACCCATTGGCCTGCCATGAATTCTGTAAACGAACATTTCCCCATCACAGTAGCAGCAACAATGGCAGAGAACTTGTGTTGTGGGCCAGACCCTTTGCCAAACACTTTGGGGTCATTGCTTTATTTAGTTTTCATTGATCCTAGGAAGTAGATAGTATTTCTAGTCCTTTCATGACTCCATGTGCTGTGGACTGAACTGTGTCCCCGCCCCCTCCCTAACTCATACGTTCTAGCCCTAATCCCCAGGATGGCTGGATTTGGAGCAAGGTCAAATAAGGTCATAGGGTGAAGCCCTGATCCTGGTCCAAGAGGATTAGTGTTTTTCTAAGAAGAGATGCCAGAGACCAAATGCTCGCCCACTCACCTACCCCACTCCTCTAACATAGCACTTACCATATATTCTAATTTACCTGGTTGTTTGTCTCCACCCCAACTCAGAAAGAGGCACTTACCTTATTGATTTCCATTCCCACAGCACCTAGCACAGCGCCGGCACAGGGCAACTTGCTTGATAAATGTACCCCAGGTGCCCCAAACCGTAGTAGTGATTAACACTTCCACTCACCTGGTTGCACACTGCCAGAGAGCCTGAGGAAACCTGCAGTTATAACGCCCTAAGATCACACATGCTGAAGGTTAGTGAATTTGAACAATATTCTAATAAGCTTTAATGGTGGCAGAAAGGGGGCCAAGGCCCCTGAGAGAGACCCTTCCCTTCAGCTGGACGAGAGCATGGCCTGGTTGCCATGGAGATATTGATCCCAAAACAGAGCTCTCTGAAACTTGTGCAGATGCAGATTTTATAAACCTGGTCAAAAGTCATCTTGATAGTTTTGTCTACGAGGTAATTTCAGAAAGGTAGAGCCTTAGCTCGTATTCAGTGGGACACACCATTTTTCAGACCCTTAGAGAGGGAGGAGAAGACACCCCCAACCCAGAAAGAATTGTGTCTTTATTCTTTTAGAGGAGGAAAAGAACTACTCCCTCATAAAACTTTATGGGACAGAAATTACCCGAAGGCACAGACATATTTTAAAAGCACCATAAACTACAGCAACTTTGGTTCAGTTTTTAATAGCGGTATGTGAATGTTCATACTGTTTATTATTCGGTGCTTACATGCCAGACATCCCCCAAGAATGTAAACCTCCTCCTAAAACTTAATTTTGTAGGATTGCGTGAAAAGCCAATTCCGAAGGCAGAAAGCATAGGGACATACAGTTTGAAATCAGCCCATTTATTTGTCCACTAGATTAAAATTCAAATGCCTTTTGGAGCATAATTAATGCAGGTTTTCAAGTGATGCCTAACTAACTTGGTTTCCTTCCTTATATATGACAGCTTATATAGCCATAATATAAATGTGTGTGTGTGTGTGTGTGTGTGTGTGTGTGTGTGTGTGTATCTTAAAGTAAGTTACTATTTGAAAAAGAAATCCCTTTACAGTTGAATTTTCTTCAGGATCTCTACTTTCTGTTCTCCCAGTTTAATCTATACTTTTAGCCCCATTCAGATTTTATTGACTGACTTGCACGTTCGTTTTAGCAATAAGGGGCTCGTGGATTGGTAGCTTTTAAACCCCAGCATCAATTTTCCGTGCAGAGCCTGCACCAAATGTATAATTTGTGGTTACTTCCACCAATGTTTATTTTAGGACTTTTTTGTCAGACACACAGACGAGCTCTTTGTGCTGAGGAATATGAGTGCACATGTGCGGATAGTCACACACTCTTCCCATGTGCTGGCTCCTCTGCACAGCCGCTCCGCGGGAGCCGCATCCAGCCCCTCAATCTTGTTTTAAGATCTAATGTGAAGTAAATAGATTCTGTTGTGAGTGACCCTCCTCAGGTGATTATAATGCGGACCCTATTCCTCAGTTCCTTTCCCCTGCCCTTTCCTCTTGCACTTTTTTTTTATTGTGGCAAAATAGACATAACATAAAATTTATCATTTCAGCCATTTTTAAGTATATAATTCAGTGGCATTAAGTACATTCAGAATGTTGTGCGGTCACCACCACTATCCATTTTATGTTCTGTGATACAATTCTGAACAGAATTACTTTCAGTGTGAGGCTCAGAAATTCGTTGGAGACGAGTGTAGAGAATGACTGAGGGAGAAAATCCACAGGAAGAGGAAGTAGAGGGGTAGTTTTTCTTAAAGAATGAGGATGCAACTCTTCTTCCCGCCTCCAAGATGTTTCCTCAGTAGAAGTTAGCCCTTGTGTATGGATACTCCCAGGCAGTTCTACCCCAGCTCCCAGAAGAAAGGGAACCAGGTCCCTGAGCTTTGGCATCGTGATGCCTGGGAGCATTTTCGACCATTGTGCTGGGCACACATTTGGGGTGTTAATGCTGAGCACCACTTACCCATGAAATTGTCATGGAGTGGTTGCATTTAAACCATAAATACTTTTAGTGATGCTCCCTGAATATCACCAGCTTTCATAGGGAAATTCAGGCATCTGTTTTATGATGATTGTTAGGAGCTATAATATCATTCAAACTCTAAATTCATTTCTTTCTATATAAAAATGTTGGCATCATAGAGAAGTCATTTCATACAAAGGATTGGTACAACATAATAAACTTTAAGGAAATTGTTAAGAATTGAGACCAGATTGTATCATTTATCAACTAGATTCCAGGCATCTATTTCCAGCCCCTTATTTTTACCAATATGTGCTGGATACATTCACAAAACGCTCCGCTGACTCTGTTCAGGTGGAAAGTCCCCCTTGCCTGAGGCACTTAGTTGAACAGCATGTCTATAAAGACATCGATTGTATATTGATTCTTTTGTTTATTTGGACTTCCAGCGTGGAGTTGTAAAGTCTCATGATGAAGCTCTCAAATTCACTTATTTCCAGGGATTCTTTGGAAATGTGAGTGCTTGCCAGCTGGTCAGATAATTGATAGTTTGTTTTTTAACAAATAGGAAATGTCAAGAATTGTGAGGAAGAAGGATTGTGAAACTGGCTTGTGGTCTTCTCTTTAACAAACATGTTATGATATAGGAATGCTTCCACAACTTCTTAGGCCCAGGCCCGTGGTCAGCAAACTGCGGCTCGCAAGCCACATGCAGCTCTTTGGCCCCTTGAGTGTGGCTCTTCCACAAAGTACCACGTGCGGGCGCGCGTACAGTGAGATTGAAACTTCGTGGCCCATGCGCAGAAGTCGATTTTCAGCCTGGGCGAGTCTATTTTGAAGAAGTACTGTTGATATTTGGCTCTGTTGACTAATGAGTTTGCCGACCACTGGCCCAGGCCTTTGTTTATAATGTTCTCATTAATGCTTGCAGATTTTACCAGAGAGGAGGGTCTAGATTCTAGAACAGGGGTGGGCAAACTTTTTGACTCGAGGGCCACAATGGGTTCTTAAACTGGACCGGAGGGCCGGAACAAAAGCATGGATGGAGTGTTTGTGTGAACTAATATAAATTCAAAGTAAACATCATTACATAAAAGAGTACGGTCTTTTTTTTTTTTTTTTTAGTTTTATTCATTTCAAACAGGCCGGATCCGGCCCGCAGGCCGTAGTTTGCCCATGGCTGTTCTAGAACAAAGAGCTGTGTGTCAGTTACTCGTGTAGCTCTTTGGGGGCAGGAGTGAGAACTTGAACCCAGGACCTGCTTTAGCTTAGCTGAGATTCCCGAGTGCTCTCAGCATGACTGGTTAGGGCACGGTGTGTCCCAAAGAGAGGAAAAATAAGATTGGTGACCTGTAATCCATGTGGCTCTTAAATCCACTGTATAAATGCAGGTGTATGTGGGCAGCAGGGGGTGGGGTATGATTGATAGAAGAGAACGGGTTACATTCAATGACCTGTTACTCCTGCCTTCGATCGGTACAAGTAAAATGACTCTACCAGTAACCTTTGGACCAGGCATTCAAAGTCTAAAGCCTGGTGAGTTTGGAATTATCCATAGAGAATATTACACGCCATTAGATGGCTGTGAATATCTTCTGGATTTCAATGATGAGGAATTATGGGAGCATAACTTGGTAGTTGTTTAAAAACAGGGCCCAGCCTATGTGACTCAGTGGGTTGACCTATGAACCGGGAGGTCATGGTTTGATTCCTGGTCAGAGCCTATGTCTGGGTTGCTGGTTTGATCCCAAGTGTGGGGTGTGCAGGAGGCAGCCCATCAACAGTTCTCTCTCATCATTGATGTTTCTATCTCTGTCTCCCTCTCCCTTCCTCTCTGAAATCAATAAAAGTATTTTTTTTTAAAGAAGGTGCTTTACTGCTGGACACTGAAGCACCTTTGATGGCTCCTCAGGTCACGCTGGGGCAGGCTAATGGACTTACTGGTCTCCTGGGTTACTAATTGGTTCCTCAGAGAGGAGGTGAAACTAGAAAAGCAGTAACTGGAGATGATCATGTCTTTGAAACATTTTTCTTTCAGTGTTTAATCTGTGTGGTAGAGTTGGGTCTATTTTATTAGTGGGTCACTAGGAGTCTGCTGGAGAGTGGAGGGAAACCAATATGATTCTAAGCTGTTAGTGTAGAAAATGGGTTCTTATATATCATACTAGAGGCCCAGTGCACAAATTCGTGCATGGATGGGGGCCAGCCAGCCCGTCCCGATTGGTGGTGATAAGGCCAGGCCAGCAGGGAGAGGGGCCAAGGATGGTTGGCTGGCTAGCCCCACCCCTGGTTGAACTCCCGGTCTTACTCCCTGTCGAGGAGACAATTTGCATATTAGCCTTTTATTATATAGGATTCTATTTGCTTATAGATTCAGTGTATAGAAAATACACATGCAGCGTTGATTTTAACAGACATTGTTAAAGTGTCAGATGCCTTGTTAGGCAATGGCAATAGACAGGTGAATAAATAACTCAGAACCTAATCAGAGAGACAGACTCATAGCTCTTTAATTTATATAATATTGTGGAATGAGTAACTTTTCTTGATTTGTTTATTCATTCATTTTAACAAAATTGATTGGTCTTTAAGCATTATAGATACAGGATTAATAAAATATGGCCTTTCCCTTCAATGGATGGGTAGTCTAGATGTAGTCTAGATGAGAGTCTGCATAGAGTATTATAATAACCAAGAGAAGAAAGCCCTAAGTTTTACCGTATTCCTGGGGAGAGAGACACAGGGCAGGGTTTCAGTGGGATCCTGAGTTGAAAACTGATGTCCACACAAAACCTGCACACAATTATAGGAGCTTTATTCATAATTATAAAAACTTGAGCAACCACGGTGTCCTTCAGTAGGTGAATGCATAAACAAACTATGGTCCATTATTCAGTGATATTGGAATATTATTCAGTGATCAAAAGAAATGAAGTGATCAAGGCAGGAAACAATATAAAGGAAGCTTAAACGTACATTGCTAAGTGAAAGATGACAATCTGAAAAGTCTCCATAGGGTACTTTTTGATTCCAACTATATGGCAATCAAAAAGGCAAAACTACAAACACAGTAAAAAGGTTAATGGTTGCCTGGGGTTAAGGAGGAGGGAGATGAAGGTTGAATGGATAGAGCACAGTAGATTTTTGGGATGATGGATACATGATAATACACATTTGTCAAACTGCGTAGAACTATGCAACACAAAGAGTGAACCTTAATGTAAATAGTGGATTTCAGGTGATAGTAATGTGTCAATGTTGGCCCAATAACAATAGCAAATATATCACACGAATGCCGTGACTTTCAGCCTTTTAATCTTATAAACATAAACTAATTACTAAAATTCTTCGGCAGACCAAAAAAAATTGTATTTTTTGCCAATCTGACAAAAAATATGTATAATTTTGATTCATTCACACCAGGCAGCTGTTGTCATTTTTTAATTTGACAATCTAAGGGAAAAGAGGTCAGTGCCCCTGACCAACTATCAGGTATTAACATGTTTTAAAAATGCTTGTGGTACACCGGTTGAAAATCGCTGCACTGATGCAAGATGTGAGTAACGGGACACTGTGTGTGTGGCAGGGAGCAGTGTCTGGGAACTCTCTGTGCTCCTGCCTGGCTCGGAGGGAATAACGCCTCTTGTTTCTCTTCCCAGCAAAGAGCCCCGGGGAAAGTGTTGCTGGATGCAGTGTGCAACCACCTCAACCTCGTGGAGGGCGACTATTTTGGCCTTGAGTTTCCTGACCACAAGAAGATCACGGTAAGGGGTGTCATGTTGATGTTGCTATTTTATTATCTGTTTGACTTGGGAAAAGGGAGTAATCAGGATCTTTTCTTGACCGTACAGAAATATACAGAGGAAAAACACCCAGAAAGCGTCTTTAATCTTTTTCTGAGAGTAATGTGTGCACAGCATTAGCGCATTCAAAGAGAATACACATGAAGGCTCTCTTTGCCTCATCTCTCCCTCTGGGACCATTACCAGTTTCTTATGTATTCTTCTGATCAAAGCGCGCGCGCGCGCACACACACACACACACACACACACACACACACACACATACTTACACACACTCTTACACTTGTATGCTTTTCATACTTTTCCCCATTAATATATCACAGAGATCTTGCCTTTTCAGGACATAGAATTCATTTCCTCTTTTTAAAATAGTTTTATGCCATTCCATTGAATGCATATGCCATAATTTACCAGCTCTGTTGTAAATGATGGGACACAGGTTGTCCCCAATCTTTTCTGTTACAAAGGATGCTGCAGTGAAAATTCTAGAGCATTTTTATGTTTGCTCTCATGGCCAAGTATTTCTGTAGTTCAGATCCAAAGGCATGGAATTGCCTAGTCCATGGGTCTGACTATATCAACGTTTACTAAATACAGGGTGAGGCAAAAGTAGGTTTACATTTGTGAGTACGCAAAACACAGTTTATTCTTTTTAAAAAATTTTTATTGTTGAAAATATTACACATGTCCCCTTTATCCCCCCCATTGAATGCCTGTAGTGCACTCCCATCCCCCTCCACAGGCCCTCCACAGTTTATTCTTGTATTATTATTTATTTTTATACTAGAGGCCTGGTGCAAAAAAATTTGTGCACTCGGGAGGGGGGGTGGGAGGGGGTCCCTCAGCCTGGCCTGTGCCCTCTAGCAGTCTGGGACCCCTTGGGAGATAACGACCTGCTGGCTTAGGCCTGCACCCTGGTGGCAGAGGGCAGGCCCAATCCCTAGGTGCAGCCCCTAGTCGGGCTCAGAGCAGGGCCGATTAGGGAGTTGGGGCACCACCCCCTGTCATGCACAGAGCAGGGCGGATTGGGAGGTTGTGATGCCACCCTCAGTCACAATCAGGGTAGGGCCGATTGGGGGGTTGGGGCACCGCCCCCTGTCACACTCAAGGCAGGGTCAATGGGGAGGTTGCGGCACCACCCCCTGTCACGCACAGAGCAGGGCCAATCAGGGGGTTGGGGCGCTGCCCCCTGTCACGCACACAGCAGGGCCCATCAGGGGCGTTGGGGCTCCGTACCCTATCATGCACAGAGCAGGGCCCATCGGGGATTGGGGAGCTCCCCCCTGTCACACACAGAGCAGGGCCCATCAGGGGGTTGAGGAGCTCCCCCATGTCACTCACAGATTAGGTCCGATAGGGGAGTTGGGGCACCATCCCCTGTCACACACAGAGCAGGGCGGGTGAGTGGGTTGGGGTGCCGCCCTCTATCACCCACAGAGCAGGGCCGATCAGGGGGTTGGGGCGCCGCCACTCTCACACTCAGGGCAGGGCCAATGGGGAGGTATTGGCTCTACTCCTTCACACACAGAGCAGGGCCCGTGGGGGGGAGGGGGTTAGGGTGCCGCACCCTGTCACACACAGAGCCACAGGGCGATCGGGGGGGTTGGGCGCTGCCCCCTGTCACGCTGATCCTAGTGCCGGGAGGCCTCGTGGCTCCGCTGATCCCGGTGCTGGGAGGCATATTACCCTTTTACTATATAGGGTAGAGGCCTGGTGCACGGGTGGGTGCCAGCTGGTTTGCCCTGAAGGGTGTCCTGGATCAGGGTGGGGGTCCCCACTGGGGGGCCTGGCCAGCCTGGGTGAGGGGATGATGGCTGTTTGCAGCTGGTCACACACCCTTCAGGGTGGGGGTCCCCACTGGTGTGCCTGGCCAGTCTGGGTGAGGGGCTGAGGGCTGTTTTCAGGCTTGGGGTGACAATCCCAAGCTCCCAACCGCTCCTTTTTTCCTTTTTTTTTTATTCTGAGCCAGCTTTAGCTTGAGGCTTGGCTCCAGCTCTTAGGCCTCAGCTGCTGAAAGTAGGTTTCTGGCCTTTGCATACAATATTGCAATCCTGCTGACTGAAGTCTGGCAGTATTTGTTACATAGTTTCTTAAACTGCGGCTCAGAGGCCTGCAGCTGCAGGCGGGGAACGTTGGTTTCCTCTGTCACTGAGGCAAGCAAGCCTCATGTTAGTTTCAAGCTGCTTGGCTACCAGCCACCATCTTGGCTGTCAGTTAATTTGCATATCTCGCTGATTAGCCAATGGGAAGGGTAGCGGTCATATGCCAATTACCATGTTTCTCTTTTATTAGTGTAGATTTTCCATGTAAACAACTATAAACCTACTTGTGCCCCACCCTGTATGTCCTATTGTTCTTTTACAATATAGCTTACTGTTATATATGTATATATTTTTAGTCTCTTCTGGCTAGTGGCACCTTTTAGGCTATATCTGAATCTGTCTTTTATTAGACACCCTTTTAGACTATAAGTTTATTGATTGCATTTCTGTTCATTCTTTCATTGATTACCTGCTGAGTCCCTAGAATTTTTGTTGGAGATCCAATATTAGTGAGATGCAGAGACTAAATAACCCAGGCGGGGCATCAGGTTTATCCAGTGACCAGTACAGGGCAGGCGACAGGTGCTGCCCTGGAGCCAGGGGGCATTGGACAGTGGGGACAACAAACAACATTTGTGTTTAAGAAATCGCCCAGATATTGCAAAACTGGGTGGTCCGTTCATCAACCTGCAAATCAGATAGAGTGTAGAAGTGAGGGGGAGAGGCCTCTGGTGAAGGAAAAGAGAGAGAGGCACTTGAAAGGTAAGGACTTTTTGTGCCATTGCTGTCCAAATGAAATATGAGCCACATACATAATTTCACATTTTCTAATAGTTATGTTTAAAATGGTTTAAAAAGTGAAATTAACTTAAAAGTTTATTTAGTTTAATATATCCTAAACATGGAATCAACGCCAAAACTATAAATAAGATATTTTACATATTTTTGCACTAAGTCTTCGTATCTGGTGTGTATTTGACACAGACCAGCCATATTCCAAGTGCTCAGTAGTCACACGCAGTTGGTGTCCGTGGTGTTGGGTGGCACAGTTCTGCACCCAGCGAATGCGTTTGGGAAACTGTGAATGCGTTTTAAAGGGAACACGATGTGAGCCAATATATGGCTTAGAAAGAGAACTGTGGCCACGTTGGAAAAGAACAAGAGTGGAGTCAGCAAAGCTGTCAGGAGCTCCCAGCATCTCAGGTGGGAGGTGGTGCAGACAGAACCGAGGGAGAGTCACAGAGAGGGCTGGAGCGGGGTGAGGGGGATGAATTCAAGGGCTTGGGGGGTGGGGTTAGGGATATGATTGAATGGAATCGCGTGTGAGGGAGAGAGGGCTCAGTGTACATGGGTTTTCCCACTTTGCCATTTGGGTGGACAGTGGCGCCAGTCACTGGAGAGGCAAAGCCTCAGAGAGACCATGTCTGTAAAGAGGTGAAGACACGAGTTCCACCAGGACGTGAGGAGCCGGGCGTCCATGGAGATGTCCAGTGGGCAGTACCCGTAGGTGTATCTGCTGAAGCACAGGAAGGAGATCCCAGCTGAAAACCAAGAATCCTAAAGTTATTTTAAGTAGTAATTAAAGCTCTGAAACTAGAGAGAGTAGAACGTGAATAGGAGGCAAGAGGGGAACACCAGCGTTTAAGGGATGGATAAACAAGGACGGACCCTCAAAGGAGTAGAGAGAGAGAGAGGAGAACCAGAGAGGGAACCGTCGAGCAAGGGAAGACAGCATTGCAGGGAAGGAGGAGAGGAGGGAGGTGGTAAATGAGTGAATCTGTCATGTCCCTAGACATGGGCGCAAGTTTAGTTTTCTTAACGTATTCCTACCTGTAAATACTCTTTGCCCATTTTCTAGTGCTAACGTTAAATTGAAGCTTCCCTGACTCCCGGTCCTTTTTCTGATGTGGCAAATGACCACCAAGGGGCCGGATGTAATTCCAGGTTCATTTATTCATCTAAGAATGATTTTGTGCCTACACTGTGTCAGTCATCACACTTCATCCTGTAGAAGACACGTGATCTAAAGCAAGAAGTAGTTATGGTCTCCATTCATTAGAAGTGCACAACTTTAGGAAGACAGACGAGGAAACAAATAATAACAATATGATGTTGCAAGTTCTATGGAACATTGTTCCATAAACTTATTTTATGTGAAAATAGTGATTCTCAAAGCCCTTGAAGACCTGATATTTCCTTATTTCTGACAGCCCTGCCTGAATTACTGCAGGGTCCTTACGGCTTTCTCGACTACAGTAAATCTTGCCCTTTTCCGGTCCAGCTGGAGTTGCCTTTGTAAACTGTAAATTAGTGGCGAGGGGACTGTGCCTCTGAGACTTGTTCCATATCTGGGCCAGCCAGCTAGCTAATGGCAGAGCTGGGATTCTGGTCTTGTTCCTCGGCTCCGAATTCAGTGCCTTTGCTGTATCTGTGGGTGCTTCTTTTTGCTGGAATTTACAAACATATTGATCTTCCTGGGCATCTCCAGGGCTAACTTCTTTCATTTTATCTGGGTTGATTTTTGTGATTTCACTGCTTCCTTCTAGAGCTGTTTAGAAATACGTTCAACTGCCACATTCAGAAAAGCCAATAATGATGACATAAAGAAATAGTGTTTGTCATATATAATACAAATAACAGCATCCACAAGAGTGGTTACCACATGCCAGACCGTCCCAGTCCCTGTGGTACCACAGTGAACATGGCTCACATTCTAAAGGAGGGACCAGCAAATGTTCTTGGTAAAGGGCCAGCTAGTCAATACCCTATGTAGGTTTTGCAGGCCAGAGGGTCTCTGCCATAACTATTCATACCTGCCCTTGTGTTACAGAAGCAGCCACAGATAGTAGACAATGAGTGGATGTGACTTCGTTTCAATAAAACTTTATTGACAATACAGAAAGCCCTAATTTGCCAACACCTGCTCTGGAGAGTAATAAACTCTGTGCGAGGCATTGTATTAGGTTTGCTTATAGTATTTTATTCGTTCCAGGTAGGCCCATTATAAATCCCCTTTCTTAAAGAGGTTAAGTCATATACCCAAAAGGCGCACAGTTGGAAATGCTAGAGCTGGGATTCTAGTCCGAGCCTAATGACAGCCATGCTCTCGATCACCATTCCAGCCTTGCCATATATCTATATTTCGCTCCCTGTCCATAGCAAAATTCCAGCCCGAGAGCTAATGTCATAAAATTTAAAACTGGGCTGTTTTGACAAATTGATCTGGATGGTGTAAGAGATTGCAGAGGGTACACGAAGGGCTCCTGGGGCCCTGGGCAAGCTCTGCTTCTTGACCTTGGTGCTGGTTCTGTGGGTGCAATCATTTGGTAGAAATTCAGTGAGTTGTATATACACTTATCACATGTACATTTTCTATGTGTGTGTGTATAACCTGTATTCGTGTATATATAAAATAAAAGTTTACCCCGAAATGCAATGAGATAGAGCACACAGAGCAGAAATAATGACCGAAAAGCACGCAGGGGCTAGCTTAAGGAACCTATTTTGGAAAAGCCAAGGCTGAATCTTAATTGGATGACCTGAGGAGGAGCCACTCGCTGTGAGAGCAGTAAACTCTAGCTGCATCCTTACCTCTGCTCTCAGTAAGGCAGCTGCACAATTTAAGATTTTGTCAGAGTTTTGGTCTCCTTCCCAGACTCTGTCGAAGTGCCGGCTTTCTAACCGGGTGGGCTGGTAGCGGTGGATGAGAGCAACTCCGGCCAGCCCTCACATTGCCACTCTGCCTCTCAGTAGCAGGGCAACGAGCAGGTGGCAGGCCTCACTGAGCCTCACTTTTCTCCTGGGTAGAATGGAGATTTAGTGCCCACCTTGTGGGGCTTTGGAAAGGATCAAACATGATCTCTATTGGCACATGCCTGCGGCCTATTAAAGTGTTCAGAAAGCGTTAGTTGTGGAAATATTGTTGTCATCATTTTTTTTTATTGTGTTCAAAAACAGATAACATAAAATTTACTCTGTAAAAAATCAATAAAATACATATATAAAAATAATAATAATAAAAATTACCATCTTAACTATTTTTGTTGTTGTTAATCCTTACCTGAAGTTATATTTTCCATTGACTTTTAGAGAGAGTAGAAAGGGATGAGGGAGGAAAAGAGAGAGAGAGAGAGAGAGAGAGAGAGAGAGAGAGAACAATGTGAGAGAGACACATCAATTGGTTGCCTCCCACGTTCACCTTGATAAGGGTCAGGATGGAACCCACAACCCAGATATGAGCCCTTGACTGGAATCGAACCCATGACCCCTCAGTGCGCTGACTGACGCTGTAACCACTGAGCGCCACTGGCCAGGGCCCATCTTAATATTTTTTAAGTCTACAGTACAGGAGCATTAACTGTATTCGCATTGTTGTACAACAGATCTCTGTAACTCATCTTGCAAACCTGAAACTCCATAAACATTAAATAGCAACTTCCTTTTCCTCCTCCTCCCACCCCCTGGCAGCCCCCATCCTATTTGCTGTATCTATGAATTTGGCTACTATAGGAACCTCATATCAGTGGAATCACATAGTATGTGTCCTTTTCTGACTGGCTTATTTCACTTAGCATAATGTCCTCAGTGTTCATCATGTTGTAGCATATTCGCATATGACAGAATTTCCTAGCTTTTCAAGGCTGAATAATACTCCATTGTGCAGTTACACCACATTTTACTTACCCAGTCACCTGTTGATGGACAGTCAGGTTGCTCCCACCCTTCTATTATGTGAACAATGCTGCGATGGACATGTGTGTGTCGTCATTGTGATGGTCATTGTGTGCTGTTATGTCTGTCAAGTTCTATTTGAGAGGCTACTCACATCACTGCCACAATGAGAGGAAGCATGATTAGCCTCACAATGCCCAAATGTGGGCTGTCACAGTGCTTTTTGCCCCTTTATCTGCGTGTGATGTGTGGGAAACCTCACAGTCTCTGACATACAAGGTTATGGACCTTTTTCCGTAGGTGGTCAATTCAGGCAACTTGCATTCCATCCCAGCCTTCTGCCCCTTTTCTCGTCATTTCTATCAGGTAAATAGCCACACCAGATCATTCTTTATTATAAGGCTTTAAAAAGCTAAAGGGACATGAGTGCTCTCCCCTGGTCTGAGATGTGCTTCTCAAGATTGGAAATCACCGGTGATAATTAGGAAGGAATCAATTATGCTCTACCCTGAGCTAGACTTGTTCAGGCCTGTCAGCTGATGGAGCTGGTTGCTGCACTTACATGGGAGTTTGGCCTGCTGTTCCCCGGAGCCCAGGCAGCCATCCCCAGGGGATTGCCCTGCAGGAGCAGAGAAGTCTTTTTAATCAGCTTTCAAAAAATTGCTTGGTCTTCCCATGGTAGAAACACTATTGATCCTAGGAATCAAGACCCTGTACTTAATATGCCAGCTAATTGGTACCTGGCTGGTAAAAGCCCAGAAAGACATTAGATTGCCTGTCCTTGAGCTTCTGTGTGCCGTGGACTCTGCCAGAAACCTAAATATAGCTCATTTCTCTTTCATATTAGGCATCTGCGAAAAGAGCCAGGAAGTAAATATGTCAGGCTTTGCAGGCGATACTGTTGCTATAGCAACTATCCAGCTCTGCCACTGCAGCACAAAGCAGCCACAGACAATATCTAAACAAATGAGTGTGGTTGTATTCCGATAAAACTTTACTTATGGGCATGGATGTTTGAATTTTATAGAGTTTTTATAGGCTGTCTCAAAGCACGTGGCAGGCTGGATTTGGGTCATGGGTATCAGTTTGCCAATCCCTGCTTTATGTTTCTCCGAGGCAGGTATTTTATCACTCACATTTCACAGTGAGCACACTCAGAGAGGTCACTTGCCCACTACTTAACAATGAACTGGAAACCCAGGTTGATAACCAGGATGCACACGCGGGCCCCCCTGAGTGTAAGCGCTCTCTGCCACACTTGGCGGCTACCTTCCTCCAACTCAAATGGCTGCACACACCTCATCTGCAGAGATGGGTGTATAATTAAAATTTATGTCATCAGCCTGTTGAAGATAGTGGGAAAAGCTCTGAATTGTGGCCTATAAATCTCCATTTAAACACTTGCTTTGTTGTTTAGCAGCTGAGTAGATTCTGAACTTCTGGGATTGATGAATGACAGTTGTACAAGGTTACCATAGGATTAACACCAGTACTTTACAATCATGAGTTGAGCAGGATCTCTGATACATAGTAGGCACTCAGTTGTCTGTTGTGTTTTATGCTTGCCATTCAAACTTAGAAACCCATGACGCTGGCCCACTGTTCTTTTATTAAAGCTACATTGCTTAGTGACTTGATAAAACAATTCTAATTTCTAGTCAATAAATATTGGTAAAGCTCAGGGAAAAGGTTGGCATCTTTTTGTTGACTATATATTCTTCTCCATGCCAGAAGAAAAGTCCGCCATTGGTAGGTGTCTTACTTAGCTGGGCTGCCACAACAACATACCATAGGCTGGGTGGCTTGAACAAAAGACATTTCTTTCTCAGTATCAGAGACTATAAGTCTGAGATCAGGGTACCAGCCTTGTCAGATTCTGGTGATGAGCCCTGTCCTGACTTGCATACGGCCACCTTCTTACTTTGTCCTCACATGCGGAGGTGGGGGGAGATATTCCTTTTATAAAGGCACAGTCCTGTTTGCATCAGGGGCCCATCCTAATGCCCTTATTTAACCTTAATTGCATTTTAAAGACCCTATCTCCAGATATAGTCACCTTGGGGTTAGGACTTAAGTATATGAATTCTGGAGGGGAGCATGCTTAGGAGGGGAGAGAGAGGAGAGAGAGAGAGAGAGAGAGAGAGAGAAAGAGACATTGATGTGAAAGAGAAACATTGGTAGGCTGGCTCCCCAAACAAGGATCAAACCCATAACCCAGGTATGTGCCCTGACTGGGAATTGAACTGACACCCTTTTGGTGCACAGGACAATGTACCAACTGAGTCACTGACTCCGGCTGGGCCTGTTGATTTTCTTTATTGGATGTCAGATATTGTGAATTTTACATTGCTGAGTGCTTCATAGTTTTGTATTTCTGTAAATTTTGTTGAGTGTTCTGGGATGCACTTAAATTATTTGGAAATAATCTGGTCCTCCCACATCTGGCTTTTAAGACTTGCTAGGTGGAACTGGTGTAGTGTACAGTAGGGGATAAATTATTTCCTGCTGCTGGGAATGCCTCTTTAGTACTCTACCCAATGCCCATGAATCATGAGGTCTTCCAATCTGCCTGGTGAGAATAGGTAGTTCCTGGCCCTATGTGAACACCAAGGCAGAGTTACCTCTAATCTCTTCATAGGTGGTTTTTCCCAAGCTTGGGTATTTTCTCAGAAGCAGATGTGATCAATATTAAGCTGACTACCAAAGGGTAAGCCCCCGCACTCTCCTAAATGCTCTTTCTAGAGAGAGCTTTTCCACTCCTTGGGGCTCTCCTGTGAACGCTCACTGCCTTGGTTTCTGCCCTCTCAGGCCCATTTCTTTAATTCATGGATTTTGCCAGGTTCTTCCTCCCTGCACCACAGTCTAGAAACTCACTCAAGACGGAAGGCTGGGGCACTGTAGGGATGGTGATTTTTTTGTTCTGTCTCGGGGAATCACAATCCCTGGTGCCCCAAGTATTCAGACCTGTTGTATTATGTATTGTTTCCTTTTCCCCCTCCCACCCCCAGCCCCCCGGTGTGTTTCAGGTAGGAAGATCCAGTTCCTCTTACTCTGTTTTGACCAGAAGCAGAAACCCCTTAATAGGTTTTAAAATGAAAGCCACTCTTTACATATCCTTCAAATATATATAGACTAATGTAAAATTAATAAAATAATTCTATAAACTATATTATGTGGTTCCTGTATACATTTTAGTTGATGATGAAATATTTTTGTTATATGCAGTTTTGATTTTTAAACATGAAGAGGAGAGCTGAACTACTGTTGAGTCCTTTAGCTTTTTGAGGGGTAGGATATTTTGTTACATATAAAGCACAGGGTTAGAGTCAGATGTTGAACCCCAGCTATGTGGCCTTGGGCAACTTAATAAGCTTTCTGAGTTTGGCTTCCTTCCTGTGTAAAATGACCATATTGTTATGAATATTAAATGAGAATATATAAAGCACCTATTCAGTGCCTGGCACACAGTAGGTGCTCAAGAAACAGTATCTTTTCCCTACCCGCTGTCTGATAAATGAATCAATCTCTTTTAATAGGACTCTTTCCAAAATACCTCAGATATTTCAATTTCCTACAAAATCCACCTAAAATGTCACTCATCAAAATAATAGGGGCAAACAGTTATCAAGGGAAAGAAGAGAACGTCTTTGGGAACAGTGACTCATGTTGCCTTGACTTTGATACCTAGGCATTAAACCATTTCTTCTCACCTAACAGTGTTTCAGTGCAGAGAGCACATTCCAAAGGGGAAGGTGATATTAAGAGGGAATTGGAGGAAGAGAGGGAGCCTGAATAAAATGTATGCAAGCTGGGGATGTTGAGGCTGGAAAGCTGTGTTGAAATCAAATTGTGGAAGATAGTATTTACAGACTGAATTGTGACACCCTCTCCCCTCCCCCCTAAAAAAATTTGTATGTTGAAGCTCTAATGCCCAGTATGTCAGGATGTGACTATTCTTGAAGACAAGGCCTTTGAAGGGGTGATTAAGTTAAAACGAGGCTATTAGAGTGGGCCCTAATCCTATCTGACTGGTACCATTTTAAGAAGAAGAAATTTGGAGATACCCGGGAAAAACCAGGGGTGTGCATTCACAGAGGGAAGACCATGGGAGGACATAGCCAGGAGGCAGCCATCCGTAAGCCAATGAGAGGCCTCGGAAGACACTGAACCTGCAGCGCCCTGTGCCTCCAGAGAAGCGTGAGGACATTCATTTCTGTTGTCCGTGCCGGCCTCGTCTGTGGTACTTTGTCTCGGCAGCCCTGGCACACTCTGCCAATAGACCAGCGGTTCTCAACCTGTGGGTCGAGACCCCTTTGGCGGTCAAACGACCCTTTCACAGGGGTCGCCTAAGACCATCCTGCATATCAGATATTTACATTATGATTCAGAACAGTAGCAACATTACAGTTATGAAGTAGCAACGAAAATCATTTTATGGTTGGGTCACAACATGAGGAACTGTATTTAAAGGGCCAGAAGGTTGAGAACCACTGCAATAGACCTTCACATCCCAGCGGGGAAAATTTCCTTGATTTGGTGAGTCCCACTCACTGGGAATGACCTTTCCAGAAGTTCATTCATTTTAACCAGACCCCTTTGCAGCCAGGTGATGTGGCTGTGCAGTTGTGCTCTGATGCTCCGCGGTGTGGTTTAGAGAGGGCAGGGGCGTGTGGCCTGGTTGAAAGGATGAAGGGTGGGGTTTGAGAGACGTCATTACAGCTGTGACCCTCAAGCGATCTGTGGGCAGGGAAAGGAAGACTGTGATGCCGTGTCACCTTTTTACCTCATCTGGAGCTTGTTTCTGTTCCACTTAGGTTGAGTGAACAAGTGATCTGTCTAAAGCGATGTGATTCAATTCATATGCTTCCCAGTAGCCCTCCCCATATATCAAACTTCAGTGCTTTAACGCTAGTCAAGCAACAACCTATTTTTCTTCTTAGAAATAAGAAGAGCTCCTTCTAGCTCATCCACGTGTAGTAGATTTAGTCTTGTGTGTGCAAGACCTTTTCTCCGGGCTCTGCAGCCGTCAATCTAACTGGTGACTGGATAGGCTCTCGAGGTTCCGTGGTCTCTCCTCGGCCAGCTGTGATGTGATGGATGCCCTGTGGCATCATTGCTGCCGAGCTCGACCAAGTGGGCTAATTCGGGCCAGCCTGATGCTTCAGACCGACATGTTCTAACACCACATGCTCAGTTGGCTCAAACCGGCGCTTGTATTTGATGCTTTCCACAGAAATGCCAAAAACAGAAGAGAGATGTTTTAAAACAGTTCCTAAAATTGGCAGCTGTGCTGCCAGAGCATAGTTGCTTTGTCCTGAGTGGTTTGCAGAGTTGAGGCAGATTCTGTGGCAGCGTTGGCGACGGTGAAAGATCTCCGAGGTGCTTCTCCCGAGGCAGCCCTGGCGGCCGGAAGAGCTCAGGGTGGCAGGTGCCTGAGTGGGCGCTCCGCAGCCCTGGGAATCCCACTGGAATCTCCAGGTAACTCGGTGTCTCATGCAACTCACTTCTCCGCTTGCCTCAATCCACCACCTCTCAGATTTTACAGGGGAAACAGAAGGCAGCAAAAAGGAGCTTTCTTATCTTCCCAGCCCAGAAATATAAACTGCATTGGCCATTAGCCTTTCTGTCTTTCTCTCTCCCTGCAATGGAAGAGCTATTCTTTCTAACTCAAGCCCTTGCCCTCTGTTTCAGAGCTACCTTCTCGTGTCACTTCAGGTCCCTTAGGACATCGGTTATCTCTTCTTGCTCATAGTTGCAGTCCCTCCCCCCCTTTTTTAAAGCACCCAGGGCCTTCAAAACAAGCAAATAAGCAATGCCCTTATTTTGATTTTTTTACCCCCTGTACTCCTAGTCTCTTGTCTTCCTCCTCCTTCATAGCTGAGCTTCTTGAAAAAGCCGTTCATCGGTTACGAAGTACAGATTGATAGTTACAAAATAGTCACAGGGGTGTAGAGTACAGCATAGGGACTGTTGTCAATAATATTGCAATAACTATGTATGGTGCCAGGTGGGTACTGGAAGTATCGAGGGAACACTTTAAAAAGTGTATGATTGTCTAACCACCATACTGTATACCTGAAATCAATACAAAATAATATTGGAAGTAAACTGTAATTGAAAAAAATTTCTTTAAAAGGAAAAGCCCTAAGAGATCAATCAAAGGACTTGTATGCATGCATATAAGCATAACCACTGGACATAAGACACTGGGGGGTAGGGGAGGCCAGGAGATTGTCAAGGGCGGGGGGGAGAAAAGGAGACATATGTAATACTCTTTGTAATACTTTAAGCAATAAAAAAAAAGGAAAAGTCCTTCATCCTTCCTGCCTCTTCACCGCCCACCATACTTCCTGACCCATCACTGAGCCAGCTGACCATCAGATATTCTAGTTGTCATCTTATTTTACCTTTCACAGTTCTTGATATTCTGCCTTCTGGAAACACCACCTTCCCATGGCTTCCATGGCTCTCTTCTTACTTCCTTTCCCCGCTCACGTGCTTCACCTGGCTGTTCCGTGGTGGAGGCATCCTCAGTGCTCATGGGTTCCATCCTCTGGACTCTATGAGGCGACCTTATCCTCCATGGAGTCAGGTGGCGGCGGCTTCTGAACGGAGATATCCTGCCCAGGCCTCCTCTGAGCTCTGGACCAGTGTGTCCCACCATTTCCACACTGTCTCTTCCTCATGAAATTCAAGGGCATTAAGGTTGAGGTTTATGGGTCCAACAGCAGAAATCTTGGTGTCATTCTGGTCATTGTCCCCTTCCTCAGCTACCATATCCAGTCCGTCAGTAAATCCCATTGGATTTTACCTCTTAAATTTATCTTAAATCCCCCCACTTTCTCCAAGCTCTACTTCTGCCCCCTCCCTGGTCCAAATACCATCCTCTCTTGCCTGGACAATTGCAACAGGTCAGCCTGAACCTGTCTGGCTCCCCCTGTCTGTTCTTACACTGCCAGATTGATGCTTTTAATGTTCACATCAGATTGGATCAGCCCCATGCTTAAATCCTTTGCATTGTTCTTAGGATAAGGATGAAGAATCTTGACGTGGCTTCTGTGGGGTCTGACCCCTTCCTGACCCTCCAGCCTTGCTCTGTAGCCACGTCGGTTTCCTTTCACCTCAGGCATCGAGACCAGTGTTTTTACTGTGTGTCCATCTGTCCTCCTTACTCTCTTCCCCTGCAGCTCTCAGCACAATGTCACGTTCAGGGGCATGTTTCCTAAACAGTCCCTCTGCCGCTGCTTCTCCCATGACTGGGTCAAATTCCCTACCCCAGACACTGTGAGTCCTCAGGGACTCCCCTTTGCTTTTCATCCGTTTGTCTCCGGTTCTCCATTTTTGTTGGGAAGGCTTTTTGATTTCCGTCTGCTGCCTCACTAGTCCGTAAGCTCCATGAAGTAAGGACCATGACTGGCTTTCTCACCATTCCCCAGAGCCTAGCATAAGGACACAATACAATTTTGTTGAATTAATAAATGAGTTTGAAGAACAGGGTTTAAGTTCCAACTTTGGGCATCTGTTCTCTGAATCTGTTTTCTTATCAAAGGAAGATACATTTGTCACCTCATTCATCTTTTAGGATTCTTAGGAGGAAAATAATGTATCTTGCAAATGATAATTGCTGTTTTGAATGATTATTCTCTTTCATTAAGGTTGAGGTTTATGGGTCTGACAGTGGAAATGATCCTAAATCAACTAATGCCACTATTTTTTTCTTTTATAAGATAGTGATATAGGCTGAGGAATACAGAAATGAGAGTTTCATTATAAAATATTATTTATTTGAAAAAGTGGTGGGGAAGTTTAATGTGAATAGGTGGGAACTTAAAATTTTTAGTTATTTTCCTTATGAGAATTCTTAGTGATTATTTAAGGTAATTTGGATAATACAAAAGGCAGTTAAGAGGTAGACAAGACTCACCCATCTTTTAACCTCCAAAACACATTTTCCCACATGCATAAGTATTTGTCAAGAACATCATTTTTAATTCCTGCATGGTAATGTTATATAGACGTAGACCATTTTACTTATTTAGGTTATTGTAAGATTTTTGATAGTTGTAAAAATGCTATTAGCATTCATTGTACATAAATCTTTTTGTGCATAATTTCCCAAAGTTGAATTACTGGGTGAAAGAGCATGTGTAAGAATACTTTTAGCCTCTAGATAATTATTCCCTAATTAGTCCAGAAATGTTGTACCGATTCATACATCCACCAATAGAGTAAGACAGTGTGCATCTCCCTGCACCCTGGGGTGTTATAAACTACAAGCACCATGCACATACAGGCAGATCTAGATGCAAGTTTCATGGGTGGAAATGGTACATGGTTATTTAAATTTGCATTTGTAGTGAAAATAACTCCTGAATTTGAACATTTTCTCCTTAGCCATTGTCATATTTTCTTCGTCAATTACCTGTTGTGCTTGGCAAAGTTTTGTAATGTTCTCATATCTTCTATCTATAATAATAAAAGCATAATATGCTAATTAGACCAGTTGTCCTTCCGGATGACCTTCCGGACGAAGCTGGGGCTGCGAGGGAAGCCCCGGTCCCGGGTGCCAGAGGGAAGCCGGTGCCGGCAGCCGGGGAAAGGAAGGCCTACTCTTGCATGAATATCGTGCAGCAGGCCTCTAGTTTACTTATAAAACCATCTTCACATTAAGCACATGAACCTTGTTTTTGTCATATATGTAAATATGAGCCTCCATAAAACCCTTTTCAAATGGCCACAAATTCCAGGCGAGTTTAAAGAAAAGCACGTGTGAAATGGGATAATATGGGTAACATACTTTATTAATAAGGGCAGCTGGTCTCTCTTGCTCTCTCGCTCCCTCTGTTCTCAGTCTCTCAAAAATTTTGCCACTCAAACTGCATGCCAGGGCGAGTACGTGTGAAAAGAGTCTGGGCTTTGAAGTTGGACAGGCCTCTTTCAGTCCTGGCTCTGCCACTGTAGATCTGAGAGACCGGGGACAAGTTATTGAACCTCTCCACGTCTCGGGTTTCTCTCCTGGGTAACAGGAATCCTTCTGGCCTGGCTCTTAGAGGTGCATAGCTTCTGGATAGCGTCTGGTGCCCAGGCGGTATTCTATAGATAGCCATTCCCTTCCGATCCAGTCATACGCGCACACACGTGTTTTGTTTCACTAAGGAGCATGCCTGTTTCACTCAGCTTGTAGCCAGACATGCAATCATGCATTAATATTTGCTGACTCAGCTAACTGTGACCAAAGTACAAGTGAGAGTAGAAACATTTTTAGTTTACTGAGTCTAGGAGAGGTGTTAATTTTGAAGCTTAGGGATAATGTTAGCAAATTCGGATTGTGAAAGTGGTAGATGATGTCAAATAAAGATACGGAATTCTGGAGAAAAGAGGGACAGCCTCCAGTACACCAGTACACAAAAACTTCATTTTAAACAGTTCCAAGTAAAGACTCAAAATGCACTCGTTCATTGAGAATTTGTGTCTCAGTCTGTTCTTTTTTCCTTTTGTAGGTGTGGCTGGATCTCTTAAAACCTATTGTCAAGCAGATTAGAAGTAAGTATACACCGTCTGTGTAACAGTTTGGTTAAACATCGAGCCAGACAGTTTCCTCGTCTAGACGTCAGCCGTCCTGTGGCGTCAAGCACTTAGGGATACAGATTTTTATTTTACCCCATAATTGCTTTTCACCATCCACGAATCCATGCACTATTAAAATGTATGTTCTGCAATTTTAATATATAACAGTTTGGTAATCAAAATTTTGCTTGGAAAATCAAATATGGTTTTGATTAACAACTAAACCATGCTCCTAAGCCCCCAAATAATAGAGTTGCCTTGTCTGAACAGGGGTTTCTTATTGCCACTTTTGCAGTGGGGGGGAGGGTGGAGCCGTTTATTCATAAATTGGTGTGAGGTTTTCTGTCCTGCCTCTTCAAAGCCTGTGAAGTCAGGATGCAAGCTTGTGTGTGTGTGCTTCTGAATTTCTGAATGGCAAACAGCGCTGGAGGGAGCCTGGCTTGCGTTTAGGCCCTGTGCTGGAGAAGAGATTAAAGAGGGTCTAGGAGAGGAGGACGGAAAGAGAACACTTGGTTTTTCTTTCCCTTCCCATCATGCCTTGGCACTGCTGCTTCAAGGTCAAGTTCAGAGCGAAGCTCTGTTCTCAAAGTCACTCCACATAGCTCCTCACTGCAGCCAGAGACTGGGCAGAGTCCGGGGATGGTAACAAAGCTCCATTTCTTTAGCTGAGCCCGCAGCACACAATACCTCGTGGGATTGCTTTTCTGTCTCATTAAGAAACCCCACCGGGCCACTTACCGCAGTTTACGTGGATGTAATAAATGGACACACAGTGCCTGTACAGCCCTTTTGCAGTTGAAATGGATGTTGAGCTGTCATTTAAATTAAGCAATTATTGATGCCGACAATGAAACCGCCATTGTTTGTTTAATGTTTATGGGTGGTTGGCCAGTGATCAAATGGGAGACACATTACAGAGAGAAGCCCCCAGGCCTGGTGGGTGGAGGCAGCACAGAGTCTAGAATGATGACATTTGTCCCTGCAATGACTGGTGGCAGAACTGCTAATGGTGGAGGGGAATCCCTTAGCACATTAGCAAGTGTGAGGACAGGGGCCAGCACGGGCTCCTGCTCACCCCCGTGGGCTGTGACTAGCCATGTGTGAAGAGCAGTCCTTTCTCCTTAGTGCCAGCATCTGCTTCACGTCAGGTTCTCTAAGGGCCTGAGTCCCCTCCTTTAATCCCCTTGTGTGTGAAAGTAACTGAGAGGAAACAGTGTGGCCTCCCCATCTTCCCCATTTTTCGTTGTTATTTTGTGACCCAGAATTGACATGCCGGGGTTTTTGTTAATGTTTAGGTGATTCAGGAAAATCCCAGTTTCTCTTGGCTTCGGTATTTCTGTGCCCTTGTTTTCTTCCTCCCAATTTTTTGTATATTGGTGACATCTTCGCCTTATGATGTGTTATTTTTGTACCTTTCCTAAATTTGAATGTGTTAGCATAGAAATTACGATACAACATCTGTCTTTGCGACAGCGGGAGGTAGAGCAAACATATGAGAACTGTTAAAATTGGGATTTCATTATAGTGTCTTATATTTCATAGAACATAACCTCATTGCTATCATTCCAAACGGCAGAACCCGTAAGATTGCCCTTGTATTGTAGCTGATACATCAAACAGTCTCAGATTACAAATTATTATTTTAGTTTGTAACCTGTTTGTTCTATTTTAATTCTAAAAACAGAATGTATTCTTCTCCTTCACCATCTCTCCCTTACCACCCCTTCCAGATCTGCTTCCTAATTTTGTCTGAACTCATCGATAAATGGTTTATAAGGCACTTAAAAGGCGCGGGCTGACTGTGGCGGGGCGGGGCCTGGTCTTGTTGAGGTTTCTCTCCACACCTCAGGAGAGCATCTGGCATATAGGTCTACATACATATTTGATGAACACATTAACAGCTGTACCTTTTGGATAGTTAAAAATAAATTACATGACTAATTTACATTTTCATTATCTCCTTTTAAAATGATCTAAAACTGGTACTTGGACAAAACCAGCTAATTAGGCACATTTTTTAAAAGAGCAAAGTGCCTTTCAAACCTGGGTACAATTGAAGTCTCCAGAGAAAAAGTCTAATACCTCCATGTGATACCTTTGTCACAGTTTAAAAACAACAACACAAGTCCAGCTGGTGTTGCTCAGTGGTTGAGTGTCAACCCAGGAACCAAGAGGTCAAAGATACCATTATTCTCACTGCTATTGTCTCCTAATATCTAGCATCAAGAAAGCACTAGTCTCGCCCAGCCAGTGTGGCTCAGTGGCTGAGGGTCGACCCATGAAACAAGATGTCATGAGTGTAATTCTCGGTCAAAGCACATGCCTGGGTTGCTGGCTTGATCCCGGGAGGGGGGCAGGCATTCAGGAGGCAGCCAATCAATCTTTCTCTCTCGTTGATGTTTCTATCTCTCTATCCCTCTCCCTTCCTCGCTCTCTAAAAATCAATTTAAACAAAAACGTTAAAAAGAAAAAAACAATAACAAAAACACACACAAAACAGATACTCGTTTCCCCACAGTGTGAAAGTGTGATTCAATAACTGTGATTTAGTTGTTCAGTGGCTGGGGTGTACTCTTGGCTACTTGGAATGAGTCTCATTATTTGATATATAATGTACCTCAGAAAATCTTTTCTTTAATTGCATTTGAAGCGGAAATCAATAACTACTTTTTTTCTCCTTCTTTAGGGCCAAAGCATGTTGTTGTTAGGTTTGTGGTGAAATTCTTTCCACCTGACCACACGCAACTCCAAGAAGAACTCACAAGGTTAGTGGTTGGCAGTTTATTGCAATGAGGTGCCGAGGAGAAGCAAAAGTTAATGTTCTGAGTCCATTTGATCAACATTTTCTCCAAGTCTACTTAACCAGCATCCACTCTGTGCTTAACAGTTTAACGCCCCCCTTCCAGTTATGCTTACAAACATGGGGGCAGGCAAGCACCACGTTTTCCCTAAAGCCTGGTTTCTACCCTTGATCTTAGCCAAAAGGCCAAGAAGTGATGAAGTCTTGTTTCTTCAAGGCTGTGATATGAGAAGTGGATCAGACTTGCCCTGTTACTGCCATAGCTTCCCTCTTTATCTATGTTATCATCAGATGGTTTTGGAAAGTGAATCCCGCCTGGGAAGCCAAGATGTTATCTCAGAGATTCTTCTCATTGCTGCCCTGGGTGGGTGGACAGGAACTGTGGTCAGTTTCTTTGGCAGCTTGGCCAAGTGGGAGAAGCGTGAACCTCGGTCGGGCCTGGTTTGGGTGTCAGTCCTGCCTTTGATAGCTGCGTGACTGGCCAGTTACTTGGTCCCTTTGCGCCTGTCTCAATTCCTCTGTGTCCGTGTGACTGTAAGGCTGGCCTGGCTGTGATTGTTTTGGGGATAAGCATTATTACACATCGAATGGCTGGAACCCAGGGAGGCGCCATGGATGGTAACCATCACCATCGCCATCATTGTCATCATCATCAGTACTACCACTTACTTTATAATTTGTGGCGAACACATGGGTTTCTAAAGGAGGTCAGAGCCCAGTGGGAACACGTGAAGATATCCCTTTTCAGTATACTCCCTTTGAGTACACCAGTCTGACCAGCCAAATTCTTGCCACACAGCCTTTTAAGACATAACTGGTTCAGACCAAGGCTATGGCACCTTTCTCATCCTCTTATCCCAGATACAGAGCACAATTATCTTGGGTGGCTGACCATCATTTAAGAAAGGGATGAAGATATCCAGTCAAAAGGATTTATGAAGTGTGTACACTGTGTGCAAGCATTGTTCTAGGCACTGGGGATATAGTGATGAAAAAAACAAGTCTGCCTCTCATGGGAACAGACAAATGTATTAAATAAACAAACAAAAAAATCAGGTAATGGTAGGGCTCTTTATTTAGGTCATTGAAGTAGGATGATGGCATAGAAGATGACTGGGTGATGATTTTAGATTGGTTAGTCTGGGGTGCCTCTCTGAGGAAATAACGAGGATCTGTCAGTCATTTTCAGAGGGAGACCTTCCCAGTAGGCAGTGCCCAAGGCAGGAACAAGTGACAGGTGTCAGTCAAAAACGTGCTCCGCATGGCAGGAGCGGTGAGAGCGAAGTGCAGTGAGGTGGGACAGAGGCCTGAATGTCCTTACTGTTGAGAGACTAGTTGCCATGTGGATGTTGTCAGGAGGATGACAGCAGGGAATCCAGTGAGGAAGCAATTGCCATCATCCAGCCTGAGATGGTGGTGGCAGAGGAGGCGGTAGGAGTGGAAATGGAGATGTGTGGCTGCATTTGCAGTACTTGCTGGAGGTGGGTGGGGTCCATCCATCTGGTTGATGTGTTGGGAATGGAGACTGAGGGGAGGAGAGGGAACACTTAGATTTGACTGAAGCAACTGGCTGGGTGTTGGTGATGAATAAATGGGATGGGTGGAGGGAAATAGAGGTTTGGGAGCCAAGGGAGTCAGGAGCTTGCTTCTGCAAGGCTGTGTTTGAGACACCTACTCGACATCACGTGGATGCGTCAGGAAGGGCATTGGGTGCATGGATTCCAGCGAGAGGTGAAGGCGTTGTGTTTGTGAATGAGTCACCACTGCTCGTTTGCCTCCACTTACAATCCTCCCATCGATGAAGCAGTTAGAGGCGGCTGGGAACTGCAGAAGCCGTTGGCCTCTGGGAACTGTGCAGTTTGCCAGAACGCTGAAGTAGAGGGGCAGCTGGAGCTACTACACCCAACTGCACACAAAGACAGAGGGGCCGACGACAAGTCTTCATGTGGTGTCATTGTTGGGGCTACTGTGTCTCCGTTTCTGGGGCCAGCCTTCCTGTCCTGGGAACATGCATTGCTCCAAGCTCAGAATATTGAAATAAGTCTGTGGGCGAGTCCAGCTGTCGGTCAGCTGTGTGGATTTTCCTCTCGCGTCCACTGGGGCTCTATCCTGCTGAGGAACTTGGCAGCATAAATCCATTTTCCCCCGCTTTTCCTCCCCGTTCTACTTTACAATGAGTTTTGCACCTTTTCCATTTTTATGACTCATTGCCTTTAGAGGTTTGTAGTTTTCTTCCATTCTGGTCCTTGTTATAAAATTCCATGCAACTAGTTACCCTCGGGCCAAGTGCGCCCAGCGTCTTGCCAGCTGCTGTGGCCGATCTGGCAACTCCCCCACGTGACACAGCTCAGCTGGATGCAGAGGGTTTGAGTATTTGTTGTCTGGCCCCCACTGTTAACTGACATTTTAAAAATCTTTCCTGAAGAGAGCATTCTTTGGGTTCAAGGGTGAATAAAATTGCTATGAAACTTAGAAGCTCCTCATCACTTTCTCCACTTTGTCACGAGGTATAACTAGAAGAGGACCTCCCAGATCCAATACGCTGACTTCCACACTCTCAACGTCCCGTGTAAGCAAAAGTGGAATGATGTAACCATTGAGATTCCAGGGACTTTTCTGTAGCAGATGGCGGTGAGGAGGGGCTTAGGAGAAGGTCTGCGTGGACAGTGCTTATTTAGACGAGGGATGTGTGGAAAAGAGAGACAGAGATGGCCCTGCAAGACTGTATAGACTCTAAGTGACTCTAGCCCCGTGGTTAGTTCTTCAGGCTTCCAGGAGCAGTTTTCTGCTCCCCACTAATATAGATGGAAGATTACATTGCACTTGGTGATTAAACAGGAAGCTGAGTACCTGTCTAATTATCGGACTGCACTTGTGGTAAAACCCTGTCCTATGGACAAAAGGAGAAAATCACCGACTTTTAGGTATAGTTTTAAAAGCTAGAGTGAGCTCTTTGGAAAATAAGTCGCCAGGCTTTCTTACTGCAGAGGTCTGAGTCACTTTTCTGATGCTAATGAGTTTAGGCACACTTCTCACTGGGCATCCCATCGTCAGTCAAATCTAATGGTGAGAGACCCTATCGGAACTTGCTGCTGTGCAAGGTCTGCTGAAGGGTGTTTCTTAGGCCGGCAGAGAAATTGGACATGACACCGAAGAGGAAAAAGAATCAGACTTCCCAAATGAAATAAATGGAAATGGACATGTGTAAAACCAGGCATCCTGCCCTAGCTGGTTTGGCTCAGTGGATAGAGTGTCGGCCTGCAAACTGGAGGGTCCCGGATTTGATTCCAGTCAAGGGCACATGCCCCGGTTGTGGGCTTGATCCCCAGTAGGGGGCGTGCAGGTGATCGGTGATTCTCTCTCTTCATTGATGTTTCTGTCTCTCCCTCTCTGAAATCAATAAAAATATCCTATCTAATAAAAGAGAAACATGGTAATTGGCATACGACTGCTACCCTTCCCATTGGCTAATCAGGGAGATATGCAAACTAACTGCCAGCCAAGATGGCGGCCGGCAGCCAGGCAGCTTGAAACTAACATGAGGCTTGCTTGCTTCAGTGACGGAGGACTCCAACATTCGCTGCGCTTGCTTCAGTGACGGAGGACTCCAACGTTCGCTGCGTGCCGCTGCAGGCCTCTGAGCTGCAACTCTAAGCAACTATGTAACAAATATAGAAGCTAAACAAAACCCCAGAAACCTACTTTAGTCCGCGGGGCTTCAGTCAGCAGGATCGCAACATTGTAAGCAAAGGCCAGAAACCATCTTTCAGCAGCGGAGGCCTAAGAGCTGGAGCCAAGCCTCAAAGCTAAAGCTGGCCCAAAATTTAAAAAAAAAAAAAAAAAGGAGCGGTTGGGAGCTTCAGTCACCCGCCAGCCTGAAAACAGCCCTCAGCCCCTCCCCCAGACTGGCCAGGCACCCCAGTGGGGACCCCCACCCTGATCCAGGACACCCTTCCGGGCAAACCAGCCAGCCCCCACCCATGCACCAGGCCTCTACCCTATATAGTAAAAGGGTAATATGTCTCCCAACACCGGGATCAGTGGAGCCTCGAGGCCTCCTGGCACCGGGATCAGTTTGACAGGGGGCAGCGCCCCACCCCCCTGATTGGCCCTGCTCTGTGCGTGACAGGGGGTGGTGCCGCAACCTCCCCATCGACCCTGCCTTGAGTGTGACAGGGGGCGGGGCCAAAACCTCCCTATCCGCCCTGCTCTGTTTGCGACAGGGGAAGGCGCCCCAATCCCCTGATCGGCCCTGCTCTGTGTATGACAGAGGGGAGCCCCCCAACCCCCTGATTGACCCTGCTCTGTGTGTGACAAGGTACGTAGCCCCAACACCCCTGATGGGCCCTGCTCTGTGCCTGACAGGGGGCAGCGCCCCAACCCCCTGATTGACCCTGCTCTGTGTGTGACAGGGGGCGGGGCCAAAACCTCCCTATCCGCCCTGCTCTGTTTGCGACAGGGGAAGGCGCCCCAACTCCCCAATCGGCCCTGCTCTGAGCCCGACCAGGGGCTGCACCTAGGGATTGGGCCTGCCCTCTGCCACCCGGGAGCAGGCCTAAGCCAGCAGGGCGTTATGTCCCGAGGGGTCCCAGACTGCGAGAGGGCACAGGCCAGGCTGAGGGACCCCCCCCCCTTTCCCCCCAAGTGCACAAATTTTTGTGCACCGGGCATCTAGTTTAAATAAATAAAAAATAAAAATAAAAGCAGGCATTTGATGGGTGTGGTTTGCAGTCCCAGGAAGCGAAGCCCTTCTTGACTAGTTCTCCCACTGTTAGCTCCTTCCTCCTCCCATCCTAAAGCCAGTCCATTTCCTTTTGAGTGCTTTTTAAAAAAATACATTTTTATGGATTTCAGAGAGGGAGAGAGAGGGAGAGAGAGAGAGAAACATCAATGATGAGAGAGAATCGTGGATTGGCTGCCTCCTGCACGCCCCAACCTGGGGATCAAGCTCGCAACTTGGGCATGTGCCCTGATCTGGAATCAAACTGTGACCTCCTGGTTCATAGGTCAAAGCTCAACCACTGAGCCACACCGGCTGGGCCCTTCTGAGTGCTTTGAGCATTTTCCTTGTGTTTGCCGGTTTAATTTTATTTAGTGCCTACTGAGTACACCTTAGCCTTTAGCTCATGAATTTGGTTGGAATCGCTTCAGATTATAGTTGTTGCTGAATCTCTAAAGTTAGATTGCAGCCAGCGTGCTCGACTTACAGCTGTCATCCGGAAATCAGTACCCAGGAAAGTCTCTCGTATTACCAGGGCCCTGGGACAGAAAGATCCGCGTACTTGGGGTGACAAAGTCCTTCCTACAATCTTCATCATGACACTGCCCTCTAAGTGTGTGATCTTTCAGACCCTCTGCCACCTCGAGCCCACAGAGACTGTCCCCAAAGGCCTCTGAAGCTCGTCACACTCTGAATCCCTCCTTGTGAGCACAGGACCCCATGTTGGAATTTGAGATGCTAAAATGTTCTGAATATAATGTTTGTAAAACATAAAGCCCTCCTGCTTATTTTAAAATTGACCATATAGGCGAGAATTAAAGCCTGTAGCTCTAAGAAGTGTTGGACTCAAAGACAATAACCACTACCTAATGCAGAAAGATGGTCTATACTGCCTCTCCTCGTATAAACCTGTATGTTGATGTTTGTTGTTTTATATTCTCTGCCCTTCTTCCCTTGGACTTCCCTGAGAGGAGAAAGGGGGAAGGGGGGGGGGGTGAAGAACAGAGAAAACACAGATATATGAGTGATTTAGTTTTGTTTTCAGCTTTTGTTCTGTTTTTGATGGTTACAGAATTGCGCCTTGTTTTTTAGTTCTTAATAATGGAACTTTTTAAATGACTTAAAGAAGATTAGTTTTGTTTTATTAAAAAAGTTGCTAACATTCATTGACTGTTTTTATTGTAGTCACTGTGGTTTCCATGTATTATTGCATTTGATGGCAACCTGTGGTTGTTCTTGTTAAAGCCTTTTTTTAACAAAATTAAACATAAAGTTTCGTTATTACAAAAGCAACGTACAGTGTAGAAAGTTAGACTATACAGATAAACAAGACTAAGAAGATAAAAATACTGCATTCCTGTTGCCCAGAGATTACTATTAACACATCAGTGTGACATCCTTTCTGATTTTTTCCCTTTGCGTATGCATGTACTTTTCATCTCATCTAATGCCCTGGCCATGCTCAGACTTCCCCATTTGCCTCCCCCCGCTTATTCTAAATGAAATTCACTGAAGGACCACACATTGCATCTGGTTATCGTGTCCTTGGACCTCAAGATACCATCTTGGTAGAGAAACTGGGCCAGTTGTACAACAGAATATCTTACCTCTTGTACTTTTTAGCTTATTCCTCTAGCCCAGCGGTTCTCAGCCTGTGGGTCGCGACACCTTTGGAAGTCGAACGACCCTTTCACAGGGGTCACCTAAGACCATCCTGCATATCAGATATTTACATTACGGTTCATAACAGTAGCAACATTACAGTTATGAAGTAGCAACGAAAATAATTTTATGGTTGGGTCACAACATGAGGAACTGTATTTAAAGGGCCAGAAGGTTGAGAACCACTGCTCTAGCTTCCGTATTTCCTGAAAACTGGTAGTTCTAAAGCCTTGACAGATACAAGTTAAACATTTTTGGCTAGAATTCATCATAAGTGATCTTGTGTGCTTCCTATATCATTAATGATGCTAAGATGGATCACTAGAGTGGTGGCATTCTGATCTTTCCATTATGAAGTAAGGTGCATGTTGCATTATCTATGCAAAAGTCCAGTTTCCTAAGTGGTTTTTACACCAATTAACAGTCCTTGTTAGAGTCAATAATTTCTTTAGAGGTGGTAGAATGGGGAT
>NW_006284732.1:1021955-1033015 GCF_000327345.1 Myotis davidii | reverse complement strand
CCTGCTGCACCATTCGTTAGCATTCTTCTGTAAGATAAAACTTTGCCTCATCCACTTGGACTATCTGGACATAGTCCAAGTTTCCTTCCTACGGGAGAGACAGATTACATGACCACTGTCTTGGTCATGGGTTACCAATTTTTGAATAAAGAATTGCTATAATAGTCTCCTCAAATTGGTGACACATTCTGTTTTTCCTTTTTTCTCTTTCTTTTTTTAGTATCGTTATATGAAATCTTGAACTTTCCATTCACTTTAATCATTTTTGTTGCTCCTCAAGCTGTTGCCACTTTGGCCAATGGATGCCTCTTCAATGCAACACATTTGTTTTGGGAAGCTGCCTTGTTTTTGGGCATAGCTAAATATTCCAGACTCATTTTGCACCTTCCCCTACCCCAGCCTGGAATCTGCATTTCTCTGTGTCCTCCCAAGGGGTAATTGGGTGGGAGCCAGAATCTGGTTTGTGTGGTAAGAGTTACCTCTGAGATGACACCGTTTCTAGGCAGTGGGCAAAACTACTAAATGTCTTTTCTAAAAATGTACGAGTTCATACTGATATTTTCAAATCAATTTTAACATTGACTGTTTTCCCATAATTTCGTTGTTTTATAAATACCTCTTTTCTCTTTTGCCAAAAGTGTTTACTTGCTTTATCCTACAATATAAAGAAAAGAATTTCAAAATAAATTGATTTTTTTATACATCTGAGAGCTGAAACTTATGGAAGTGGCTAAGTGAATATTGCACCAAAAAAAGATGCCCTTGTCTTTCTATTTCCTGTTGCAAAGCTTTTAACCAACCATAATGAACTATTGTTATTGTCTGAGCCATAAAGCCATTTTTAGTATATTGTTCTGTGAAAAAATGTTAATTGTTTGCTTTACCTTCCAAAAATATATAGGGTGGTAAATAATCATCGTATATTTAACCACTGCTTCTCTCCATATAAAATGAAACGTATTACTCACTGCGTGAAAAGATTACAGCACGTGTCTCCCAGTCCTTCAGGGAGCTGTATTTACGCGGCAGTCAGAGGCCTCAGAAATTAATTCCAGCCTTACGGACTTTCTTTTCCTTGTTTTTTTGTACCTTTTCTTTAGTTGCTCATGGTGCGGACAGGTTGCCAGGGGTGAGCATGATTTAGAAGCCGCGTTAAACATCGAACCCGCCCTCCATAGCTCATCTCTGTGTTTATGATGCCTGTCTGTCTGTTTGCAGGTACCTGTTTGCTCTGCAAGTGAAGCAGGACCTGGCTCAGGGCAGGCTGACGTGTAATGACACCAGCGCTGCCCTCTTGATCTCACACATTGTACAATGTAAGTGCTGTCCGTTTCCTTTAGAAATCATGTAGGAAATAACACAGTGATCTGATTGGAAAGAAAATCAGCTCCACTAACAACAATAATAATGTCTTTGTGTTCTTTTGCTGTTAGCCTGAGTGCGTGTGAGTGGAAAACAATACTTCTAATTTCATTTAATATGCGAGTTCCCCAAATATTGACCCAGGAATCCTGTGTTCTGCTGTTTATCTACCCTTTTCAAGGCCCAGTGCAATTCTTGACATCTCAGTTGTCTCAAAGGAGAAGCTTAGAGGGACGGGGGCCAAGTAGACTAAACTTGTTCTGTCCTTTATCATCAACTGGGACACAAGACATAAAACTGTCCAAGACTTCACTTGTATTCTCTCTAGAGTTCAGAACACATGAAGCTGGGCTGGATCGAGTGATACTTTTTTAAAAATCTGTACTAGAGTCCTAACCATTTTGGCACAGTGGATAGAGCATCAGCCTGTGGACTGAAAGGTCCCAGGTTCAATTCCAATCCAGGACACATGTCCAAGTGTGGGCTCGATCCCTGATAGGGGGTGTGCAGGAGGCAGCTGATCAATGATTCTCTCTCATCATTGATGTTTCTATCTCTCTCTCCCTCTCCATTCCTCTCTGAAATCAATAAAAATATTTTTTAAAAAAAGAAATTAAAAAAAAAAATAAGATCCGCACTAGAGGTCATTTTTCCATTGATTTTTACAGAATGGAAGGGAGGTTGGGGGAGGAGAGACAGAGATAGAGCGAGAGAGAGAGAGAGAGAGAGCGAGAGAGAGAGAAGCATTGACCAGGGCTGGGGATGGAACCACAACCAAAGTTATGTGCCTTTGGGAATTGAACCCACAACCCTTCGGTCCACAGGTCAACATTCTAACCACTGAGCCAAACCGACCAGGGCTTGAAATGCAATATTTTAACTTTCTTAACCTAGACGAAAAATTAGATTGTGCTCATCCTGAGGCTTTACTGACAGCCCACCTGAGCATTTTTTTCCCTCTTGGCCAAGGCAGAATGGTGTTTTGGGAAGGTAACTATGTATATAGACCAAGGCCAACATACATAAACACTAGTTTAAAAAAATATTGTGCTAGCATTTTAAAATTCCCATTGTCTATAAAGTAGTTCCATTTAATCAGCCCCATCCCATTCGATAGCTGCCCAGTTAGTAAAACTTGTAAAAGTTTGTAGGAAATATCATTCCTAGTAGTCAACAAATTACCTTAGTCTGATATTATGAGGTGTTACTATAGACCATGCTTACCTTTCTTTCTTCCTTTTGGTATATGGGCGTTATTGAATGTCTACCAGACTTAGCAGAGAGATGCTTTCTTAGCAATTGGAAAAGCCGATGTGAGAAAGGAGAACAACAAAAATAGGCGTCCTTAATTAAACCTTCCTATGTTCCAGCACTGTGTGTAGTACCTCATTTCATCCTCACAACATCTCTGTGAGATCAGTGCTATTATTATCTCTGTTTTTACAAATGAGGAAGCTTCGGCACAGAAAGTAACATGCTAGAGGCTCTTGCCTGTTGTGTTTGGTCCTCCCTCTTCCTATGGTAGTGGGGAGAGGAGGGTTTGCATCAGGCAGACTTGATTTCTGTTCGTTGATTGATGATCCCGGCATGTTACTAAACTTCACCCCGCCCCCAACTTCTTATTTCCACCTCTTATTTCTTTTGGAACATGAAAATAATAAAACTTTCTCATAAGGCTGTGAAAATTCAATGCTAACACAAATGCCCAGTCCATGTTAGGTATTCGTACTCTCTTTACTTCACGCACCTGCAGCCTCCCTTTTCAAACAATGGAGCATTTTTAAATGAAGCTTCCTTATTGGAATGGTAACTTTATAAAATGTTTATGACCCTGGGCTTTTATTATTCCTGATGCCATTTAGTCTTGTGCCTGTTTGCTCCTCCCATGTTTCTTTCTTTGTAAAGCCCGTCAACACAGTAAACCTCACTCGCACAGATGGGAAGGGGGGTTCACCAGCACTCGGGAAACCAACAAGAAGCTCAAAACTCCCCGAGAATCTTGATTTCTCCAGAGAAAATGAGATAGATTCAACAGTATGCCTGCTATTTGCATACTGTTTGTTCACTAATGAGGCACACAATATGTTTATCATCTTATATTTTTAAAGTCCCATTTTTGCATTTTTAAGCAGCCCATGCACTCAGTCCTAAAAGGAGAAATTTCACATTGCTCTGTGACTAGTAGGTCGATTAAAGTTATCGATGACGGCTCGACCCATGTGGCCCAGTGGTTGAGCATTGACTTATGAACCAGGAGGTCACAGTTCAGTTCCCAGTCAGGGCACATGCCCAGGTTGCAGGCTCGATCCCCAGTGTGGGGCATGCAGAAGGCAGCTGATCAATGATTCTCCCTCATCATTACTGTTTCTCTCTCTCTCTCTCTCTCTTCCCCCCTAGCCCCCTTGAAATCAATGCAAATACATATTTTTTTTAAATTACTTTTGGTTATTTACATTATCTGTAAGGTACAAGGGGTCGACTCATCTCTCTTTTTCAAAAGCGACATTAATGCTGATGGACAATTATATTGAGTGAGCTGTATGTTCATCTCAGGAGTATCTATATACACAATCTGAATTTTGTAAAAAAATTTTCCTCTTTTATTTGAACTCATGGAGTTTTCTTTCAGTCTATAGTTTTTCATTTGTCACTGGCCTTATATAGCCACTTAGTATTTCTAACTTTTAATTTTCTTTCATTTATTATGAATCAAGTAAGAGAAGCTGATGAAGAACCAATCACTAGATAGTCCTGATGATAATACTCCACTTGGGTAGCTTGGAGGGTGCATTTCAGGTTGGGTGTCTCCACGCTGAAGATAACACATGGCAAACGCTTTGTCCAGGCATGTCCTCATGAGATTTCATTTAGCCATCCACAGGTTTGGGTTGTTCTTGCTGTCCCTACTTTTTGCCATGAGTAGACTACTATGGAATTTAGAATATGTATAAGCAAATATGACATCTTGGATAAAAATACTAAATCATTTCTTGAATATTTGTCAGCTTTTAAAGACTCCACATATAAGGAGGAGCTTATTTCCATATTTCAAAGAAGAGCACACTGGGGAGAAAATGAATTTCTTAGTCCTGTGTTGCTATTGCATTTTAGACAGGCAGTGATAGGCAAAGGGATTTAAAAAAACAAAAACAAAAGACAGGTGCATTGACCCTGTGGCCAAAGGAAAAACTGGAATTCTTAATTCTTTTATTATATTGAATTAGGGAAAAGAATGTGTTTTAAAATCCATATGCATTAAGAAGCCCAAACTTAAAGCTCACAAGAAATCAGGATTCAGGCGAGTCCCGCACATGCAGTCAGTCTGCATTATTCTACACGCAGTCTGTGTGCAAATTCACCTCCCTATAAAAGTTATTTGTAACCCCCAGATGAACACTTGTGGTGCTTTCGTGGTCACGGCAGACATATACAAGATGGTGGAACATTGGCGTCATCCCCCACACACACATTCCAGGCTGAGGTCGGAAAAGGCAGCGCTCTGCCTCCCTGTCTCAGCTCTCATTCCATAAATAGGGTACCTCCAGCGGTCTGTTTGGTGCCACACTTTCGCATTTTTGTGCTTTTTGTTGGTGATCCCCGTTACAATGGTCCCCAAGTGCCATGTTGAATTGCTGCCTGGTGCTCTGAAGTGTAGGAAGGCTGAGATGTGCCTTCTGGAGAACATACGTGTGTCAGCTGAGCTTTGCTCAGGCATGAGTGACGGTGCTGTTGGCCGCAAGGTCCATGCTAATGAATTGAAACTGTATATAAAATATGATGACTTTTAATAGAAACACACCAAACAAAATCAGATGGCAAAAATGTCATTTTTTTCAAGAGTCTCACAGGACACTAACCCTGTATCTCTTCTGGGAGCAATGGTTAGTATTTGCTAATTCAGTGTTCATGGTGTCTTCATAGCACATAGCTACTGTGAAGAATGAGAATGAACTGTACTTTCTTGAGGCCAGATAGAAGGAATTGCAGAAAAGTTAGTGCCACCATCATCAAGGCAGCCAGCAAGGGTGGCAATGTGGCCAGAGAGGTCCCCCCACTTCTGCACTATGTTCTGTGAGGGAGGGTGGCAACTTTACTCTACCCAGGGAGGGAAATGAAGTCTAGGACAGGCAATTAGGAAATCGTGTTATTGATCTGTCATCGCAGCAGGAAGTGAGCGATTGATTTTTCTAGAGGATGCAAGGTGAGCCGGCACTGTTTTAGGCAGAGCAAATATTCCCAGTGGGTGAGGTTTATGGCAACATCCTGCAGGAGTCCTGGAGGGGCACTGGCTCAGGTATGACAAGCTGCTTCACATGACGAAGTGGACGGTAGGTTTCATAGCAACAGTTCACTTGCTCCCACTCGGAACAGCTGGGCACTGGTCATTATGCTGCTGCTTCTTAAGCTTGTGACAGAGTATGTGAAACAAAGAAAAGGGCAGGCTGTCCCAGAGACGTTAAACTGGTATAGATGGAGTGGAGCTGTTGGTAAGGTACAATTATTATTTTAGAGCTCTATTCTGTTACAGCCATCCAGATTACAGCAGTCTGAGAACTATGTTGAGGTTACATGAGAGAAAGATGCATCCTGTTTCTTGTAGATAAAAAATTTATAAGCTTTTATAGTCTGACCAATCATTTCTTTTTTTAAAAAATATATTTTTATTTATTTCAGACAGGAAGGTATAGGGAGAGAGAGAGAGAAACATCAATGATGAGAGAGAATCATTGATTGGCTGCCTCCTGCATGCCCTACACTGGGGATTGAGCCCACAATCTGTTCATGTGCCCTGACCGGGAATCAAACCATCACCTCCTGGTTCATAGGTTGATGCTCAACCACTGAGCCATGCCAGCTGGCTGATCAATCATATCTGATAAGAGGACTACAAGAAATTTAGCAAGCAGTTATTTTTTTAAAAACCCAAATTAGATTCCATACCTTTATACCTATTTACAATAATCTTTTTTCTACATGATAAAATGTTTGGGGTTTTCACTAATTATATATATAACACATTATATATATATATAACGTTCAAAAATTGATTTTATAAAATTCTGAAATTTGGGAGCTTCTTTAGAAGTCCTGGGTCATAAACTCTATGCCTTGACTTATTGCCTAGAGGAGAAGGAACCCCTAGTTGTGTGGGGAGGAAAGAAACCAACCCCAGGAAACATGGGTGGCTAAGGACGGATAATTCTGAAGTTTTCTTTCCAGCTATTAGAGATGAGAAAGAGTGGAAACCATCTTTCTATGTTGGAGCAGTTGTTAAATATGTCCTCACGTCCATACTTCTGACATCTAGCCCTGATGGTACCCACCAGCTGGGATTGCCTACTATTGGCGGCTAGCTTCCGATGTGCTAGCTGGGGAGTATTCCACTGGGGATAGATCAAATTGTGGAGTATTAATCATATGGGCTGGATTTTCTTTCTCTGTCTCTTTGTAGCCGAGATTGGGGATTTTGATGAAGCATCGGACAGAGAACACTTAGCAAAAAATAAGTACATACCTCAGCAAGATGCACTAGAAGACAAAATTGTGGAATTTCACCATAACCACATGTAAGTCTATTCGTTGTTTTACGTTTTCTTTTAGCTGTTTCTCTCCATCCTTCCCACATACATGGGTACACACACAGACAGTGACTATTGGAAAGAAATATGCAAAATGTGAGGGAGAAGAACCCAGAGGCTCATGGGATTGCCGTGGCTCACCCAGGAGTCTCTGAAATGCAGGTTACCCACTCAAAAGCAGCTCTGCGGGCCTCCTGGCTTTTTTTTTTATTTTTTAAATTTTTTTTTTATTGTGACATCAGAGTAATGCTGAAATTTTAGGACACCCATGCTTTGGAACAAAAGGGAGAGTATACAGCCAATTAATAGGAGATTGGGAAAGCGACATGGTATTCTAGGGACAAAGTGAGAATATTGTGAAAATCTAGAACCTTTGTCCCATCTCCACGTTGGTTTTCTGTTTGGATCAGTAAAACATTTTCAAAGGAGTCTCTGTGCCTTTTGTTTGTGTTGTTGTTGCTTTAAGGAGGGCGCTTGAGTACTGATGATGATAATACCAGAGAATGGTGCCTGGAACTTTGTTTGCAAGTTTAGGTCTATTGTTAGTGACTAAGAACTTGTTTTAACACGATGGTGTTTGGCTTTTAAGTGACCTTAAAGGGAACTCTTTGAGATTCAAAAAAATTGGCCCCAACTTGAGATAGAGTTTTGGAGTTTTGTGTTACACAAGCAATAGCGCTTTTGTTCTAGCTGCTGGACTTTGGGTTATAATGAATGGGAGGTTGGGTGTCATCTGATCGGGCAGCCCCATTGTTTGTGATGAAATGCCTTTTTATTTCCCAAGAGAAGCTCCTTAATCTCAAATTAATAGACACAGGGAATTCAAATCTCCTGGCCTTTCTCTGTAATTTTTATTTTGTCAGTGGACAAACACCCGCAGAATCGGATTTCCAGCTCCTGGAGATCGCCCGGAAGCTGGAGATGTACGGGATCCGGTTGCACCCGGCGAAGGACAGGGAAGGTACCAAGATCAACCTGGCTGTTGCGAACACAGGAATTCTAGTGTTTCAGGTAAGGGCGTTTAGAACACACTCAGTTCCCTTGGTGATGAGAGATAAGGGTTGGGCCTTCCACTTTGGCTCCATGCTGGGTGGTCCACGCTGAGACCTCTGACAGTTATTTTCAGGCGAACAGGGAAAAACTAACCTCATCTCAGGGCTTCTGTTTCTTTCCAGCCACTCAGCATTCAGGGCCCATTTCACGTGCCCTTGCTCTGGGCGGGGAATTTACCGTTATAGATTTGTTTGCATTTGCTCACTTTGTAGCATCACAGAAATCTGTATCTCTCTGTGGACCTGTGCTTGGAACATGTGTAATGAGATCAAGATTTTAGACTCCACAATGCTCTTTTGCACACTTGCACATGCTAGTCATGTGATCCTTTTTTTTTTTTTTTTTTTTTTGGAAAACCTAATTTCAGTTTTGCATAAGCTTTTTTCTCATTTCACACTTACCTAACTTGGAAAGTGTAGTATCCACTTGCAAGCTAGAGCAGTTTCATAAGTTGATGAAAGCCATGTCTGTACTGCAGTAATTTTGCAGCAAAACGCATACTGCCCTTGGGTGGATCTCTCCTGTGTTTTCCTAAGGACATACACTTGTCTGCCCTCTGAGGTGTGTGCTCTCCTGGTCACGTTGCTAATGTACTGTTTTATCGATTGATGCTTCTCTTTCTCCTAAGAGCTTTACTGACATAATTCTTGACATGCAATAAAGTGCGCATCTCTAAAGAATGCCCTTTGATAAGTTCTTCTATATGTATATCCTGTGAACCTACCAGTGACATCAAGACAATGAATATTCTCACCAAACTCCCCTCCCCCATTTTCTCAAGGCTTTCCTTTTAAACACAAGTAGGTTATCTGTGCTTTGATTTCACATGGGTGTCAAGAAAGTATCTGCCTTTCTCATGAAATAGGGTCAGATGTCACCCAGTTTTGAAGGTGTAACTGGGTGCATGACCTACAACTTTTTTGAGCCAGGTTTGGTTACATTTCCCCCTTCATGTTTTACCAAAATAGCCTACAATTATCTGCTCCTATATCAGATGTTTCTGATGGACCCTAAGGACCACAGACCCGTGTCCTGAGAAAAAAGGTCAGGTGGGATTCACATGGGATCCTAGAGAGTCATGTGCTGAGAGCAGTGTGGTATGTGAGGAGGTGATTCCTCCTCGCAGTTTGGACCTACAGAAATAATCTAGGAGCACCTGATGAGGAAAACGACAATAAACTAAGTATAGTTTTCAGCGCTACCATTAATTTCAAAATTAAAACCAGTAAACATTTCTAAAAATCATAGCGGAGGATGAAAGAAGTGCCTCACAATTGTATTAATTAGCTTGATTGTGTTGGATACAATCTAAATATTGAGACTTACTTGGTAATTTAATCATGTTCAAAGGCTGTATCTTGGAATTCATCTGTCGGTACCTAATTGCTTCATTCTTAACCAACTTAAATAAATGGCCCTGGTGTTCAGATGGAGAAATTCTATTTTCAATTGAGATGACAGGGCAGATGGGAGCTGGTGTCTGGCAACTGCCCCCCGTTTCTCCACCACGTCCCACATGGCCGTATCCAAGATGAGGGTGTGTGAGTCCTTCCCAGAGACCTCTCCGGAAGGCGGGGCCTCCCCTCCCAGGTCCTGATGGTGCTGCTGGAAGCCTGTGGACACAGGAGCCAGGCCAGGTGGACAAAGGGGTGATTGCATCTGTGGATGTGAACAACTGCTGGCTAAGACACATGCTTAGGAATCTCATTCTGCCACATTCACGGTGTGATTTTGGCCAAATTAAAATAATACCCGTGCTGCCGATTCCACATCTATAAAAAGAAAAGAAAGCCACCTCATTGGGTTTTGTGTAAGGTTTGATAAGATCTGTGAAGTCCTCAGGCCAGTGCCTGGCATGCTGTAAGTAATGATGGCTAATTATTGTGGTGGTTGTCATGGTTTTTATTTTTATTTATCTTCCTTTTTATCATTCCCTTGGCCAGCCTCTTTCTTCCCTGGAGGCAGACTTAGTTGGAATGCCAACTCATGTAATTAGTGAGGAATCATGATCCAGGAACCGGCATCACCCCACAGCGGCACTTCTGTGGCTTCTCCAGCGAAATGCTTTCTTCCCAAGCCATCCAGCACCAGCCCCCTGGGAGTCTCCCATAACCAGCGCAACCAACTCTCGTGTTGCTTATTCTGCATTTCCTGGCTCACCAGCTGATACCTTTCCTCTTAGGGCTTCACGAAGATCAATGCCTTCAACTGGGCAAAGGTGCGGAAGCTGAGCTTCAAGAGGAAGCGCTTTCTCATCAAGCTCCGCCCAGATGCGAATGTAAGTGGCCCCCGGGGAAGAGGGGGAGACCCCCTGACCTGTGAGCCCTTGGGATTGGGATGGAGGGGACCAAGTGAGGGCATAGGCTGAAACTGGCCGACCGCCGCTCAGGTGTCAGTGTCTACAGAGAGATGCGTTCAAACACTGGCTAATGCCACAGCTGTCTCTGTGAGGAGACAGAAGGTACAGGAGAGCTGGCACCGATGTGGAGAGGGTCCCTACCTGTGCAGACACCAGCAGCCCCTCCTGACAGCCTGAGGTCCGCCGTGGCTGTGGCTGTGTCTCCAGCCTCTGGCCCACCCGAGACGCTGTCAGCATTCTGCCGTGTCCCCGGCCCATCGCTGCCCACACAGCAGCAGTCCCACCTCTGGGGGCCCTGCTGTTGTCCCAAACCTCAGACAGTGTGTTCTCATGAGCTAACCAGGTCCGCATCCCACAGACCCTGCCGATGCCGCTTACACTGGGACCGAGTCAGGGAGGGAGAAACAGCGCCTTCATCTGCCGGAAATGGCACTGGAGGAGATGCATAATGTACCTCTGATGTCCCCAGCTGGTCTTCGGAGTGCTTTTTCCCATGGAAAAAAAGATTATAAATGGATGGGGAGGCCTATAGTTCAGCTACAGTATGGATTAAATAGGTTTTTATGGCCTGACCTCGGAAGCGGACACCCATTTATAAGTTGTTTTCCATGGGAAAGTGCATTTTGAGTTCCATAAGGCCGATTTGCCCATGAAAAATGACAGCACAACTCGTTTGTAAGTTGGGACTGCCCTGCCCAGAACTGTGA
>NW_006284732.1:1021581-1021925 GCF_000327345.1 Myotis davidii | reverse complement strand
CCCCCCCCCCCCCCGAATAGCTGGAACTGCTGGGAACATTAGGGACTGTGGTAACTTTTGTTTATATAATACGGCCACTTAAATTGGGAGCATTCCGCCTGGGAATAGAAAATTGCCATATCCCTTTTCCAGAATCAAAGGACATGCATTTTTCAGCCTTGAGCGATACGTTTGTGCTCCAGAAAAAAACTGTTCATTTCCTCTGTGGTCCCTGGGGCACCTGGAGGCTCGAGCCATATGCTTTTGGGTAGAGAAGAGACTTAAGACCAATGTTGAAAGTTGGCATGAATCATGAGGGGAAAAACAAAAAAAAAATTGTGTATCAGTTATTTTAAAGGCAAAGC
>NW_006284732.1:1020538-1021541 GCF_000327345.1 Myotis davidii | reverse complement strand
CAGTACTTGGATTTTTTTTTTTTTTAGAAGGAAATGTAAGCCAAGTACACACAATTTATTTATGAATTTCGTCAAATGTTACGATTTTTGCTGAGTACCCCTGGTTTCTGTTAGTTTCTCTAAGGAATTCTGTGGGGAAGAAAATGGTTGAATGAAAACTATATTATCATTAGGAGCAGCTATATTTTACTAAATATGTGAATTTATGGCCATGCTATAATAAAGTATACTGCTGAAGTTTTACTGGGCTCATTTGTTTTCTGCCCCGTCTCTCATTTTTCAACCCCGTGTCTGTGGGTCATGGAAAAATCCTAAGTGGTATTTTCTCTTTTCAGAGCTCGTACCAGGACACCTTGGAGTTCCTCATGGCCAGCCGGGATTTTTGCAAGTCCTTCTGGAAAATCTGTGTGGAGCATCATGCGTTTTTTAGACTTTTTGAAGAGCCCAAGCCCAAGCCAAAGCCTGTTCTGTTTAGTCGAGGGTCATCATTTCGGTTCAGGTAAGGATTCGGCTTCAGACCTCTCCGCTGGTCATGCGAACATTTCCCCCCAAGGCTTTCCTTGTGCTGTTGCCTTATCACAGCCGCTGTGCCATTCAGTGAGGAGACAAGGTCAAAGTCAAAGTCCCCGAGAGCCGGTGGGGGGTTTGCTCGGACATCCCAGCAGGCCCCGTGGCAGACCCTTGCTGTGTTCTGTTTGAATGTCAGGCGCGAGGCAGTCTACCTGGCCACAGCAAGCTCTGAATGGGACTCTAATTCAGAAAGTTGTTCCTTTCTCTGTAGAAGCAAGTGCCTTGTTAACATTTGATGCAGCTTCATAGAATGCTGCCTAGACCTGCTCATCGTCGGGTCACTTTTTCACTCTTTCGACCCTTCCAATGCCCGCTGCATGTCAAGTGCTCTTCTAGCCATTGGGGATACATGGAGAACAGAGTTACCCCTGCCTTTACAAAGCATACAGACCCAGGATCCTCTCCTAATAACCAAACATAGAATCAAGTGGCT
>NW_006284732.1:1004485-1018855 GCF_000327345.1 Myotis davidii | reverse complement strand
GTCAGGCGCGAGGCAGTCTACCTGGCCACAGCAAGCTCTGAATGGGACTCTAATTCAGAAAGTTGTTCCTTTCTCTGTAGAAGCAAGTGCCTTGTTAACATTTGATGCAGCTTCATAGAATGCTGCCTAGACCTGCTCATCGTCGGGTCACTTTTTCACTCTTTCGACCCTTCCAATGCCCGCTGCATGTCAAGTGCTCTTCTAGCCATTGGGGATACATGGAGAACAGAGTTACCCCTACCTTTACAAAGCATACAGACCCAGGATACTCTCCTAATAACCAAACATAGAATCAAGTGGCTTAGTTCATTGAACCTTTTATTATTATTATTATTATTATTATTTAAAGGGAAATATCCAGAGGCAGAATAGACACAAAGGCGCGGTTTTCCTTAGTCTGCTTGCCCACGGGTCTCCCCGTTATGGGAGGAGGGGAGTAAGATGGTGAAGTGGTGTGCTGTGTGCTTAAATGAGAACGCCTTGCTGTCTTCCCTCTCCTCTCCTGGTCTTCATTTCAGCGGTCGGACTCAGAAGCAGGTTCTCGACTATGTGAAAGAAGGAGGACATAAGAAAGTGCAGTTTGAAAGGTAAGAGGACCTTCCGTGCTCCTTTGATACCAGAGGAGTCAGTCCTTCTCTCCGGGTAAGAGTGCCATGGCTGCTAGATGTCTCTGCACCCAGGCCAGGTGAGTTAGAGAATGGCTGCTTCACAGTCGCCTTGGCCAGGGTCGTGGTAGGCAGGCTCCTGGGCGGGCCCAGGGTGCTTCCTCCAGGGGAAGAAGAGAACGGACTGAGAGGACCAGCGAGGAAGAAGAGGGAGAAGCCCGCAGAGGGTAGGGAGGGGAGAGGAACAGGACATTATGGTGGGGATACTTACTCATTGGTGAGTCCTTAAATATTTGGAGGGTTGAATTCAAAGTATTTTCATGAACTTTTTCATTAAGTCAAGTTTAGAGGAGAAGAAACAGGATTTATTATTGCTGCTGTTAGCCCGTGTTTATTGATCTTATGCTGTCCCGGGGCCATGTTCCAAGTTCTTTATATATATTAACTCGTAGGCTTCCTACCCATGCTGTGAGGTCCATGCTGTCTTAGTCCCTTTTTAGAGGTGGAGTGACTAGCCCCGGTCTCTGAGCTGGTCAGCAGCCCCTGGTCAGCTGGCCCCGGAGCCCCGGAGCTGCTCTGCCTCCCAGGGAGGGAGAGCAGAGAACCCAGAGGGACTAAGACTCAAAGGTCAAGGATCAAGGTGTGAGGATGGTGCTCCCAGGAATGTTCAGTACATGCTTTTTCCATTTTAATACATTTAAAAATTACAATAAAGTCCATAGACTATGGCAAACACTCATATTCTTACTACTTAGAATTAACATTTTAACATACCTGTTTCGGGACTTTTTTGTCTTCTTTCGCCTGTAGCTGTTGTTACAGATGTGCCCTTCTTACCAACAACCTTCCTATTTCCCTCTCCCCTCCCCAAGGCAATACCTGGCTAATTCATGTTCCTTCTGTTACACATCTGCGTGCATCCAAAAAGGATACATGGAACAGCTCTGGGGTGTGTGTTTTTGTTTGGTTGGTTTTTGTTTTTGCTTTTTGTATAAGTGGTATCACACTGTGCATAATTCTGCATCTTTTTAAACACTTCCCTGATTTGAGATCTCTTTACGTGTTTTCTGGTTTTGAGGGTATTGCCTTTTATTTACTGATTCCCTGTTGGTAAACATTCTGGTTGTTTGGTGTTTTGCTTTTGCTGAAGCAAACCTGCTGTGATCATCTTTGTGTATTTCTCCTGATGCAGGTCTGGGTCGTTTCTCCCTCCTCGGACCCAGACATGTAATGTTGAGTGGGTTACTTGCATGCTCACCTTGAAGGAACAAGCCCCATACTTTCCTTGGACAATCTGCCATTCATCTTTTCAGGGTCATAGAAGAAGCGGTCCAGTTCTTTCTCTGATTCAGAATTAATTTGGATTATTTTGAAGGGAAGCTGGATGTGCATTGGAATTTCATGTTTCTATAGTTTCACACATTTGAGTACCTGAAAGTTCCTAATGCTTGTTCACGGGGGAGGAAGGGATGGGCAGACGAAGGAAGGGAACAGATGAGAGGTATTAGTGGCAGTAGAGCCAATTCCCTCTACTGTGGACTCTGTAATTCACTCTCAGGGCCGGTCTTCTCCTCTGAACTTAACACTGCGAAAGGTTAGCTGATGACTGCTAATTGTCTCTGTTAAAGAACTGATCTAGGAAATCATTACCCCAAAAGCAGGAGTCGATTTTGTATTGTTAGACCATAGCTCGCCATTCAGAGCATATGTGCACCCTCCCCCTCATCTCCCTCCCAGTGACTTTTCCCATAACTACAGCTAGAGCCCCATTGCTGGGCCCCCCACCGGCTGTACCCCTCAAACGGGAGCAGGGGATTGCTGACAATGTTCTCAAGGTTTAAGTAATCTCGGGAACCTACAAGAGTTAATGGGAGCCCTGGCTGGTTTGGCTCAGTGGATAGAGCGTCAGTCTGTGGACTGAAGGGTCCCAGGTTCGATTCCGGTCAAGGGCACATGCCCGGGTTGTGGGCTCGATCCCCAGTAGGGGGCCGTGTGGGAGGCAGCCGATCAATGATTCTCATCATTGATGTTTCTATCTCTCTCTCTTTAGCCCCTTCTCTCTGAAATCAATAAAAACAAATTTTTAAAATAAAAAATAATAAAGAGTTAATGGGAAAGGAGACTGGGCCTGCTTCCAGGGTGGCATTTATACCAACTGCTTTGGGGGCCTTCATTTTTGAGGAAGTGCCTAATGCTGTTATTTTTCATTAAGAAAACACACACACAAAAACACACACAACTCGCCTAATCTGAGCTGTTTTATGTGTTTTCTCCAAGGAAACACAGCAAGATTCACTCCATCCGAAGCCTTGCTATGCAGCCCACGGAGCCGAATTCGGAAGTGCCAAAACAAGTCAGTACTGCGGTAGACCGTTAGCGCTCGGCGTTCACAGACTTCCCCCGCCGGGGTCTGTTTCGTAGCATGCTTTCAAGCCCCTCATCCTTCACCTGTGGGGGTGACTCCTAGAGGAGAGTCCAGCTGTGTGCCCTGACCGTGGGGACACAGGCTCCGTGCACTGTGCCCCCAGGCTGCCTTTTCAGCTGACTCCCCACCTCCCACGATTGCTCTCGCCATGAGACGCTCGCTCTGTTGGCCTGAACCCACGCAGGGTGGAGGCTTCCACGGGAGTCAGTAGAGCAGAGCCCACCCTCCAGCTGGCGTGTACGCTTGTGTGCAGGGATGGGGACCAGATTTGCAACCGATGGGTGTAGGTCCCCTTTGGTGCCGAGGTCAGAACCTTTCGCTGGCACTGGACCGGGCGGTGAGATCCCAGGGCTCACGTTACGGGACAGTGACCACAGTTGGCAGCAGGAGACGTTATCGCTCTTGCTCTGAGGGCGGTGAGAGCCCGTTTTCCCTGGAGCTGGTCTCTGGATGGATTTTCAGGGTTTTCTCTACAGGAGAATAAGAACTTTGTTGGGAAAGAACAAGAAGGAGATTTCATGGTGTGATCTAAAGAGAGCCCTCCACCTGCTCATTCTAGTCTTAGAAGTACAAACAAAGACGCTTTTTGTCATTTGTCTGAAATCCGTGTCAGCTCCCTCCTGGGGTCCACGAAAGGTTTCCTTCCTGTCCTGGATCTCATTCTCGAGACACCCCTATGGCCTGGGGGTTCCCTTTTCCACGGGGACTGGGAGGTCCCAGAAAGCAGAGACACTGCCCACCTTGCTGCTGGGGACCCCACATTGTCAGCTCCCACACCCTGAAAGAACTTTCTGGATACTGACAAAGGCACGCAGGTGTGCCCGCTGCTTGTCAGACGTCTGTTCTAACACCCGGAGGCGGCCTTTATTTGGCAGTACTTGCGGGCTGCTCAAAGCTTATGGAGATACTATTAAGCGAGACTGAATCTCTCTTTCTCCCCAGCTCTGATGTAACCATCTGCCTCTTCTCTTCGATCCCCTCACTCTTATCCTCCCCGCCAGGCTCAGCAGAGGGCCAGCCTCACTCCTGGTGAAGGTGCTGAATCCCCAGGAGGCCAGAGCTGCCAGCAAGCAAAGGAGCGGAAAGTTTCCACGGAGGAGTGCGGGCCGCGCCAGAGCCCCGCGCTGCAGAAGAGCCCAGCGGGTAACAAGCGGGCTGATGGGGCCGTGAAGGCGGCGGCGGAGGAAGAGGAGGAGGTCGCTAAGGATAGGACCCAGCAGAGTAAACCTCAGCCCCCGCAGCCAAGCACAGGTCCAGCATCCAGGGCTGCTAGAGGCAGCAGCACTTCTATTCCTTTCATTGACTGCAGTGATGTAGATAGCGAATACGATCTGCTCAGGGAGCAAACGTCCCAGTCACGGTCCCAAACAAATGACAATTATGAGGGTGATTTGACCAGTGGTGTTTATCTGCTCTCCGGGGATGAGAGGCGCGTAGAAGCTAGGGGCAGGGCTTCCCCTCACTCGGTGAAGTCCTCCCGGCCCCCTTCCAGAGAGTTCCTGGATGACGATTCAGCAGACATCACCTTTGATATGAGTGGGAGCCCCAGACTCCCAAGACATAGCTCCCTGATAGATGAGATGTTCAGGGGCTCCAGCAGCCGCAGTCCCCTGGCCACGCCATTGTCTCCCAGCAGCAGAAGTTCAAGTCCAAATCTGAGTTGGGACAGGACTGGGTCTCAAGGCTATGTTTCCGAAAACGGGCATGACCCCGGAGAGGGAAGGATGGGAGCAGATGCTCTCGAGAGCCGGGGTCCTCGTTATGAAAACTGTTCCCCCGTCTCACAGAGGCCATACTTACGCAACCTTCCCAGTAGATACAACAAGTCAGAGACAGACCCACTCATCCTGAGCCAGGTGGCATCCGTCCCAGAGGCCCTGGATAGGCTGGATGGCCCTGGGAAGGGAGAGCCGGCCAGCCTGGCTGGCTCGGAAGGTCGAATGCTGGCTAATGGGACACCTCTCCTGGGTCCCGCTTCCCAGGTCCCCGTGGGGCAGCCGGGGTGTGCCAGTGGCATGGCGGACCACCTGGCTCCCCTGCAGATGACGGAGGGCTCCACCAGCAGTGGGACTGAATCCAGCGATTCAGACTCGGAAATGGTGAGCTCTTGGAGCCAGCCCCTGGTGTTCGGTAACGCCGCAGTGCTGAGCTCCCCTTCCATGCTGAGAAGTCAGAAGTCGGTGGGTGGCCTGCATTTGAGCGAGGAGCAAGAGGAGGATGAGTGAGGAGACCAGGAGGCACATGTTTCAAGTGTCGGGAACCTGGAGTCAGGAGGCCAGGGTTTCAATGCAGACCAGCTGTTCTAGTGACTCGTTAATTCGCGATCACCCTTTGTTAGAGGAAGTTTTGGACAGACACATGTTTGGATAGGGCACGCCTGACTTCTGAAATCTTTCAGAAAGACAAAGCTTCCCACAGTGGCTTGCTTTCCCAAATAGGTGAACAAGATAAATAGCAGGTCATAATGACAAGTAAGAGGAGCTTGTCGATCTTTCTGGTTGACGGCTAGAAAGAAATACTCCATTAGGAATCTGATCGCGCATATGGTGTGTGGTATTTATGTGGACATTTTCTGTATATGTTTAATTTTGTGTGCAGATCATCCTTCTATTTTCGGAGTGTCATAGAGATCCAGAAAGGTGTTGGTTTTACTTCCCCCCACTTTCTTTAAAAGGAGGGCTGCTTTCCGGTGCCTCCCCAAGTCAGGAATTGACAAAATTCAAGGCCAAATGTAAGTCGATTGTTAGTTGAGATTAGGTGTTGGTGAAATCTTAGTTAAGAGTAATGAATATTTTAATCGGAAGAATTTGGAGTTATTCGTTCTTTCTAAACTTCATATAAAATGATATAAAGGTTGTCAAATCCTCATGACCTATAGTTTACATGGGGTTGTTGTTTTGATTTGGATTTGCGTTGGCGGGCCAAATAGTTATGTTTTCAGGAGCTAGAACTCTGGCTGTGAGAATCTCTTGGTGAAACATAGAATGCTGTTGAGGGACGACGCAGGAGAAAGCAAAGCCTTGCGATGGGCACTTGTCGCCAGGAGGCGAGCAGACGGAATGCCCGCCTCTGCCTCGTGCACAGCACAGAGAAGGAGCGTTTCCCAGCGTCACTGTCCGTGGTTTTTATGCCGCTGGTTTTTATGCGCGTCCTAAACTATTCACTCTTGTGACTAGTGAGTGTCTTTTCTTGGGAAGCGACTCCTGATGTTTCTCTGTGAGAAGTCTGATTTCTTTTTAAATCTTGCCCCCCTATGCCAGTGCCTTTCGCTAGCACACCTGCATTTTAGATAGGAGAGCCTGGTTTTAATTTGCATTATTTCTCAGCCTTGGCTGCATATTTTAAAATTAGTGATGCCCAGGCTCTGACCCTAGACACTTTTATTTAATTGGTCTGGTGACCACTTGGGCCCCCAGATGGCTCTACTAGGTAGCCAAGGGTCACTTCTCAGCCAGACACAACTGCCTTCTAGAATCTAGTTTAAAAGATTAGCTGAATTTTGGACTTGCTTGCAGAGTAAGAAAAGTATCACAAATGAATTTTTTTTTTAATGCCTGTTCTTTAGTACTTTTCCGTCTTTGGTATTTTTCTATAAAGATAAATTGTAGAATCAAATTTTTAGGTCCTAAGTAACTACAGAATTATTGAAAAGAGTTTTAGAATGGTAAGTCCCTGATGTGCCACCATGCCAGTGGCCTTGTTAAACTCATTACGTGACTCTCACAGGGAAGAGGCTGAGCCTGTTTGGGAAACTGAATAGAATTTGGCAGCTGCATGTCACCGGTAGGATTGTCTGACTTTGTGGTTCACAGTGATTATCTGTCCACCTGAATGTCAAGAAGTTGGTTTTAAGGGTTCTGAGAACTTAATTCATTTGCATACAAACTTTTGTTTTAACCTCCTAATCATTTGATTCAGTGCATGATTGATGAATCAAATTGATTATTGGGTCATTTGGAAGATGTTCATTGAAGTAGTCTTTTTATGTCTTGCTTTAGATTTATATACCTAACAGAGTCACCGAATTTTAAAACTGGAAGGGACCTTTGAGATCACCTAGGGCAAACCTTCATTTTCTGGATGAGAAACCTTTTTCTGACCAGGTTAGGAGACTTCACCTGGTCATCCAGCTAGTGAGTGACAAAGCTAGAACCCTGTCTCTAGACTTCAGCTTTTTACTTTTTTGTGACCGCTTCATGCAGTAGGACCTTTGAGAGTCAATATTTTAATTTTTGAGAATCTTGTATGGATTAATAATTAAAATCATATAGAGACCAGGAATCATGTAGACTTAGGCAATTATAGTTCATACTAGGTAGGAAGGACTACTGCTTTTTATATCATGGGATTTTTGCAGTTATGACATGTTTTTTGCATATTCTGTTTTAGACTTAGAAAAAGATGTCAGTTTACTATATAAAAATCTAATCAAATGTGAGTTACACGGGGTCACATCTGTAATCCTGTGGTTTATTTGTGAATGTGATTTGTTCAAATGAGTTTTCTCTTTACCTCTAATTACACAGCAGTCTGATCATGAAATGTGAATGAGGAATAAATATTAACGTACCCAGCCTATGATGTGAATCATCCCATGTAAACCCCCAAAGCAAAACAGGCTCCAATCATTTGTTTTGCTTTTTCCTAAGGAAGTGAGTTTAAAAGCACCTGATCAGTGGTGGAGTACTCAGTTCTATGCTGAATGGATTGTCCACTGTCAGGGCTGTTTGTAGAGTTTTCCTCGTGTTGGTTTGGTACCAGCCAAGCAACTCAATTTTGGCCTCTTGGCCAGTATTTATGAAAGCAACAGACCTGGTGTGATTAATGGTGCTTAAAAGGGAGGGAGTGTAGTTTGTTCAAAAGCCACATACCCTGAAGTGCTGGGAATATTCACTAATTGCCTCTGGAGGAGCTGGCCCTGCACAAATTGATTCCAACATCGGTGGGAGAGTAAACGTAGTCATTCTTTGAGCCTGGTAGAGACAGTTTGTAGAGATGACGTGGTCTCTCCCTGTGTATAGATCGAGGAAAGCCAGCTGCCTCCACCATCTCACCTTCCATGCCCTGACCTTTTGTGCAACTCTTTCTCTGGAATCTCACTGTGTGGCTTAAGGAGGTGTGCACAGGCATGAAGTTGAAGTAAGAGGGGGGAAAATCAGAGAGGGGCTTGAGTGTGAAGAATAGACAACAGATTAGCAGCCTGTGAATTCTTTCAGATTTCCAGAGGGTTTTCCAAGAGAACGTATAGTGAAGAGGTCTCCTGAATCAGCAGCGAACCCAGGTCTTCGCATAAGGGCTACTCTATGAAATGATATCATTAAGGCCATGGATGGGAGACAAACCATTGGTAGAAACAGAAATCCCCAAGCCACTCAGGCCTACTCCAGGGCCTCCTTGTATAAATATCTTCAGTTAGATAGTATTTCAAAATATCTAAATTGTAGACCCTTTTGTGGTTGGTTTTGTTGCTGCTTGTTCAGGGCAAAATAAAAATGCAAGAAATCATCTTAGCGTGGAGAAATGCATTTAATGAGTTCCAGAATTTAAAATGAGTTGCTCCAGCTCCTTTTAACAGTCATCTGTATTCCATTGCCGATATTTTATTAGACAGGCATTTAATTAAAGGAAGTCTGTGGGCCAGATTCTTCCCCACATATGTGATTCATATTTGGGAATTTCTCACAGATTTATCTCACCAAATTGTGCCATGTGGCCTGCACTTAAAATGTGAATAATTCCAATTTTATTCTCAAGAACTTCTTTGAAGATTCAAGCCACACAATGCTAAAAATAGCCAGGCCTGCAAAACTAAAATACAGCACAAGGCTCATGAAATTTCCACCCAGTGTACAGAACGCAAGCTGTCCTCAACTGAGTCAGAAACGCAACTTGCATTATTAGCCTTGGATTCATTTTGATTGTGTTGCCAAGCAGTTTCTGAAAGAAGAAAAAGATTAAAATATTAAACTGTCCTTTTAACTTGTATTTAAAACATTGGGAATGTACATATCCTTAACATCAGTGTTCACATGCTTTTAATCAACTTTTCCCCATTTAACATGTTATTCCATAGTTCAACACAGACTGGGTTTGGTGCAGTTGTAGCCATTAGTGAGTGGGCTGCTGATAGGCCCACCCTTAAATTAAGAAATTTGGGGCCCCCTTCATCATTAGGCTTATTTTAAGTCGATTTGCTTCTATCTCCATCACCCTTCTCTGCCTAGGCCCTTACTCTTTTGGCCAGGATTTACGAGATCTCAAAGTTGCCTTCCCAGGAAAGGCTCTTTTTCCTAGGTCTTCTCTGTTGTGTATAAACATCCCTCTCCTGACAGTGCTGAGCTCAGTTACCCTAAGGCTAGCCTACCTCGAGTTGAGTCTGTTCTAATTTCTGCAAATTTTACAAATCACACTGAAAAAGAGTCCTTCTGTGCAACAGAGCAAGTCGCCTTGAGCCTGAAAGAGGTGGACATTATAAAATAACCCATTGCAGGTAGCTCTCTGATGAGGTTGACATTCAGCCACGTTCGCCAGATCCGTAAGACCCAATGGTAGGAAAGGTACTGGTGAGTGGACTTTCGACAGCAGTAAGTGATTAAGGAACTTGACTCTGGCGACATTAAAGAATTTACTGGTGCTGCATTTTCCTTGTTAGTTTAATCCCATCTGTTTCTGTTTAGTTGAGTGAAACTTAATACAGGAAAACAGGGTCTCTAGTGTGCATGTGTGCATACCTCTAACACTGGTTGCTGGTATTTAAAACATAGCCATGACTTTCAGATCAAAATAAGAATGCCACTTAATATAGCAGTTTTCTTTTTATTAGAAAAAATAATAGTGAAAGCAAAATAAAAAATAAATATATGCATGACGATTTGGCCTAGTGTTGTAGGCATCAAAGCTCAAAAGTGGCCTGGTTGCCACCTGTTTGGATGCACACTAGAAAAGACTGCTTAGTGTTTTCTTGGGTTGTAACCTAGAGATTTTCAAATATTTCCCTGTGAAGAAAAGTTGCACACGCTGATTTGTATGCCCTGTAAATATTGGGGAGGAAGTGGGTAGAGTCTTAAAAAAAAAAAGTTCTTCATAAAATAGCATTTAGCTGCAAAACTCATAGAAGAAACTTATAGCACGAGTGACATTTTTTTTCTTTTCTAGTGAGAGCAAGTAGACACCCTGGTGGAACTAGGGAAGAATGAGGAAATCTTTCTCTGAAAGCTTTACAGATTGAATAGCTTCTGGTTTGTTCAGGTCATCTCTCTGTGAATTGACTGAATGACGCGGGTCCGCAGCTTAGCCTAGAAACTGCCTTCAGCATCTTCTTGGCCACTGGCATTTGGTTTTAACTCGCAGTGGAAGGTAGCTCACTTGTGTCTTCTTGTGGGTTCCAGATCAGGTTACTCTGATATGTCTTGGGGTGGCTTTCTATTAGAAAGCAGAGGGGGGTAAAAATCAGCTGTGGACACGGGATAGCTGCAAGGCTGATGCTGTTCATGCAGTCATGGAAATTGTACTGGAAGATACTTGAGCTTGCTCCTGGGCCATGAAGAGTAGAAAACACTGCGAAATGCAGCACAAACCAAGGGCACTAAGGAAGGAAGGAAAATGTGTGTGTGTGTGTGTGTGTGTGTGTGTGTGTGTGTGTGTGTGTTTAGTAAGAAACATGAATTGGAGGTGGAGGTGATACTTGGTATGTGGACACCATGCTCCTGCTTTATTATAAAGTTGGGTTCTTAACTGGCTCTCAACCAGGACACAGTAGAAGGGTCATCTTGGAGCCTGCGATGGTGTGGAGATAGGCCTGTCATTACTCAAGGATGGGCTTTCTGGCTCATGAAACTGGGCTAACAACTGCTTTTTCCTGGGCCTCAAAGTTCCTTTGTAAGAATTAAGTCATTTGTCAACTCTGCCTGCAGTGGAATCTAGAAAGACCAAAGATGATAGGTTTTCCTTAGTCAAGAACACACATCTGCTGCTCTCTCTACACGCCCCTAAATGACCGACGGATTCCATCCCTTATGCTCACCCCTTTCTGCCTGGAAAGTTGCCATGAAAACCTAACTAACCAAATCTCACAAGCTTGGGCTATATGATTAATCCAACTCCCTTCTGTCCTCTCTGTGTGTATATTTAATAGTAGAGATGAAATATTTTATTAAAATTTTCTAATACACCAAATTAATTTTAAAATAGAAAAGGCTGGGGACTTCATTCTCATTTTTGTCATTTGTTTAATAAATTTGAGACATTTTTCTGTTGTACCATTGTATGCACTGTTTTGTCAGCATGTACCTATCTAAGAGAGGAAGCTTTTTTTCGACATTCTGTCTTGATCTTCAAAGCATGGTATGCCTTCTGTTCCCTGCATTATTGGAGCACTGTCTGATGTCTGTTTGTTTTTTGTTTTGTTTTCCCACTGCTGAATACCAATTTGTACTTGGAATACCTGTTTCCTCTAGTGATCCTGTTCACTCAACAGCAAGCCTTAGCACTGACTCAGGCTGGTGGTCATGCGGGTACCATCTTTCACGAAGGGTAGGGGAGCGGAAGGTGAAGAGACTTCACTTTCCTGATTTCACCTGCTGATGAGCCTGAACGTTGTACTGTGAGTGCACAGGGGTGGGGAGCCTTTTGAAGTGAGCAGAATCACTGTGGATGGGGGAGAGGGTCCAAGGAAACAGAGAGCATCTGTGACCGGAGCCTGCATAGGGGAGCTCCGACAGCTAACCAAAGATTGGCTTAGTACTTTGAAGGGGAACCTCTGTTCAAATGGGAATAGAAAATTTGACATAGTTCATGTCTATAACAGAACTTAGTTGTGTGTTTGCTTGGGGGGCGGGGGTGGGGAGGTAGGTGGGAATGTAGAGAAGACCTCACTGAGCTCAGCCCCAATTGGCTTCTCAATGGCCAATAAGCTGTTTTCAGTTCTGGAATGTACCCCAAATGTAGGCTCTCACAGATACTGTCTGGTTTCGTCTTCTCCCCAGGGCCTACGGGTGCACTATCTCAATAAAGCATGGATCTACACTCCCGGGGAGGTTGCTGGCCTCAGTAACAGTGCGCTTGGTGGTTCTTTAAGCATGGAAGGCCAAACTCATGTAACAGTGTATGCATGATATTAATATTTCTTGTTAATCTAAACTGAAGAGGCTTTTACTTGTCCTAACAGGTATCTTGCTGTAAACACTGTCAATTGTAACTGTTCTTTTCCCACTGATGCCTGAAGCTTTGTCCTGAGTGCAAGATGGTATTTTTCATTGGTACGAAGCACCATGTTCCCCAGTCCGAACACTGCCACCCCCATGTTCCAACCAAGGAGAATTCTCCTTTATCTCTTCTCTATAAGTAAGAACAAACTAGCGCACTGGCTATCATGTTTCCATTGGTAGCATTGCTCTCTTTATTTTTCTGCCAGTTGCACCACTATTGCTTTTCTGAATTGCTTGATGAATGGCGAAGGTGATGCTTAGCTGCTTGTAAAACCTTTCTTAAAGGAACTTGGTCTGAAAAGCACGTATACATTACCCTCAACAGCCTCCTAAGTTATTGGGAAGAGGACGCCACCACTGTGATTGGTAATCCTATATCCTGGTTTTCCTTATGGAACCTTATCATGTCAATAAAACTTAGGTTTTTTCACATATTCCATTGGGGTGGGACCCAGCTTAGTTATCAGCCTAGAGTGAATCCTGCCCATTCTAGAGACTACCCATTATTCAACACAATACTGACCTTTCTTTGATAACTGGCTTTCAAATGGAGACAGTCTCCAGAGAGAGTTCATTGTATTTTCTTTTGGAGGGAGGTTATAGATTTAAAAAGAGCCTTTAAAAAAAAAGATGAAAACCTCCACCTGTAATGTATTTCCTGTATGTGCCTTTGGAGCATATTCTAGGTATATAGAGAGAAAACCTCATATTTTGGGACCAAGTAACAGGAAACAAATCATGAGAGGTGAGTGGAATCTAGAAGCTTGCCAAATAAAGGTATTTATTTGAGGGAATATTGAAGAATCAGCTTAGAGACTTTTAAAATCATTATACTTTTTTATATATTTCAAAAGAGGACTTGAGAAAGCAATCGGTATTGATAGTTTCTTCAATATTCTCAAATTCTCAAATATTTAAATATTGTTTAACAAATCTATGGATTACTATTTTTAAAATTATTGTCAGGTTTTCTAGTGTCCTCCCTTAACAGGAAAAATCACACTTATCCCATTTAAAAAATGGAGATTACCAATTTATTGGCCAGTTTAACACACTGCATAGGTCTAATTCAGAACTAGAAAACGCTCTCTTCCCAGACTTGTGTGAGTTTGTTCTGAGCCTTGAATACAGTTGGAGGCAGTGGATGGCCGAGGCAGCTTGTGCCTGAGCCCGCCGTGGGAATCCAGGCGGGCCTCGGCTTGCTGATCAGAAACTGTCCACACCGTTTATGCACCACTGATGAAGAGCGGGTCCGGAGAGGCTGCCGTCCTGGGTGATGCTGCAGCGTCAGCTTCCCCAGGGCAGACGGGAGAGAAGAATGATGAATGTGTTTTACTTTAGAAAGATGGAGAAGCGAAGCCAGTTTCTGGGCTGGGTGATAAATGGAAATCCGTAAGTGCAGCCGTGCTAATTTGAAGTTCTCATTGTTTGTGCCATAAGAATGTGTGCATTTAGAAGGATTTTAAAGTATTTACCAGAAATGCTTCCCTGGAGAGCAATATTTATGAAGGCATTTCTAGTTCCTGGGCTGACGTATACTCAGCCCTCTTGATACAGATGAATGTGGGAGTAGGGGTGGGGTGGCGGAGGGAGAATGAATCATTATCGAAGAAGTGAAGGATTTGAGAGCTATTAACTGAAAATATAACTGAATGCTTTAAAAAAATGCCAGGCAATTTTTAGAAATAGGAAAAATAGTTTGTAAAAAGAATCAGAAGCTTCCAGACTTTCAGGATGTAACTGACCTTTTCCTATTCTCTTCAAACTTCTTTTCACCTATTGCCTTAATACCCAGGTGCTTTCTGGAAAGGTCCCCCACAGTATTGACCCAGAGGCCCTTGCTGAAAGAAATTCCTTTGTTGTCAATTTGTCACAGAGGGAAAAAAGACAATACCCAGGCGTGAATAAGTTCACAGAGCAGCAGTGAACTGTCAGTCACAATTTCTCTTTGCCCAAGGCTGTGTCTTCAAAGCGGGAGGCCGGCTGCATGATTGCAACAGGCCGTGTAAGTCTCACGGACTCCTTTTGTCTAACCACACAACTGTGTGTGTTTGCTCGTTTTGGAAAATGGACTACTTCAGTGAAAACTGCTTACCTGTAGGTCTAAGAGCTGTCACCTTAGCGGGTGACTTTA
>NW_006284732.1:988572-1004472 GCF_000327345.1 Myotis davidii | reverse complement strand
TCCCTCTTGACTGCAGACGGGCCCAGTGTGAGCACCGGTTGGCACCATGTTTATCACACGTTGGTGCCAAGTCAAAAGAGAATTTCAGTGACTCATTAAGCTGCCAAATTCTACTGAGTACCCTAGTCATCCTACTTCATTGGTTGCTGAATGGTAAATGAGTTACATGTTTTTGTTTGGACCATGTCACCTATCCATTTCCAAAGCCTCGAGTAGAGTCTTCTCCAAGGATGCAGCTCAGATGAGCAAAATCGCACTTGAGAGTTCTAGGCCTTTCCCTGCCTTAGCACTGCTGATAGATTCCTAGAACAGGCTTTGTACTCTCTGATTTATTGGTCTAACGGTTTACACTCATCACCCTGCCTTTCTTAGGCCCCAACAAACCAGGTGGAGTAGCTGCTCCAGAAGTGGGAATGGGCCACTCTAATTCGGTCAGTGGTTACATGTATGTTGGGGCTACGTGAGTGAATGAAGCAGGCTTTCCCCCAACACCCTGGGCCTGACCCGGGGCTGTCCCCTACTCAACCCAGGAACACGGGTTGTTGTGACATTTATGTTCAGTGTCGTTTTCTGAGCCCTGTCTCTGATGTGGTCCGGTGGGAATTCTAGGCGGCTGTCTTTGAAATGGGTCCTGCCTTCTTGGCAGGGTGGCGTCTCTCCTGGAATCCTAGTCTGTTCGCTCCTGCTTCCAGCTGCTCCGTCTGCTGAATAGCACTGTCCCAGGAGGGTGCACAAGGGCAACAGCTTTTGACCTTGGAGAGTGGAAGTGCTTGTACTTGAGCATGATCCCCCTTATTTTCTCCCTCACAATGTGGCGCTGGATCTTTTATCTGCTGCTGGATGCTGTCCAGGGCCTAATTGGTACTGTTTTCCCCGCCCCTCGCCCCCTCCTCTTCTACCTAGCCTTCTAACTGCTTTTTCTTCTTGGCTCCAACTCTTTCAATGACAAGGGGAATGCTTTCTCTGTCCCACGCCCCTGCAAATGCAAAGCCCAGCACGCTCTCACTTATCACTGCCTCACCTGACCTCACGCACGGCGTGAGAGCTGAAGGTAAGCCCCCGGATGCTACCAGATGACTGGTGGACACAAAGGCGTGACTCGCAAACAGCAACTCACAAATGCATGAACTGTTTTGATCTCCAAACAGACTGCCAGGATTTCTCTTTTCTAATTCCTATTTGTAGTGATAACATTTTAATTTTTGTGATTAAAAAAAAAAAAAGAATAGTGTAGTACCGTGAAACAATTGCAGTTCTCATTGTTGTCACTATTTCTATTTCACGAGTTCCCGTTCTTTCTCAATCATTGTATTCAGTTGTGCACTGGTGTCAATAAAATTGGCATTTGTGAAGCAATTTCTGGCCTTTTTTCTCTGGGTTTCCCTGGGTCTGGTGGTGTGTGGGGTGACTGGGTCTTTGTCTAACACCAGGACTTCATTTCAATAATTGCATAATAAAATGCAAGGATTCAAACGCAGGAGTTTTTCAATGTGAACTTCCTGATTCTGCCTTCTCACATTTTCTACGCTTGTTCTTCAAAGAGCAGTGTCCTGACCAGTAGCCAGTGGGCAGGAGGCATGCTTTCCTTGTTTTTCTGGGTGTGGTGGCTTCTCACCCATGTGTGGGTGACACAGCTAGCTGGTCAACCCGGGACTGGGTGGGGGCTGCTGGTGGTTTCTCCATGGTTCGCTCAGACTGGGATCAAGTTCACTACCCTGTTTCATTCTAGGCTGTCCTATCTAATAACTTCAAAATGGATATGACAATCCAGAAGGAGAGGATAGATGTTAAAAAAAAAAAAAAAAAAAAACGGGAGTGGGGGGGTTATGCCCAGAAAATGGCACTTCACCTTTTTCTTCAAGATCCTTGATAGTGTGAGGCGTAGCAATGAATTGAAACTACATATTGGAAAATGGAGAAGTCATTTACATTGTCTTTCCTCATAATGGTAACAGGCAAGACTGCTGGCTGCTTTAACGTTGTTTGCCCTAATACTAGTTCTAGCAAATCCACATTAGGTAAGAACATTTAGGTGAGAGGTATGTGTGAAACATCCTGTTTAGCTTCCATGGTTTGAGGGATTGATCATTGCAAGATTCTGTTGGCAAAGAGTTTCATGTACACCTCATCTCCTGTGGCTGACTCACAGTGGATAATTACACATTTCTGTACTGTTTACTGGGGCATTCTTTTCAGGGGAGTAATTCATTACCTGCCACTTTTTGACTCATAAAAGGGTCTTGGGATAATGTAATGACCTCCAGCTTTGCATTTTTAAATGACCACCTTTGCGTGTAAATGTGATGCTAGTGTTTCTGTCCCAAACAGTGAGAGAGACATGGAGTGACATCACCAGGTATACCGAGCTTGTTTCTGTTCTCTGTCGACTGGGGAGGTAGCTGCTTGATCTTTCTGTAGTGGTGGCCCGTTGTTATGAGATGTAGTCTGTCCTCGCTGCTCCAGTCGTCTCGTCTCCTATTAGTCTAGCTCATCACCTAGTCATTTCCCACGTCTCCTTGTCATGTAGACGCTGTCTTTCTTGAGTAATTCTTAGAAGCTAAGGCAATGGTTAGGAGATGATTCTATGTGGGGATACACTATGTTTTAAAACTATTGTAATTCCCTAAGCAGAGTTCTCTACCTTATCATTAATTATATAACTGAGGCTCCATTGAATTACTCATACGATGCTATCTCTGTTAAGGCAGCTGCCGCTTAGAAAATAAAAATAGTAGAAAGTAATGAAGCCCATGAAGTTTACCATTGAGTAGTCAAGGTTCTAAAGATTTGAAAAGGTGAGATTATAAGTAGAAATCAGGTCCCAGAGGAATTACTTTTCTTTTCTTTTCTTTTTTTTTAATACTTCTCATCCCCAAACAGGCTCCCTGACTGGTAGCCCTCACCTTTCAGAGCTGTCCATCAACTCGCAGGGAGGAGCTGTGCCCGCCAACGTGATCTTGTCTCCCAACCTGAGCCCCGACACCAAGCAGGCCTCTCCCTTGGTCAGCCCGCTGCTGAACGACCAGCCGTGCCCACGGACCGACGACGAGGAGGAGGGCCGGAGAAAGGTGCGGGGATTCGTGCACGCGAGCATGTTATTCTGTTTTGAAATTGTAGTGATATACATAAAGTAAAACTGGCTATTTTGCCATTTTTATGGGTAGAGTTCAATGACATTAAGTACATTTTTTAATGTTTTTATTTTGTTAATCCTTACCCGAGATATTATTCTATTGATCACATAACTGAGGCTCTATTGAATTACTCATATTATTATGCTATCTCAATTAAGGCAGCTGCCACTTAGAAAAAAGAGGAGAAAATAATGAAGCACACTAAGTTTGCACATTAAGTTTTTAGAAAGGGTGGAAGGAAGAGATGGAGAGAAATATCAATGTGAGAGAGACACATCGTTTGGTTGCCTTCTGCTCACGCCCTGACCAGGGCCAGAGCCTGCAACCTCGCTTCACCGGAATTGAACCTGGGAACCTCTAGTCTGCAGGCCAATGTTCTATCCACTGAGCCAAACCGGCTAGGGTGACATTAAGTAACATTTGCATTGTTGTACAACCATCATCATTGCTTATTTCTAGAACTTTGTCATCATAATTTTGTACTGTAACTCTGTACCCATTGAACAATAATTCTCCACCCCCAGCTCCCAGAAACCACCATTCTACTTTCTGTCTCTCTGGATTTCACTACTCCAGGAACCTCATATACTAAGTGGAATCCTAAAGTTCTTATCCCTTTGTGGTTGGTTAATTTCACTCAGTAGAATATCCTGAGGTTCATCCGTGTTGTAGCACGTGTTGCGATTTTCTTCACTTTTAAGGTTGAATAATATTCCAGTGCATGGATGTGCCACATTTTGTGTGTCCGTTCATGTGTTGATGGATAATTGAGTGGTTTCCTTCTTTTGGCAACTGCAGACAATGCTGCTGGAAACATGGCGGGCAAGTATCTGTTCAAGTCTCTGCCTTTGTGCTTTCTTGCATATCCTGGGTGGGCACCTGTGGGAAGCAAGCAAGGTGGCTAACACCAAGGGATTTCTTTTTCTTATTGTTTAAAGAGAAAGCAGACTCTGGCCAAATTGGTTAGAGTGTCATCCCAATACCCAAGGTCGTGGGTTCGATCCCCGGTCAGGGCACATCAAGAACCAACCAATGAATGCATAAATAAGAACAACAACAAATCCCTCTCTCTCCATCTCTCTCTCTCTCTCTGTCTTTCTAGTCAATTTTTAAAAATACATAAAGTAAAAGCAATGACGGGCCTGCTCTAGAGTGGTGCCGCCTGCCCACCTAACCGACGGATTCCAGAGAACTGAGTCACACTGGTGTCACCAGCTGCTTGCACTCTTGTCCCTTTGTCTTGGCTACCCTTTGCAGGCCCACAAACAACGAGGCTTCTATTTCCTGAACACCAACCCCACCGGCCACGGCACCCAGGACAAAGGCCATTGTGGTTTCTGTTTCATTTATGTCCTTGAAGACTGCATCACTCTGCCATGTTACTAATTAATTAGCTTTTCAATGCCCAAATTTGAACGAATAGTCCTCCTTGGTGGCTAACATACTCATTCGAGGCCTTTCACTGAGGGTAATATTTGCACGGGAGAATGTGTTCCTAGACTGTTTTCTCATCATGGAAATCCATTCTCTTACTCTCTGTAGTTCCTCTCCCACAAAAAAGAATACATGACTTTATTTAGACTTGATACTAGCTAACAAAAGATGGCAAGTTAGCCATGTTCCACTTTCTTATAATCAAGGCATTCTTAGAGACTTATACTAAAAAATGATTATGTCTCTTTTCTTTTTATGGACTTGGCAGAGATTCCCAACTGACAAAGCGTACTTCATCGCTAAGGAAGTGTCCACCACCGAGCGAACGTATCTGAAGGATCTTGAAGTCATCACTTCGGTATGTGTAGCATTTCCCCTAAAGCATCGGCTTACATCATTTATCTCAATGAATACTCAGCTTTCGGAGAGAAGCTGGATCTAATTAAATGTTGGATTGTCTGACCAGGAGTTTGGTCCTAGATTATAGAAATAAGACAGTAATATATTTAATTTGGAATGTGCTCTATAAAAAGTTTTATAGTTAGGATTTTTTTAAAGTGTGGAGGCAGGATGTGTCTAAAGTGGAGAAAATGAAAACTAAACATTTTGCTGTCTGCATGCATCGATGCAGAACATTGTGCGTATGTTGCCCGTTGTCAAATGCAGCTATTTATTCATTTTGCTTGAAGGAGACCTCACAGGGAATAGAAGCCTCGTTTTATCTTTCATAATAAATTGAGCCATGTCAGCAAAATCTGCCAGAAGTCTGTCTTTTATTATTTTAATCAGTTCTGTCCAGCCTTGGAAACAAATGTAAAGCCGTGCAGGTGTCTTTCTGACCCCTGGGTGCAGGTAAATAGCTGGCCTTTTGGAGGTCAGCGGAATCATTGGGTATGTGCGCCTCCGGGGCGTCTTGCATGGTAACTGGCCCGGGCAGGTGCTCAGGAAACACCCTGGGACCCAGCCCTGCCTCGCCTCAGCAGGATGACTGACACTGTGTGAAGGCAGCGGATTTATCTCCCTGGTTCAGCCACCTAAGTGCTCAGCATTTTTACAAAGGAGCAGAGATGGAAGTTCCTGAAGGACTGAACCCAGGGGTGGTCAGTGCTATAAAGCAGGATTGCCCAGCGAGCTGGCTAGATGGAGGTTTTGACTTGAGGAGCTGCCCATTTCAGAGATCTGTCCTGACTTCGGCAGTTTTTTGGTAACCAGTCGCAGGAAGCAGGAATAAAGAGATGGGTGCTTCTCGTCCCATCTGATGAAAGGGGACAAGCAGTGAGGCCTGGAAGCGCCTGGTGCCCCCGAGATGCTGCAAACCCAGTGGGAAAGGCCCTGTGTTCCGGGCGCAGGTGGCTGCAGCATCACTTCCGAATTGCAGACACTCATCATGCATCTCTACACCTCTAAGTGTGGCCTCCTTTTCTTCCCAGTGGTTTCAGAGCACCGTGAGCAAGGAGGACTCCATGCCCGAAACACTGAAAAGTCTCATATTCCCCAACTTTGAACCTTTGCACAAATTTCATACAAATTTTCTCAAGGAAATCGAGCAACGACTAGCCCTGTGGTGAGTACAGTTATGTTTATATTTACACACACACACACACAGCCCTTTCCTCTTGCTCTTCCCATTGTTACTTCTATGTTGTTCCTTTTAGGCAGCAGTCATGAGTAAAGGTCAGAGCAAGAAGCTGGCTTAAGACAAGCCAACCTTAAAACGGTGTCCAGTTAGGTTCTACATGTATTTAGATCTCATCCTGAATCTTTCCCCCTTGATTTACAATTCTTCAAAATGCATGTTTTTGTATGATAATTAAATGAATGTCACGAAGGAAAGGTAGTAGTTACGTCTGGGAGGAACTTTTAGGGGTGTTGGTAATACTTCATTGGTGCTTGCTTTATAATTACTTGTTAAGTGTCTGTATATCTCGATGCAGTTTTCAGTATTATATTTCACAGTGTTTAAAAGTGCTTTGAAAGATACAGAGTCCTCTGCAACACACACACACACACACACACACACACACCTTGAGTCCTATTTCTAGCAGTTTATCTTGATGCATTTTAATATGTGAAATGGCATGACAGAGAGCTTTATGGCAGGATTACAAGATTAGAAATGGCACTGGCCGGTGTGCTCAATTGGTTGGGTATCATCCCATGCACCGAAGGGTTGCAGGTTTGACTCCCAGTCAGGGCACATGTCCAAGTGGTGAGTTCGATGCCCGGGTTGTGGGCTCGATCTCCCATAGCGGGTGTGCAGAAGGCAGCCAATCGACGCTTCCTTCTCACGTTGATATTTCTCTCTCCCTCTCCCTCTCTGTCTAAAAATCAATAAAGATATTTTTAAAGATTAGGAATGACCTAAATGTCCATGAATAGTAGATTTGTTATAAATAATGTTGTCTGTTTATGAAACCAAGTAAACATTAATCTGGGAGGAGAGTGTGGAGCGGAAGAGCAGGAAAGACTGTGTGCTATATAATGCAAAACCTGAGCACCCTTACCTCAAATAGAACGTTTTTGAGAAAAATTCTTCTGGGGTTTGTTAACACAGCTATATGTAGATACAGAGGGAGTTGACTGTCTACTAAACACGCATTTAAAAAATGCCAGGAGAAAAATAGGAAAAGGCTTCCACCGTGTTTTTGGCAGAAATGGAACCCACTAGATACTGCATCCTTACCACAGGTGAGAATTTGATTGAAAGTGGTCTCTAGGACATTAGACTGTAGGGCCTGGAGGAGCCGGGATGAGTTTGTCTTTCCCAGGTGATCCCAGGTCATGGGTTCAAGCATCAGCTTAGCCGGTTAGCAGAGCTGCTCCTTTTGCTATGAAGTGAAGGTGGTCAGGGATCCGGCTTTGTCTGTTCTTTACACCTAGAGACAATCCCTGCCCATTTCTCTTTCCTGTGATGGGAAGGTGAGAGGCTGCCCTAAGATGCCTCAGGGCGGAGAGTACAGCCAGGATGAGAAATAACAGGTACAGGTCTGTCTCACCGAGCATGGGGAGAGATTGGAAGTGCCACTGTAGAGTCTTACTCAAGCTTGGTGCTGCGAGTAGAAGAGAAACACCACTTTTCAAAATTAACCCAAAAAAATCTACATCGTCCAACTTAATTTTACCTTCCCAAGTTAGTCTACCTGGAAACTCGCGGTTGCGACCTGCCCTGTGGCCTCATCATTCCTGCAGAATTGAATGATGCTGTCACAGTGGAGGCAAAGACTTCACAGCTCAGGAGAAACCTGCCAACAGTTGGTTTTCTGGCCGGTGAGACGTATGCCAACATAGTCTTCACCTTCCCAGGGCTCAGAGCATCGTTGTTGTTGTTGTTTTTTTATGGCTTCCTCTATCTCTTTTTTCAACGTCCTGTCGTTTTCTGAGTAGAGGCCTTTTACCGCTTTAGTTAAGTTTATTCCTAGGTAGCTTAATTTTTTTGGTGTGATGGTAAACAGGATTGCTTTTTTAGTCTCTCTTTCTGTAAGTTCACTATTGGTGTATAGAAATGCCATAGATTTCTTGCCGTTAATTTTGTATCCTGCTACATTGCCAAATTCATTTATTAAGTCTAATAGTTTTTGATGGAGTCTTTAGGGTTTTTTATGTACAATATCATGTCATCTGCGAATAAGGACAGTTTTACTTCTTCTTTTCCAATTTGGATGCCTTTTATTTCTTCTTCTTGTCTAATCACAATGGCTAATACTTCCAGTACTATGTCGAACAGGAGTGGTGAGATTAGGCATCCCTGTCTTGTTCCTGTTCTTAAGGGAAATGGTTTTAGTTTTTGCCATTGAGTATGATGTTGGCTGTGGGTTGTGTGTTTTTTTTAACACATTGTGGGTGGAGCACGAGCATTCTCGTGTTTTCATATTGCACAGTGTTTTACATAAATGTTAAAGGCGCGCCTTAAAATTAAATACCCGTTGCATTTTGAAGTTATTTATTACATGTTCTTACAAGCTAATATCTTTTTAAAGTGTGGTACTTTGTAAAACGTTTTTGTACTCGTTCAATAGAAACTTACCTGGCCACTGGGTAAAGCAATGTGTTAAGCAATTATTTCAAACATTTACAATTTTCACTTTAAATGCAAAATAGCAGATACAAAGAAAAATATATTAAAAAACATATCATACTGACCCTTTGCCCCACATACAGACATCAGCTTTGATATTTGCTTTTAGGTAATTAGGTGAAAAAATAAGCACAAACTTAAAACTATTCTTTCGCTCCAAAAGAAGCAAAGTTGAGGCATTATATTTAGCAGATGTGTGATCTCCATCCAGAAATGGTTTCTCTACTAATCCACAGCCTGGCCACATGCTGCCCATCCCTGCCTTCTCAAGCAGGTCTTCGTGTGAGCATATGTTCTTGAAACTGACCGTGTTCCTTACTACTCATTAAGGTTGCAAAATGATATTGAATGTCAGCTGTAATTTAAAAAAATAAAATAAGCAAATAAAAAAAATTATTAAGGTTGCTATGGAAACGCACGGGGCTAGCACCAGACCACACAGAGGATATGAAGCGGGGAGGACCTTCAGACGATGCTCAGGAACATCTGGTGCAGACTCAAGCCAGCTGGCCTTCAGCACAGCCCGCTGCCTGCATGGGACAGCTGGCTCCATGCTCACGCTCTGAAGGTCAAGCAGTGGCCTCTGCTTCTCCAAATTATGATAAATATCTCACCAGCTCCACCTGGAGCTGGACTCCCCCCCAACCGAGTCAGCCTTAGAGGAGGCGATACACTCAGCACCAAAGCAGCAGGACAAGATATTTGTGAACATTCTGCAGGAAACCCACAAGCCATGATCGCTCCCAGCCTGCTCCACTGGGCTCTGTGCACCACCAGATCCCAGCAGCAGATGCCACACCTTGTAACGGTGTTTTCGTCCCCTACCCACCGCCCACACCCCCAGGAGAGCAGGGAAACGGAGACAATGGGAGCCAAGTCTGGCATGCAAACCCCTGGGCTCCTTCAGAGTTACCAACAGCTTTGTAGACACAGCCAATGCTACCCCCTTGTCACTCGGAAAAAAAATATTTCATTAATGCTGCAAGAGCTAATGACCACTTTCGTTTAGACCTTGAACCAACATGTTTTTAACTTTCCCAACACAGCAGGATAAGTTATCATGCCTAATATATAAATCGTCACCATCCCAACATTTTGATCTGGATGTATGGCACGTTGCTACAGGTATTAGGTGACTAACATCATTGTTGAGGATAAAAGGCAGCACATGAGCTGCAGAAACACAGGTAAGAATGACCTGAGTGGTTGAAACACATGGTCACTGATCACAGGTTCAAGGACAGAGAAAGCTTAGGGGATATACCTGTGTACACTATAGGCTCAGAGCTGGTGTCCCTATGGCATGTTTAGTCCACAAGACTTAAGTAATGTTGGGGCGGTCACACATAGTACATGGCATCAGTTGACAGTACCTGGCAGCCCAGCATGGTGGCTTTCACTAGCTCTTGCCACCAGAGAGAACGTTGGAGAAGCGGTATTTCATTCTGGAAATAAATGCCATTCCTTTGGATTTATCCGTGACGGTACATCTTTAGCATCTGGACCTTGTCTGTGAAAGAATATCCAATTGCTGAAAAAAAAAACAGCTGCTGACATTTGTTTTTTAGAGGGTTTTCAGTAGAGTCTCTTTTAAAGTTCTATAATTTTATTCATGTTTTACTTGAAAATACCAGAAAGTGTATAAAAGACTCAACGCCGGAGGGATAGCAGATAGTCCATGTGCAGCTCAGTTGACATGACCTTCAGTAGCCTTGCAAGAGTGGACCCAAACCAAATTGATGACGTGTCTCAGGAATAAATGTAAAAGTCTGTGACTCAGTTCAGCTAATCAATTCTTCCAGTGCATGATGAGGAGGACCTGGCTTGACAGGGACTAATGGCAAAAGGCTGAATGAGAATGAGTTTAGTGTGAGCAGATAGAATAACATGGAGATAAGCCAGTGTCTGTATCTGTAGCTGTCAACATTGGCTTCTCTTTAAAATCACCTAGAAGCTTAAAGAATCTCGCTCTCCAGGCAGAACCCCAGAGCAGTGATATGAGAATCCCTGAGAGGCGAGGCCGTGACTAAAGCTTCCCAGGTGACTCCCACATGTAGCAAGGTCACGACCCTCTGCCCTAGACTGCCGCACTAGACAGGGACCGGAGCATGGAAGACAATTTCCCCTTGAAATATCAAGGCTCATAATACTCTGCCCAGTTCGGAGTTTCACATTTGAAATGGAATAATAAGAGAATGCATTTTATTTTTTTTAAATTATTATTGGCCTTGTATGCATATATGCACGGCCCATGGACAGTTTCAACAATAAAGAATTATTTTTTAAAAATGATTGTTGGAACTTATGAGCATTTGGTCTAGAAGAGAGAAGTTTTTAGAAAATATGATGGACTCTCTTCAGGTTGATGGATGAAAAAGGGAGTACATGTCTTCTTCCCTTAAAGAAAGGATCGGATTTCCAAAGAGGCACATTGTGTCTGAATACAGAAAAGGGCTCCAGAACACCAAGTGCAGCTTAGCATTGAGAAGCTGCCTCCCAGGTGATGAACTTCCCCCGCCCCCGGGGCTCCTTGAGCAGAGAGAGGTTGACTATTTGCAGGTATTTATTGGGTGAGACCCCAAACCTGGCCGTGCATCAGGGTCACCTGGGGTTGGGGGAAGGGAAGTTTGGAAAAATACAGACTTCCAGGCCGACCCAGCCCTCCGGGACCAGCTCATTGAGGGGAGAGCCGGGTGCTTGTTCCTTACAGTGCTTCTGAGATAGCTGTGATGACTGCCTTCTCTGGAACCACCGATGTGGCTGCTTCCGACAAACCTGGGATCCTGGGATCCTTGGTTGCGTTTTGGTTGTCGCTCTTGTTGCTTTCTTCTTCACGCAGCGAATGAACGCATGAGTGGGCGGGTGGGGATTCCGAGAGCGACAGGCTTTGCCCACTGGGACTTGGGTTCTCAGAGGGGGGGGGGGGGCTGTAGGGGCAGGAGGCCCAGGCCAGGTCTGCCTCGGAGGACACGTGGGCCGTCAATGCCTGCACGGAAGAGGCAGCCTGTGAGTGAATATAGTCAGTGAGAAGGATGGGCACAGGAAAGTTCACCAAGACAAGAGTTCACACTGAGCTACAACTGACAGACCATATGTAAGGGTGTGTGTGTGTGTGTGTGTGTGTGTGTGTGTGTGTGTGTACATACTGTGACATGAAGAGCATGGGTTGGCTCATGCAGGCTGGGGTGACTGCGATCCGCATTCACCACCACACCACCTGAGGTCCGTGTCTCGCTGTCATGGCCCTTGCAGTTTCATTTCTTTTGTAAAATGCGGAGTGCAGTCTCCACATCATACGGCCGGCCCTTCCCTGCATTCAGTGAGACCGTGTTTGTGAAGGGGCTCAGTCTTCTGCCCCGCACATAGAAAGGGGGAAAACTGATCATTATTTTAAATAAACTCTTTAGTTTGAAATAATTTTGGAGTTACAGAAAAGTTGCCAAGACAGTAGTTGCTGCACATCCCTCACCCGCCCTCCTCCCCTGATGTCAGAGTCTAACTTCACCTTGCTTATTCGTCAAAACTAAGAGACCAGGGTTGGCCACTACTATTAACTAAACCCTAGACTTTATTCAATGAGATTTTAAATTATTATTTAACGGAAAGAAATCTGAAGTTTACTATGCACCTAAAGTTCCCCAGAGTTTGGTACTTAAATGACAGCCACCATGCTTTCCTTTGCGGCCATATACTTCCATCAACTGTGGGAAATTATAGGGGAGAAACATTACCAGGAAGTTTTCCTAAATGATTAGCTGAACCCCAGCTCAGTAAACACACCTGCCCCTGTCCAAATGGTGCGTTCCCCTAAGTATACACACCCCAGAAAAGGGTGGACCGTTGCCTCCTGGCAAAGCCCGAGCTTCTGTTTCCTCAAAAACAAAGAAACAGGTTTGATGACTTCTGAGAACATGAAGAATGCTCATCCTTTTGAGAGCAGGGACGTGTTCCTCAGCTATTCCAGTCATTCAGAGGAAGTCACTCCAACCTTTGGCATTCAGGCGGGAGGCCCACAGCCAGCCCTGCGGTGACTGGCAGGCGCTGAGCACACACTGGCCAAGTCACTCCCCAGAGATGGATGAAGACCTGCCTGGTACAGGGTGCCCTGGTGGATTCTGCAGTGTGCAGAGCTCGGCTTGCAGCTGGCGGGGAGCTGGGCTCCAGGGAAGAGTCCTGCAAAGAGGCCCTCTGACAGGCTCTGGGCACACAGTTCCCAAGAAGGACCAGCTGCCTTTTTTTTTTTTTAAAGAAACTTGAGGCAGTTCCCTTGGAAGGAGTGCAGAAATCGAAGGAGGCAGGAGGACTGGAAAGACTGGAAGTGGAGATGTCAGTGAGCAGACAAGTCATGGCTCAAGGGACAGAGGAGGGAAAGGGAGGCCCCTAGAGCTTTGAACCCAGTTGACTGGGAGAATGGTCATGAAATGAAGAGAGAGAGGAAGAAGCAAGTAAGAGAGGAAAGAGGAGCTTGCTTTGGGGCACGGCGGTGGTAAGGGCCCCGTAGTGAAGTTCTGCAGGCAGTTGCTAGTCTCAGGCTTGGGAAAGAAATCCGCTGTAGGTGCGGGTCTGGGAATTATTCTCAAGAAGAATCCAATCTTTAAGGAAGAGACGGTTGCAGCTACAGAGCCAGGTGTATTGAATACACCTTTGGGGCAACTTTCCATCCATGGAGCTTATGGCAGAGCAAGAGCCAGCCAAGGCAATAGAAGACGCCAGCAAGACTAAAAAAGCAAGAGGAGGGGTGGGGATCTGAGAGGAGGGGGTGTCTTGGAGAGTGAAGATGGGAGGGCAGAGGTGGTTTCAGGAAGGAGGTCCCTGGTGTGCGGGAGAAGGCTCAAGACAGAGGGCGTTCTCCAGGGCAGAGAGATGAGGGGCAGCCTTAGGGCTTGAGGGCTTTTCTCTCGGGGGGTGACAGGCTTGCAGGCTGTTGTGATCAGGAAGCTTACAGGTGGAGTGTTTTTATCTCGCCAAGACGCTGCGGCGGCCGAAGTGGAGTGGAGATAATTGAGTGGTCAGAAATGGTTTCATCCACATCTCCCCCAAAGTGGAAAATTTTAAAAGTATATATTTTTTATTGATTTCCGAGAGGAAGGTAGCAGGAGAGAGAGATAGAAACGTCAGTGATGAGAGAGAACCATTGACCAGGCGCCTCCTGCACACCCCACACTGGGGATCAAGCCCACAATGCAACCCTGGCCGGATCGAACCAACCATGACCTCCTGATTCATAGGTCAATGCTCAACCACTGAGCCACGTCAGCCGGGCAGAACACTTTAATAGTAGCCCCAAGGAACAATCATAGGACAAAAATAAATATTTTCCTCAAAAAATTAAACATAGAATTACCATCTGATCCAGTATTCCACGCCAAGGTATATAAAGTAATGGAACAAGAGACTCAGCAGATGCTTGTACCTCAGCTTGTACCTGAGATGCATAACTCACAGTCATCAAAAGGTGGAAACAGCCCAGAAGTCCCCTGACGCATCGGTACAGAAGGTGTGGGACACCCGCACCTTGGAATATTTTTCAGCTGTAGAAAGGGAGCGCATTCTGACACATGCTACAGCATGGACGCACCTCGAGGACATGAAGCTCGGTGAAATAAGCCAGGCACAAAAGGACAGGTATTGTATGATTCCACCTACACAAGGTTCCTAGAGTAGATCAATACATAGAGATAGAAAATAGACAGTAGTTGCCGGGGCCAGGGAGGGAAATGGGGCATACGAAGTTTCCGTTTGGAAAGATGAAAAAGCTCTGGGGAAGGGTGAAGGTGGTGGCTGCACAACAGCGTGAACATACTTAAGGTCACTGAGCTGTACACTTAACAATGGTTAAGACAATATATATATTTACTAGAGGCCCGGTGCACAGATTCATGCACATTGAAAGGAAACTAATTAGAAGGTGGCCGGCGGGGCGGGACTGGGCAAGACAGGCGACACGCACTGGAGCCAACTTCCCAAGGTCCCTCCCCGGCTGGTTGCACCTGGTGCGGCCTGAGTCTTGAAGGGAGTCTGCAGGTGGGGTCCCTCAGCCTGGCCTGCGGGGATGGGGCCAAAACCAGCTCTCCAGCATCCCCCAAGGGGTCCCAGATTACCAGAGGGCGGTTCTCAGTGATGCACCCCAGAATCAGGCTCCCTGCTCTCTGATTCCAGGTGTGTCACCTAAGAACTGCAGCTGCCAAGTCACCACAGCTTGGCAGCTCCTGCGTTGAGCATCTGCCCTCTGGTGGTCATTGCACGTCATAGCTACTGGTCGGATGGTCAGACACTTAGGCTTTTATAGAGAGAGATAATATGTAACCAGAGACCTCAGAACAGTGCCTCGTCCTGAGGGCCTCTGGTCGTGCAGTTACTGTGTGAGGTGCTGACCAGGTGCTTTCCTGCATGAACTCACGTGAAGCTCGGGGCCTGGATGAGCCTCAGGGGCCATGTGCTTGCTCACCGCAGGGTTTCCATTCTGACCATTGGCAGCCAGGCCTCGGCGGGTCAAAGTGCACTGAGGACCCCAATTTAAAGCTAGCACCATCCTTACATTGAGGGGAGAGCTCAGCTCTTATTGATTCAGGGGAGCCTGGGGTTTTCCAAGTGCCTTTTTCATCTGAGGGCCGACCTCACAGCGCTCACGTTTCACTTTTTATCTTGTTCCTCATTCTTGGAGGCTCTTTTTCATCTTCCATTATTGTTTTCCTTTATTGCCCAACAGTGTGGGAGGTCTCAGGTGCACATACTCTGCAGATGGGAAGTGAAACTAGCCCTTTTACCTTTCAGAAATGGCCGAAGAAGGGGTGTTGGGGGCGGTCAACCCAGTCGGTGAGCAGCTGCACTTCCCTCCCCCACCACCGAGGGAAATACGTTTGATATTAACACCTGTTGCCTGGCCCAGCCCATGTTTGAGTTGGGATCATTCTGGAAAATGCTGGAAAGGAATCCCCATGGTGGGCCAGCCTGCTGCCGTGAGCTCACTGCATGCACACCTGAGGTTCCCGTAGGCGGGGCCGGCGGGGATACTGTCCTGACAGGCCCCTGGGTTTCCTGCAGTGACCACCACCCACCCGGTCTCCCTCCACCACCCAGAAAGGAAGCTCTACCTTCGATCAGAAGCAGTTTCTCGGAACATCCTCTCCCAAAGGGGCAGTGTCCCCTTGTGGTTGAGACAGGTATTTGAGCCAGGCCTGAGCACATGCCGTGTTCCACACATGTGCACACACATGCGCGCACACACCCTCAGTCCCAAAGGCGGCTCCATCTCTG
>NW_006284732.1:984195-988544 GCF_000327345.1 Myotis davidii | reverse complement strand
ACCTGGCTCCCTACTTTGTAAAGGTTGCCGGTGGCTGAGGCTGGCTTTGCCCGTGCGGGTAGTGTACTTGATAGGGAAGCTTTGGTCCCCCTGAAGCTGGTGTCTGTACTACCTCCCACTTCCACATAAGGAAAGGGCCTCATTTCTGCATTATGTCTTGTTAATGCCCAAGATCCACATATTTGTCAAGGTTGGTTGACTGTGGAGAATCGTGTCATCATTTCCTGGAATAACAGTGACTGCCCCGGTGGGGAGGTCTCCTGTCGCCCCCGAGTGCATGTACAAGGGGCAATGAGAACTCAACTCCTTTTAGAGTAGAATCAGCAGCAGTGCCTTTCTCCTGGGACATCCTTGTGTGACCTGTCCCTCTGTCTGAGGGACATAAATGGCCCCCAAACAGGCTTTGAAGTCAGGCAGCTCTGACTTCGAGTCCCAGCACCATCCGTGTTTACCACTGGGTGTCCTGGGGCACGTCACTGACTCCTTTCAGCCTCAGTTTCTTTACTTGGGAAGTGGAGACAGTGATATCTTGCCTGTGATGGGTGAAGGGGTTTGTAAAGCATGTAGCACAGTTTCTAGAACCTGGTGGCAGTCAACACACAGTAGCTAAAACCCTCCCCAATAAAAAATTTGCAACCACCACCCTCCCGCCCCCTGCCTCCCACCCCTGCTCCCACTCTGGCACTGTCCTGAGAGCTACACTCTTCCTTACAATAATGCCATCAATAAAAGAGCCCGAGTTCTGCATCAGGACCCATGCAAATCCTTGTGTCAGCAAACTTGGCCAGGGCTTTCTTTCGTTTATTCAACGAACATTTATTGCGTCCCAACTATATATCTGTCACTTCTCACTCTCCAGTGAACAAAGCAGGCCACAGTTTCCGTTCTTCTTTCGCTTGCATCCTCCGTATATCCTCTGCTCTGCTCTGTGTCCAGGCGGCAGCCGGAACCAGCCTGATGAGACTGGACAGCAGGGCCTGGGAGAGCCCGGGAGAGCCTGTTCTATCTTCTACTTATGCCGAGACAGGAGAGCAATGAGTGCCTGGCACTTCTCTCAGAACAGAAGTCGTCGTCAGTGTTCTAGAGGCGTTAAAAGAAAACCATGGCTTTAAGACTGGAAATATGCATACAGTAAAGCACCTTGCTTGCTTTTTTTTTCAGCATCTTTTAAAGCATTTTCCCTGAAATTGTCTCATTTGATGATCAAAACAGCCTTGTGGGATTACCCTGTATCTCCCCGATGGAAAATGTGTCTCTCAGAGGCAGAGGGCCTTGCAGGGAAATGGTTCCCGGTAAAGCTGGGCAGGACTGCATCCCATTGCTTACTTTCCCTGGAGGCCAGGAGTGAACCCGGCGGCTGGACAAGTAGTTACTGACATTACTTATTCTCTGGTTCTGTTCCGGTAGAACTTACTGTGATAATGGAAATACTCTATGTCTGCATAGGTCAGTGTAAGAGGCCCTGGTCACATGTGGCTGTTGTGCACTTGAAATATGGTGCCTGTGGCTGGGGAACTGGATCATTACGTTTCGTTTCATCCTAAGTAAAGTAAAAAATGTAAGTAACCTTATGTGGAGACTGCCCTGGGCAGCACAGTCTGAGAGGCTCGGAGGGGAGGCACAGTGGAGTGGAAGAAAGACAGCGGACGCACTCTTCCCTCCCCATCACGACCGCACGCCAGCACCCTGTGTCCTTCGCCTCCCACCTTCTTAGACCTCGAGTCCTTGAGGTGGTTATCAAAAGGCGGGGTTCCAGGGAAGTGCTCTGAGCCTCCACTCCCACTTCGGCCACAACTGGGCTACTTCTCTTGCGTAAAAACTTTTGAGTGAAGAAGATTTTCATTGGTTGTGAAAAAAAAACGGCGCACAAAGGGTTCGAAGCCCCTGCCGTCACAGTCAGTGAAAGTCATTGGAGACAAGGCAGTGTGGTCTCCCTCGAAGGCGCTTGGGAGAGTACGCATGCAAGGAGGATGAGGAAGTTAGAACAGGACAGGTATTGTGGGTATCCCATGAGGGGAATCACTTACTTAATTTACATACATTTATTTAAGGTTTAAAGCTTTACATTTGTTTGTTTCAAAGGCAAGAAAGACGCTTCAGGGTCACCGATCTTCCCTCCATCTTCTGCTCCCCTCCCCCCTGCTCACCGCTGTCCACCCAGGGTGCCAGGGATGGTGGTTGGTGGCGACGGTTTCCTTATCATACACCTTGTCAGTCATATGTGGGAGCCAGCTTTTCTTGGATTACCTGCTTTATTCCTGACTGTAAAGTCCCCGTGCTCTGAAAGCAAGCTGCTTCTCTTAGAAAATAAGCAGGATATTTTCAGTTGCCCGGGTCACAGGTGGGCACCTGCAGGAAACACTTGGGAGGGAGTGCTGTCCAGGTCACTGAAGAGTTGGAAACACTGTTTCACTGCATTTTAACATGTGGCTCATTCACAGGACTGACCCCAGGCGACCACATCGGGTCTTATCTGGGTCTGGTCCAGCCTGCCCATGAGTGGGTATAACTTTTGCTCCCCTTACTGAACTGGGTCTGGGTTTAAACCACAGAAGAAGAGGAGGCATGGCTTTAAGCAACCCAGTGGTGACACTGATGGGCAGAAAGAGCCGAGAGCAGGAAGCGGGCATGTGCCGAAGGTGCCGTGGACACGATGCTTCTCTTACCTGAAGCTGTCCCAGGAAACCTGAGCACCTTGGCCCAGTGAAAGCAGCTCTTATACAAACATCTCCCCAGCAAGCAGGGATGTGAGGGAATATTTAAATGGGCTTTTCTACTCCAGGGATTTCAAAGGATATAGGAATCCAGCAAAGAATCTTGAAATCCACATATAGTACATGTGAGTAATGTGTCCAATATCTATAAATAACCGTCATGTGCTGCATAACGACATTTCAGTCAACAGTGGACTGTGTATATGATGGTGGTCCCATCTATATATATAAAAGCCTAAGCTACCGAACAACAAGTCAACTGGTTGCTGCCAGCCAACCTCCCACCAATCTCTCATGGCCCTGATCGGCTCCGCTTGCCGGCCAGGCCTAGGGACCCCCCACCCATGTACCAATTTGAGCACTGGGCCTCTAGTAAGATTATAATGGAGCTGAAAAACTGTTGCCCAGTGACGTAGCCACTGTAATGTCCAGTCACAACGCATGACTCACACGTTAGTGGTGATTGGTATAAACAAGCCTGCTTTGCTGCAGGTCTGTAAGGTGTAGCACACACTATGTACAGCACCTAATACTTGGTAATAAATGGCTATGCCACTGGTTTACGTATTTACTATACAATTGATCGTTATTTTAGAGTGTAATCTTTTTACTTATAGAAAAAAATGTTTGCTGTAAATGTTTGACCAAATATAGCAGGCCAATTGTTAAGTTAACAATTTTGAATGGCCTGCAAATGCCGTTATAAATACCAAATGGCCCTGGAAGCAAAAAGGTTCCCCACCCCTGCTGTACAGGCCTGTAGACCAAGAGCAGTGCTCTGTGCCATCTAGCCTAGGTGTGTGGTGGGCCATCCCATCTGCGATGTGTGTATAAGTGCACTCTGCGATGTTGGCACAATGATGGCACTGCCTAACCATGCATTTCTCAGGAGGTATTCTAGTCATTAAGCTGAGCATAATCTATTACTCTGGCTAATTTGTTAGTTTTTTTAACCTAGTCACCTCCCCACCCACGTATTAATGGAAGATTGGTTTTTATTCACTTATTTATGCATTATCCTTTTATTTAACATAGATACACCAGCACAAGTAATTTTTTTTTTCATTTAGAATCATAGAAACCATGAGGATGGGATGTTTGTTTTGCAAACGAGGCCTCTGACAAAGTTAAATCTATTTTCCCAGGCTCAGGGAGCACCTAGGTACAGCGCCAGGTGAAAGTCAGCCCTCCAGCTCCCCAGTGCACAGGCTGCTGTTGTGTTTCCCCTACTGAGATGACTCTTTGCTTTGCTGGGAGGAGAAGGGGAGAGCCGCGTGTTCACTAGCAAGCCTGGATTCACCCTTGGCTGCTGGGAGAGCCCGCGTCACTCACTGGTCACTTTCCCTGTAAAGAATCTCCTGACACCAGAGGGGGCAGGGCCCTAGGGTGCCTGCTCCCTAGGCGGGGATTGTATTGCCTGCAAGGTCATCAGCACGCTACACATTCAGTTTCTTTTAGGGTTCCACGTGGATTTTATATCGACCTTGGGGGTGCGAAAGGGGCGGCAGAGTGGTGCTTTATCCCGTTGGTCTGGTCCCCCATCTGCATCTACAGCCAATAGACAGGCAGAGTCAAGGCCCTGCCAGGTGGCCCCGCCCTGCTTGTAGACAGGTAGCCGGCCTTGCCGTTCATTGG
>NW_006284732.1:982904-983384 GCF_000327345.1 Myotis davidii | reverse complement strand
TCTGTTTTCAGCCCTGTGCTGAGACCACATGCTGTTGATCCTGGGAGTACATGAGTCATGGTGAGGAGTCAGAATGTAGCATCTGGGAGGCTACTCGGTACATGGGTTTCCAAAGTGAAATTGTCAAAAGAATTTTCAGCTTTGTTGCCGTGCGGTAATTACACACACAGCAAGTATGTGGCCCTGCCTTCTAAACAAGGGCCCTTTTCTTGTGAGGTTACATCCGGGGGATGTTCCGGAAGAGTTGTAATTACTTTTTCATGTTCCCGATAAGAACATGACCTTTTAGCTCTTCACAATAAAGTGCATGCTTTGGGCTTGTGGGTTTGGTGGCTTTAACATGTAGAGGAAGCAGAAACATGATGGACCTGCTATTGGAGGCAGCAGGAGCTTCGGACTTTGTCCCCTTTCCCATGGCCTGACTCGGATGCTGAGCCTTGCAGGGCTGGGACATGCGTGTGCTGCAGAGGGGAGGGGAGG
>NW_006284732.1:980634-982813 GCF_000327345.1 Myotis davidii | reverse complement strand
GGGAGGCAGAGCTGCCTGCACGGGGCTGCATTAACTTCACAGGCCCCAGCCCGCTGATATCAGGTCTTCCCTGCTACACAGGACTGGTGATACTGACCCAGAGCAGTTCCTAAAATGAAAGATGCTACAGACTTAGAGAAACAGATAGGGCTCTGCTAGCAAGCCTGTGCAGGAAGAATGTCCCCTTCGGTTTAGGGTTTTAACATCAGAACATTTTCTTTTGATAAATTCTTGGCACAAGAAGAAAGGAAGTGAAGTCAGGGAAGTTTGGCTTCCACCCCTGCTCTCGGTCCCTCGCCTGCGTCTGCGTGCCAGCACTTGGTTTTCCCTCGGGCCCGGCATTATCTGTGCAAGGGAGTAAATTGCTCGTTATTCCTGGAAGCCGGAGACCCCCGTTTCTCCCCTTGCCCACCCAATCCACGCGACCGTCACTAAAATACCTAAATGACGTCCTTCAAACTAACAATCTTATGTGTGTTGTCAAAAGGCATGCCCATTTGAAAGTCCAGGGGTCGACTACCGAAGTCCCAGGTAATAGCTGCATTCCCACAAACTGAGTCTAAATTGTGTCTTGCCTCCTTCGATTGATGTGTGGCATTAATTCAAAATCAAGTCATCTGGCCCAGTTGCTGGGTCCTCTTTAGTTGTTCAGGCGTGGAGGGGAGGGCCGGGGCCAGTGGGGAGAAGGAAGGAGAACCTTCCAGCTCCTAGAAGCTGTGTGGTGATGGGCAGGTGCAGGGGCCGGCGGCTATAAACAGCAGGAAGCCGCCGCTCCGGGCTAGAGCTCCTTTCTTCTCCCAGCAAATTCTCAACAAACCCAGTCACACATCAGGATCAACAGAATGGCCAAACAGTTAACTTCTCCATAGCAATTGGGTGAATAACTACCAGTATTTGCCCAAAATCCAGAGGTCCCTCAACCCTGCAGCCGATGGGGTGGAACACTGTGCGGTGATTAGCAATGGGCTGAGGACTGTCTCCACAGCAAAGCGGAGTCTGCGTCAGGAGCATTCTCCATTTTGGGGGTAGAATTTGACTCAATGGGTGTGGATGCGAGACACAGAGGAGTGAGGATAATTGAGATTTCTAGCTTGAGGTGGGGGCAGAACAGGTACATCATTAAGGAAGAAAATGTAGGAAGAGGATTGGAGGCAACAAGATAATTAACTCTGTGGAGCCTGTTGAGTTTGAGATACCTGTGGGGTCCTGCATGTAGAACCTTCTGGAAGGTGTAAGAAATATAGTACTTGGATCAGTAGGTACAGAGTGAATTGGAACCATGTGGCATAGGAGGGTGGCATAAAGAAGTAGGAAGTGGAGAGAGAAGATATCCACCGAAAGAACCCAGATAGCCTAGGAGTAGCCTAAGGAGGAGAGGTTGCCAAAGATGGCTGCAGAACTGACCTACAGAGGAGTCTGGGAGCCTGGAAAGAGGCTTCCGGAAGCTAAAGAACAGAGAGCCAGGAGGTTTGGGGCCAACTAGCCCAGAGAGGTTGGCCAGGGACCGGAGTGGTGCTGCCTCGATGGTTTAGGTCCATGGTCAGCAAACTGCCGCTCGCGAGCCACATGCGGCTCTTTGGCCCCTTGAGTGTGGCTCTTCCTAAGCCTTAGGAGTACCCTAATTAAGTTAATAACAATGCACCTACCTATATAGTTGAGGTTTAAAACATTTGGCTCTCCAAAGAAATTTCAATCGTTGTACTGTTGATATTTGGCTCTGTTGACTAAAGAGTTTGCCGACCACGGGTTTAGGTCATTGGGAGGGTAATGGCAATCTTCCCCGGAGGCATGGCAGGAGTGGCGAGGATAGAATCCATATTTCAGTTCATAAAAGTGAGTAGTAATTAGGGCAATCTGCCGGCAACGTGTCTTCTGGCAGCCAAGAGGGAGCAGAGGGTTGCGGAATGAATACTACTTCCAGCTGGATGAGAATACAATAGGTTACAGAGAGACAGGGCCTTGGGGAGACGCTGAAGCAAGGAAGAGCTGGGGGCAAAGCGGATGCTGGCCCTTCTTATATTTTAGAGAAGCTTTAATTGCCAAATGGGTCTGGGTGCGCTGCCTCCCCTGTGATGTAATGTGCAATACATGCTCCCTTAGAACCATGGGGTCAGTGGTGTGTGTGGTGTGGGCAGGCCGCCAGGAGCTGGGAGGAGCCAGCCCCTCTGGCTCTACCTGC
>NW_006284732.1:946968-980453 GCF_000327345.1 Myotis davidii | reverse complement strand
CCGCCCCGCCCCTGCCGCCTCTCCTTCCCCCTCCAAGATGCTTGATGAGTCAGGGATGGAGTCAGGAGTTCTGGAGGCTCCAGCTGCTTCTGCTGAGCGGGAAGCTGTCTCTCCCGTCACCAGAGTGTGCTAGATGCATCCGTAGGGGAACCACGGTCCTGCCTGACTCGTGGGGCAGGTGCTTTTCCCACTCCGAACACTTCTCGCTTCCGACAGGAAGCGTCGTATCCAGATGGTTACCTTTTCTCTTCTTAACTCGTTCCTTTCATTTACTAGTAAGTTGGCTTCTGACCACTCTGATCAGTTGGTTCGAAGACATTAGCCTAGCTGGTTGTTGAAAATCATGCTTTAATCGTCTCGGAGAAAATCTTCCCTGTCACCAGGTAACGTTCACAGATGTGCAGTGGTGTCGTCGTGTGGAGTGTAGGCTCCAGCTCGACTCCTGGGCTCGAGTACAGAGCTCGCTGTCCTGTGATAACTGGCATTAGACAAGGGATGCCCTTTCTTTGTGCCTTGAGTTCCTCTAGCTCTTTAATGCGGTGATAATGGCGCCTGCCTCATGCTCTGCCGTGAGCATTAAATGCACTCAGCATGGTGGGCTGTGCTTAATAAGCACTAGCTATTGTTATTATTACTTTTTTCTCTGCTATTTAGGCTTCTGGATTATCAATATCAACTAAACTATAAGGAATATGAATATATACCCAAATACTTGCTGAAAATGCCCTCCCAGCACGTCTGGGGGACGTTGGTCCCTCCCCTCCCTGCCTCTGTACCTGGGACCCTCGCCTTCCCTTCTTCTGGATCATTTTTCCATTCTCACCTCCACACGTGGGTCTCCTGCACGTTCTCATTTATGTTTTTCTCTTCCCGGGGGCTTTTCACACAGTTCCGTGCGTGCTTCATGCTAGGGGCTCTTGGGAGCAGGAGCCTTGATTTTTGAGCCTAAGTCTTGCTTCTTACAAATCTGTTAGTCCCCAGTGTGGGGTGGACTTGGTTTCTTGAGCTTGTTACCACCGCGATCTCTGTGCTGTGCCAGTGACACTAACACATGTGGATGGCGGGGAAGAAAATGTAAAATGAGACCAAATTAAAACGGTCAGAAAATGGTCTGCCCTGTCTCTTTCAAAGTGCAAATGGAATTCACTGTCTGCAGAATGACTGGGGTCATTGCACAGCTTCCTGCCCGCGCTTGATGCGGAGGCACCCAGAGCAGGAAGAGGTAGAAATAGGCAATTGGGAAGGAAGACCTCAATTTTGATACGTTGTGACCTAGGGCTTGACGTTTTCCAGTTATGTTTTCAGTGCTCACCCTTTGGTTTCCCATCCCTTGTCTCTGCCTCCAGGGAAGGCCGCTCAAACGCCCACATCCGAGGAGATTACCAAAGAATCGGGGACGTCATGCTGAAGAACGTTCAGGCCATGAAGGTGAGCTGCTTTGGGGGCGGGGCAGCCCTCCGTAAGCCTTTCCACGAACACGCGGTGCCTGGTGTGACCGACCGCGCCTACCACAAAGTGGGGTGAACTCTTCTAGCCTTTCTGGATCATTTCATTTTGGAGCATAACAGAAAGTCCAGGCACTTTGGGGGAAGAAGCGCTTTCGTACAGAAGCTCTGTGTGATAACGGGACAGCAGGTATTTTTAGCAAGCAGGTCATTCCAAGCTGTGTAGCCCTGGCCGACGTGGTGCAGTGGTTGGAGTGTCGTTCTGTACAGTGAGAGTTCAGGTTCAGTCCCCAGTCAGAGCACATGTGGGAGGCAATGAATGCTTGTTTCTCTGTCTCTCTCTCTCCTCTCACTTCCTCTCTCTCTAAAAAACAAAAAAAAATTTTTTTAAAGACAAGATTTTTTAAAAATTGTGTAAACAACGCTTTGATTCACTGAACATTTCATTTTTTTGTCAATTGTTTTGGCTTTCTAAGCTTGGTTCCAAAGCTGCACAGCAATTCCAGTCAGATCTGCGACTTTAAACAGTCAGTGTACAAGGCAGATGTATCTGTAGCCATCCAGCGGTATCCACAGTGATGCAGAAGAGTGAACACTTGCCCGAAGAAGTCAGTGCATATTGAGTCAATATTCTGCCTCGTTTTTGAAATCAGCCCAATGTCTTATATCTGAAACTTTCATTTTTGCGTTTCCATTTTAACCCATGAATAATTCCTTTAACATAGACTATTTTAATTCACACAATTTATCTTTTGAATACGAATACATCTATGTTCGCTTGTTAAAGCAACCGTCCTGTATCATGACTGCCCAGAGCCTGTCTAATAACCTTAACTAAGAACTGCCCAGAGCAAGCTGCTAACCCCCAGGAGAAGGCAGGTTGCTCATACTTTTCACCATTTCAGTCTGCCCAGCCATTCATCTGTCCATCTATCCATCCAACCGGTACCAGCTGAGGAGCTACTACATGTAAGGCACTCATGGAATAAAAGTTACTATATTAATTCCCCCCAAATCTGGCTAAATTATTTATAGTTCAGTGTTTTCCCTTCAGAATTATATAATCTCATGAGATAGGATGAGGGGAGGATTTGGGGGGGGGGATGCATGTCACAGAAAAGATAGGATCTAAAGCTTCTCAAGAGATTTCCTGTTTCTCTTAAAGATCAAGATATTTACTTGCCCTTTGCTGGTTGGGCTTATTGGTTAGGACGTTGGCCCATGGAATGAAAGGTCATGGGTTTGATTCCAGTCAAGGGCACGCACCTCGCTTGCAGGCTTGATCCCCAACCCTAGTTGGGGCACGTGCAACAGGCAACCAATCAATGTGTCTCTCACATTGATGTTTCTCTCTGTCTCTCCCTCTCTCTTTTCCATTCTCTGTAAAATCAATGGAAAAAATGTCCTCAGGTAAGGATTAACAGCAACAAAAAAGATGATTAAACGAACAGACCCTGAGGTATAACTTTCTTTTTCAAGGGGTTCGAAAAGCCACACTCCTCTCTTTAGGCAATATCAGAGAGAGGCCCTGGAAGTGATCGGGATTGCAAAAGTCCATGCAAAAAAAAAGTATCTAGGGTGTTCTATAACTATGGTATTATTAATGTCACAAGTGAAGTTGCCGTACAAACCGCAGATGTAATAGTAACAGACATCTTTTCACTCCCTATGGTGGTTTTTAAGAATTTAATATGTATTTTATAATAACTATAATATATAATAATTCTATATTCTCACCATCGTCGCGGGCGCGCACGCGCGCACACACACACACACGCGCGCGCGCTCACACACAGCCTCCCCTTTTACTAGTACATCTTGTAGGGCAAACTTGTTACAACTGATGAGCCAATATTGACCCGTTATTATTAATTAAATCCATAGTTTACATTAGGATCCACTCTTTGTGTTGTACATTCCATGGATTTTTGCCGAGTGCATAATGTCCCGTACCCCCCGTGACAGTGTCATACGGGAGTTTCACGGCCTCCAAGTCCTCTGTGCTCCCCCCATTCACCCCTCACCTCCCCACCCCTGGCACCACCCACCTTTCACTGTCTGCAGAGTTTGGTCCTTTCCAGAATGCCATAGAGCTGAAATCACTGCACAGCCTTTTCAGGCTGCTTGTGTCGCTCATTAAAAATACCCCGCTTGTTCTCTTCCGTGACGTGCTTTTGTTGCTGTTGCGCCTCCCAATTATTTTCTTGCAGGAAGCCTCTTCTCCCAGGTTCTGCACTTTCCCTCGGCCCAGTGGGGACTTTTGCCTTTTCTCACAGTGTGTTCCCTTCATCTGAGATTATAAGCCCACGCTTACTCCCTTCACGGAGGCTTGGACTCCGCCGTGGGCCTCTGGGGACAGCAGTGGAGACCGGCCGTTCATTCCACAGCCCTCGGGGACCGTCCCCAGAGCACCCCTGTTCACCAGCTCTCCTTGTGGCCCCCTCCGGCGGCAGCTGGCTTCCCGGAGAGCTGACATTCAATAGACATCCACCCTCCTCTCCATTCACGTAGCACCTAAGACCTAAAAATATACCTGATTTCCACTCATAGCAGTTCTTTCTCCTCAGTCTGGTGAGTTAGCATTTTCGCATTTAGTCAGCTTCCTCCGCTGTGCTGGCATTTTCCTTATTGTGCCGATGCCATGAGGTTTATAGCACAGAGCTCTGTGCAAGCGAAATAAAAATAGATGGAGAGGCTCAGAGAGCCACTCGCAGACTTTTGGAGGAATTGGGGTTTTTAAAAATGATTGTGGTTGTTATTGTTGGTTGTAAGGAATTTTTATGACGTGTGGAAGGGAGCAGCAGCAGATGCCGAAGCCCAGGGTAGCACTATGGTCCCCAGTGTTAAGGTGATCTCCTGCTTGCACCGTCTTTCCCGCCCATTCCAACCTATGTGCTTATCTGCAGCCATAGAGGCTCAGCAGGGATGCGGCCCTTACCTGGCTGTTCCCAGACCCTCTGCACAGGACTGAGGGAGCTGGGCGGGGCTCCAGTCCCCACCCGAAAGCCAGAGAGAGCCAAATCGTGACCTTTGGCCCACGCCGTGACCTTCCACTGGAAACATCTGCCCAGGTGCAGAAAGGCACTTCAACACAAAGAAAGGAGGTCCTCCTCGCTTTCACCTTGACCTTCACCCACCACCCAGCCTGGGTTGTGTATCTCCCAGGCCTCCACCTCCTCGCCCGTCTCCTTCTTAAACTCCTGCCACATTCTCCTTCCTGGCTCTTTTCTCTTTCCCAGATGACTTGCCCAGCTTCCTCATGCGTCTCCTCGCCCCCCACTGAGCCTTTATACCAGCATTTATGTTACAGCCAGCCTGGCAGGGCTCATAACCCTCCTTGTCTCTCTGCGGCCGGGAGGATACAGTCCACACCCTAAACCTGGGGAGGAAGCCCTCACACTCTAGCCCTGGACAGTCTTTCCAGAGCCCTTCTCACTGTTCTTCCAATTCTACTCGGCGTTCCAGTGACCGTGCGCTCACCTCTTCATGCACTCAACCCTTGCAGGACTCCTGCCTCAGCTGCTGCATGCATTGGTCCGTTTGTCCAGTAATGCATGCAGGCAACAGGCATTTACTGATACCTACTGTGTATATCAGGCCTTGAGGATGTGGCGACATGACATACACTCTCTCAAAGTCAAACAGGACTGCCCATGTGATAGCATTGCATTGGACTACATGCATGCACACACATGCACACACATACGTGCACCTGCACACACAAGTGAGGGCATGTATAACTAACTGGTGGAATCCAAATAAACCTTGAGGGTTGTACCAGTGTCAGTTTCCTGGTTGCACTATTGTGCTATTGTTATGCAAGGTGTTACATTCGGAAGGCCAGATGAAGCTCTATAGCAGTGATGGCAAACCTATGACACGCGTGTCAGAGGTGACACGCGAACTCATTTTTTTGGTTGATTTTTCTTTGTTAAATGGCATTTAAATATATAAAATAAATATCAAAAATGTAAGTCTTTGTTTTACTATGGTTGCAAATATCAAAAAATTTCTATATGTGACACGGCACCAGAGTTAAGTTGGGGTTTTTCAAAATGCTGACACGCTGAGCTCAAAAGGTTCGCCATCACTGGTCTATAGGATTCCCCTGTGCATTTCTTTGCAACTTCCTCTGAATCTATATTTTTTAAGAAGTCACAAAATAAACTGTACTGGGGAGGCTAGTGATAAGGGCTTAGATCAGTGGTTCTCAACCTTCTGGCCCTTTAAATACAATTCCTCATGCTGTGACCCAACCATAAAATTATTTTCGTTGCTACTTCATCACTGTAACGTTGCTACTGTTATGAATCGTAATGTAAATATCTGATATGCAGGATGGTCTTAGGCAACCCCAGTGAAAGGGTCGTTCGACCCCCAAAAGGGTCTCAACCCACCGGTTGAGAACCGCTGGCTTAGATGGACAAAAAGCATTAAGTACAGGAGGATAGCCAATTCGTTACTGAGCCTGGAGATCAGGGACGGCCCCAGAGCTAACCCTGAAGGGTGAGGCGGGCCGGGGTGGGGGTATGTCATATGCAGAGGCTCTGGGCCATCAAATGCAGGCTGCTCAGTGGGCGGTGCAGGCTGCTCAGTGGGCAGCCCAGGGTGAGTAGCAAGAGATGACGATGGAGGGTGGGAGGGACTGCATCCTAAGTGCACTGCGCACCTGCTGCAGACTCGAGGGTTGTCCCAAGATGGTGGGAGCTCTTGTGTCCAAGCAAGAGGCGATGTGCTCAGCTTAATTGTAAGAAGTTCGTGTTGGTGGCTGATGTGTGATAAGGTGGAGGGGTGAGGAGGGTGGCAGAGATTCCAGTGGAGACACCAGGACAGTGGTGGGTGGCATAGGCCTGAAACCATGGGGATGAAGACAGGCATAGGTCTGATGGTCTGAGGAGGGAGAACTGGTAGGACTTGGTGAAGGATTGAAAAAATGAGGGAATCCAGAATGGTCTCCAGCGTTTTCTGTCCTGAGCAACTGGCTCAGACCCCAGAGGAGCAGGGAGCATGCCTGACCCTCCTCGCTCCCTGGAACTCGCAGAGCAGGTGGCTGCGGCACGTACTCACTCACTGCATGGGCAGCTGGGGGAGTCCGTCAGGAATACGTATTTGTCACTGTGTGACGCGTACTGAGTGGCCCGGTCTGGCTGTCATCCTGTGGCCTGTGGAGGGAAGCCACAGGCCCCTGAAGGAGCGCAGTTTTGCCCCTCTGATTTTTAAAGGAACATGTACACTTCTAATGTGTCTCCTGTTGCATAAACCCTGTCTATGTTAGGCTGCTCAGTGCTTTAATAGAGCTTTCTATTTCGTCCCAAGAACTTAGTATAATGAAATAAGCCATGAACTTTGAAACCTGTGAGATTTAATGGAATGAGGGACAGCAGAGGTGATCCTCCTTTCTGAAGGCCAGTGGGCGGGCCGCCTGCACATGCAGTTCCACTGAGCGGGCCCCCTCCCCACTTGTCTTCCGCCCTGACAGCCACTGGCTGCGCACCTGTGGAAGCACGGCGAGGCCCTGGAGGCGCTGGAGACCGGCATCCGGAGCTCCCGGCGGCTGGAGAACCTGTGCAGAGACTTCGAGCTGCAGAAGGTGTGCTACCTGCCGCTCAACACCTTCCTGCTGCGCCCGCTGCACCGGCTCATGCACTACAAGCAGGTCCTGGAGCGGCTGTGCAAGGACAACCCGCCCAACGAGGCGGACTTCAGGGACTGCCGAGGTAAGCGGGGCAGGCACCGCCCCACCCGCCCTGCAGGGGGCGCTCCTCGGGGCAGAGCTCCTCGGGGCAGAGCTCCTGGGGCAGATCTCTGTGGCTGTGTCCCAGGTTTTCCTAGTCCCACGGGGCAGGCACCGCTTTCTAGTACCTGGTCAAATATTACCTGTTATCTCTTTCCATAAAGAAAGTGAGGGTCGCTAAGAGCTCTCTCTTCCTTCCGCCTTTGCACGTGTTTCCTCCCTTGGTCCTGGGTGGTTTGGTGCGGAGAACCCTGGAGGCACTACACCAGGAGCCAGCTCCCTCCGGGGCCCCCTCCCCTCCTTACACAGTTCAAACGCATCACTCGCTCCTTGGACTGGCCACGGAAAATGGCTTGTAATAAATAGTGCTCATTGCTGCTGGGCATTTGTAATGTGCCAGTGACTTCACTAAGCATTTCACCCAAGGCAGGGTGAGTTCATTTTACATAGGGGATGGGGAGGCTGCTGAGACCAGAGAGGTCGAGGAACCTGCCCAGAGTCACAGAGCTGGAAAGTAAATGGCTTGTAACCTAAACCCAGGACCCACGTTCTTGACCATCCTACCCTACTGTCTCATGATATTACTGTCCCTTGCTCAGCTCCTGGGCCAGGTGCTGTGCCAGGGATCTTACTATGTTAACACCTTTACTCCTTTAGCAACCCCATGAAGTAAGTGTTGCAATCCCATTTTATAGATAAGAAGACCGAGGCTCAGAGGAGGTAAGGGACTTGTCACTCAGTTAGTAAAGGTCAGAGCTGGTATTCCAGACCACACTCTCTTCCTGGGCCACACATCGCCTTTTTGAACCTAGGTCGTTTGTCTCATGTGATATGTGGTCTTGTTAATGCCTGAACCATCAGCCCCTCAAGGGCCAGGGCCCTGAGATCTGATGCTGTGCCCCCTCTACTCCCCAGCTGGGCTGGTGACTGTTGACAATTACATGAATTTGCTCATCCTCTAATACAGGGGTCCTCAAACTACGGCCCGCGGGCCACATGCAAATACAAATATTGTATTTGTTCCCGTTTGGTCTTTTTACTTCAAAATAAGATATGTGCAGTGTGCATAGGAATTTGTTCATAGTTTTTTTTTTAAACTATAGTCTGGCCCTCCAACAGTCTGAGGGACAGTGAACTGGCCCCCTGTTTAAAAAGTTTGAGGACCCCTGCTCTAGTATGCCAAGGCCTGTATCTCTCACCTAAAATATTATAAAAATACCTCCCATCTCTCAAGTTCCCTGTATCCTCATTTTCTAAGTGCATTTCTTCTTTGCATAAAAACGGGGTGATACTCAGTCCTCTCAGGCCACCGACCCACCTCTTGCAGCAGATACGCACTGGGTACCTGCTGAGTTCTCGGTATATTAGAAAGGGGAGCGGGTGTGGGCCCTACTCATGGAACGCACTAGCAGGACAGAGCGGGGACCTGGGCAGTGGCTGACCTGAGAGAGGGAAGTGCCCGGTGCCATAGGGTGGGTGGCTTCTGACCCGGCCTGCCAGGCTCAGTGGGGGCTGGCTGAGGGAAGGGCAGCTAAGCTTAGGGCTAGTGTCTAAGTGGGAGTTTTCTTGAATGAGGGCGAAGTGTGCAGCAGAGCGTTGGGAACTGCACGTACAGAGGTCCAAAGGGGACAGAGACTATGGAACATTCTAGATAGGAGTTCTGCGTGGACTGCAGAGGGAGAGCAGCAGAAATGAGGCTGGGAAAGTAAGCAGAGACCAGATCCCGTGGGGTCTCAATAACCCTAGCAGACCTCAACCTAAGAGTAGAGGGAAGACGGGAAGGGTTTTAAGGAGGGGAATGGTGACAGGGGGCTTGTTCTAGGGAATTCACTGTTGGTATCTAGAATTTATTGAAGATGCTACATATTAGTTTTTAAAAGGACAGCCCAAGAGGAGATTTAGCAAAAACAGTGAAGACACTGGCAATTCACAGAAGGGGAACAGACATGGCTTGTGATGTGGTTTTGCTTTGCTGTTAACCATCAGTCTTTAAGACAAAATGTGGTGCCTCATGCCTTGGCATGTTCTTTTCCTCTGCCTGCAGTCCCTGCTCCCACCTCCTTGTCCCTCCCTGCACAGTGCTCCTCCTTTCAGCCTCAGTGCCTGCCTGGCCGTGAGCCTGCACGACCTTCTCCGCCCGCCTGCCTCATTCTGTTGTATCTGCACAGGGTGACCCAAAGCCACGGTGGCCCTGAGCACTCAGAGCTGTGCAGCTGTATCACCCAGGAGGGCGGGAGACGACTTTCGTCTTTCGTTTCCCATGTGCTATCCTTGGCTGACTCGCCAGATTGCATTGTATAAACAGCCCCCAGCGAGAAAAGTCTGTCTTGACAATTCAATGGAAAGAGCATTTGTTATGTAGCTTCATTCATATGGTGGCATCACAGTAAAACGGCTGGGGAATTCAAACTAGACCTCAACATACAGTTCCTGGACGTCGGGGATGGGGAGTGCCGAGAGCTGTTCCCAGGACACTGCACCATGAGCCCCGCGGGACCAGGTGCCGGCTCCTTCCTCTCAGAGGCCTGCACCCCGCCCCACTGAGCATTTGGTGCCCAGTAATTGTTCACTGGGCTAAATTGGCTGGTAATGTCTGAAAATTGAGCAAGCCTTGGGGTCTGTCACTGTGGCTTAGACAGCATTCTGTGATTAGCTAGGAAGCATGTAATTGGCATCCCCAGGGAGAAGGCAGGAAAACGGAATGCTCCCCTTGCAACGTTGGAGTGCTTCATTTTCTGATGCCTGAAGTTCAGTTGGCAAGTATTTCTTGCTTTCTTGACAAAAACACGTGAATGCTCAGTTGCAGTGGCTTTGCATGCCACCCAAACATGTGCTAATAGCGCATCAGCCCCTTGTACAGGTTGGATGCCTGCCCATGTAGGGGAGATGTGCCCATATTGCAAAATTCGTTTTGGAGTTGTTCTTGGCCACCATCTTGGTAAACGGTATGACTCCTGCAGAAGGTAATCCTGGGGGTGCTAGAATGAATATTCATTACTCAGAAGTTGCACTATCAATAGACTCTCTCCCAGAAAGATCCCTCTTTTGCCCAGGTTGTCCTGTGGCCTCAGTTCTCTGTTCTTTCCAGAGAAGGAGGTAAAAAATTGCTGCCCTGGGGACAGAATTCTAGGCAACCTGTTCCCCTGCAGCTTCCCCTCTGGGCCAACAAGCAGTTCTCACTGGAGGGCAGCTGTACTCCATGCAGCGATGAAGGGGTCAATTACGTTTTCACCCGGCTTTTGGGAAACTCAGGGAAAGCAAATCAATACAAAGTAAAGTTTATTTATGAGACAGCGGTGTTTTCCTTAGAACAGTGGTTCTCAACCTTCCTAATGCCACGACCCTTTAATACCGTTCCTCATGTTGTGGTGACCCCCAACCATAAAATTATTTTCGTTGCTACTTCATAACTGTAATTTTGCTACTGTTATGAATCGTAATGTAAATATCTGATATGCAGGATGTATTTTCATTGTTACAAATTGAACATAATTAAAGCATAGTGATTAATCACAAAAACAATATGTAATTATATATGTGCTTTCCGATGGTCTTAGGCAACGCCTGTGAAAGGGTCGTTCGACCCCCAAAGGGGTCATGACCCACAGGTTGAGAACCGCTGCCCTGGAAGGACAGCATCCAAGATAGCTCAGCGACGGCGGGATATCATTGCCCTGCAGAGTTGACCTTAAAGACGTTGGAGGGGAAGCCCTCGTCTGCCGCTAATGCTGCGTGTCCGTGTTTCTTCATTAGCGGCGTTGGCGGAGATCACGGAGATGGTGGCCCAGCTCCACGGTACGATGATCAAGATGGAGAACTTCCAGAAGCTGCACGAACTCAAGAAAGACTTGATTGGCGTCGACAATCTTGTGATTCCAGGAAGGGTAAGCAGCTACACCCTCTCATGCATTGGAGGCCGAGCCAGTAAAGCCGCACTTACGTGACTTACATTTGCACGTTGGAATACAGATACTCCAAGTGAAAATGTCGTCCTTCTGAAGTGGCTTCCTTCCACCCGGGATAATTGGGGGGGAAACCTTGAATCTCACATTCGGAAATTTCGTGTTAGGAGGAGATAAAAGCAAGCCTTTATGAAGTAGATGCAGTATTCTGCTTTTTCTCCTTATTGGTTGATGTGTTAATTTCCTTTCTTTCCCCTGCCATGTTCTAAGACGATTTGAGAGAGCTTATTTTCTGTATTAAAATGTAGGTAAGTGAAAATGGAAGATAAAAATGTTTAATGGGTAAAATAGTGCTAACAAAGGCAGAGGAAAAGCTAGTGCGTGAAATCATGCTGTTAATTCCCATGTAAGTATGGAAACTATTTTTAAAAGATACACTTTTCTGTACATAATGTAATTTTAACTAGGAATTAAAATGACATTTGAGCCACAGCCTGATTCTGGGAGAGCTGCAGCTTCACTTGCGCGGTGGCCTCGCCGAGCAGCCCTTCCTGAGATGCAGGCTGTGCAGGGTGAAGCAGCCTCGCTGCACAGACACGCTTCCTCCAGACCCGTGGGAATGTTCAGGATACAGCACAGCCTGCCTTGTCCCACTTCTCTTCCCAAGAATCCAAACTATTCGCCAGGTGGTACATCTCACCAGATCTCTCCATGAGCTCTTTCTCCTACAGCTCCCCGACTTTGAACTCTCCATCATCCAGGCTCAGAAGGGAATTTTAGCCTCTGCATACCCGCCTTTACCTTCACACAAGTTTCCATTACACCCGGGGCTCGCAGTGGCATCTGACAGGCAGCTGCCCTGGAGACTTTAAGCCCGTGCACCTTAAGGAAGATACGGGAACATCTCTGTGTACAGTGGAACCTCGGTTCTTGAGCTTTATTCCTTTCAGACAAATAGCTGTTCGAGAAGCTATTTGTTTGAAAACCCAATCATTTTTCCCCATTAAAAATAATGTAAATTGAATTCATTCATTCCAGACCCCCAAATGATTCCGTTTTAACCTTTCTTATATAAAGTACATGTCTAATGTACTGTTTAATCTATAAACAAACATCTCTTTTCTTAAATCTATCGAACCAGCCCCTACTGGCCTTAAACGAATCACTTTCAGCACTCCTTCCAGGGTTATCTTTCAGGAGATCAGATGTAGCATCTTCGCTTTTTCACACATCACTGCCCCTGAAATGCTGTCACTGGGAACTGCTTTCCCTTTATCCACATCAACCATTTTCCATCTCTCCAATTGCCTGTATTCGTCATTTTGTGAGCACTTTCACACCCTTAGCAACATCAACATTCTTGATAGCCTTTTTATATTTTAAAATTGTACTAATCATCCATTTCAACAGCAAAAAAACAAAAAAGACAAACAGTCATAAAAACCAATAGCAGCAAACACGTGAGGTGGAAACAAGAGTGACAGCAGCATGCTAGGGTCACTGTTCTCATTCTCTGATGCCCTTCAGTGTTGAATGTGGTCCCCAAGACACCATTTCCTCACATCATGTTGTTTATGTCCACCCTATGTCCCTGCAAGTATTTATTCTGTTATTTTGTTGAGCCCCAAAACTAGTCAGTGAGATTACGAGCAGACATAGCCTTTGATTCATGTGTCATAAAGGACCAAAGAGTTGTTAGGCTGTGCAGAAGTCTATGGGATCACAGTGAGTTGGCTGAGTCCCTGTTCCTGGCTCAGATGATGCTGGGAACACAGAAATATCTCGTGGCAGGTGTTGCAGGAATCTTTTATGTGACACACTACTCCAATAACTAGTGGCTGGAAACAGCCTTGTAGTCTGTGCCATGGTTTTGTGAATCAGAAGTTGGTCAGGGCTCAGCCAGGTGACTCTTCTGCTCTGTGCGGCATTGACAGAGGTCCCATGGACATAGGGCTGGTCTGGAGTGTCCAAGGCTGACACCTGGCAGGGATGGCTGGAGGCTGGGCTCAGCTGGGACTGCACAGAGAGCCCATGAGGGGTTTCATGAGCCTGGATCCAGGGGTAGTCTTACTGATTATGTGCGCCTCAGGGCTCCAAGAACAGCTGCTCCCCGGGACATAGTAGAGGCTACGTGTAGTTTTATGATCTAGTCTCAGGTCACGTGGCATCACTTCCATACTGTATTGGTCAAATCAGTCACCAGCCCACCCACACCCAAGGGAAGGGGACAGAGACAAGAACTTGCAACTACATTTTAAAAGCAGAGCTGTGGAAACCAGTTTATCGGTTCCTCAGTAGGTTAACAGAATTCCCCTGTGACCCAGCAATTCCACGCCTAGGCATATACCCAGAAGAATTGAAAACAGGTATTCAGACAAAAACTTGAACAGAACTGTCCATGGCAGCACTATTCTCAGTAGCCAAAATGGGAAGCCGCCACAATGTCCCATCGACAGGTGAATGGATAAACAAAATGTGGTCTGTCCGTACGATGAAATGTTCAGCCACAGAACATTTGTGGAAGGAGTGAAGCTCTGATCCACACTATGTGAGGAAAGTGTGGCCACATATTATAAATTCAATTTATATGAACTATCCAGACTAGGCAAATCTAGAGAGTTATAAAAACAAAAAAACAGCAAAAAAACCCCAGTGGTGGCTGCCTGGGAACTGTGTGCCTGAGGGAAGGGAAACGGGAGGCTTCTTACTGGGTACAGCATTCCCGTTGGGTGATGAGAAGGCAGGAGGCACACCTCGAATACACGAGTGGAAAATTTTATGTGTATTTTACTACGATTTTAAAATAATGAGTTGTGTGTGTTGGAGCGGGGGGTGCAGGGAGGTGGGTTAAGCGGCCCCACATGGTTCACACCCTCTCAGAGTTCAGTTCAGGAGGAAGAGTTTGCCTCTTGCTCGGTTATCCTAGAACAGTTACTAGCTTCTGAGAACCAGAGTTTCAAGTCATGGGAAAGATTCCTCTGTTCATAGTGCTCTCCTGGGGCGTGTCTGTCTCCTGGACCCTTGCTGCCAGTTTGTAACTGGTTGGGTCCTTTTCCCTTTCCCGCAGTGGGGAGCCTGCAGGCCCCGGGGGGACAAGTGCATAATTACAGGCCTGACTGTGAGCCAGCGTCACACCACTGGACCTGAGTGCTGGTTTCCTCTCTGTTAGTGGAGCCCATGGTTCCTGCCAGCAGGTTCCTGGGAAGGAGAGGGCGGAGCACAGCATTCAGTACAGTTAATGTGATCGCTGTGATTTTCAGCGTGAAAGGGACCATGGTGTGAGGGCGCCAGAGTCTCTGTGTGGACCCAGGTTTGCACGCTCCCAGCCAGGTCTGCTTTCTCCGCAGGAATTCATCCGCCTGGGAAGCCTCAGCAAGCTCTCCGGGAAGGGGCTGCAGCAGCGCATGTTTTTCCTGGTGAGTGGTGAGAGCTGCTTGTCCTCACTGTGGTCCGTGGTCCACAGGGCCAGGCCCTGCTGCCCATGGGGGCACCTGGGAGGCAGGAGGAGCAGCTTGCTGCTCAGCTTGGAGTTGTTGAGATCAACGAATTGTCATGCGGTATTTTGAAAACGCTTTCTGCACGTTCTGGTTTCAAACGGAGCCCATGCATCTCAGCTGCACTTGTCCCTGTCCTCTAGTTCAACGACGTCTTGCTGTACACGAGCCGGGGACTGACGATCTCGAATCAGTTTAAAGTGCACGGGCAGCTCCCGCTCTACGGCATGACCGTGAGTACCAGCCGGGCGCGAAACCGGGCCTGGCCCTCTGGGCTGCCTGAGCCCGTGACGCTGACGTGGGGGAGGAAAAGGAGGGACTTGACAAGGAAGTGAGAGCATCCCAGGTGGTTCGGGCTCCCTGGAGAGGTGCTGCGACCTGGCTCCTCCTCTGCATGTGGGGTCCGTGGGCATCCTGCTTCTGGAATTAAGTGCAGGGGCAAGATGGTATGGCCATGTGGGGTGAACGTGCCTCCCACGGCGCTGTGCCCGGCCCAGGGCCCTGAGACGATCCTCACCGCCCACGTGGAGTCACGGAGCCCCAGATGTGCCAGTGGACAGGTGTCCGTATTCTGTGACCCTGGGTTGGCAGGTGCAGCCAGGCCAGCCAGCACAGGACTGCTCCCTGGCACACGCCCACATTCTCCTCAGTGGTTGGCTGAAGGCAGTGTCTGAGCTCTACTGGAAAATGTCCAGTGCCTTTTGGTCTTTCTTTTCCCATTCTGGTTAATTTTCTGACTTGTTTCTCTGCATCGCCCTTTCCGTGAACATCTGAAAACGCACTGAGTGTCTTGCTTGCTCCTTGGTAGTAACATTCCGATCGCTCACCCCACAGATCGAGAAAAGTGAAGACGAGTGGGGTGTGCCCCACTGCCTCACCCTGCGGGGCCAGCGGCAGTCCATCATTGTGGCCGCCAGGTAACACGGGGCCCTCTGACCTGTTGACCCTTCGACCTGCTGTGGTCTGAAAACCTGACGCCCGTCTCTTCTTCAGCTCCCGGTCCGAGATGGAGAAGTGGGTTGAGGACATACAGATGGCCATTGATTTGGCGGAGAAGAGCAGCGGCCCCACTCCCGAGTTCCTCGCCAGCAGCCCCCCTGACAACAGTAAGTGTGGGGAGGCCCACTGCCCCCAGGAATTAGCTGAGGGGCGGGCAGCGCGGGCTTACAGAGGGTGAGCAGCCCATGCACCTAAAGTCACCTTACCTCGTGGGCCTCAGATCCGTGGACTACATTCATACTTAAAGCTAAACATCAAGGAAATTCCATTTCCTAAAAATATAAAAATCCTTAAAAGTGAGGGAGCAGAGCAGGAAGGCACCTTTTCTGGGCAGCATCGCTGCTTCTCATACGGAATGTGACCGACCAGGGAGAGGAAGCAGGCCATCCACATGCTGGGCAAGCAGCGGCCCCGTGCCCAGGTGTGTTGGGGTCCCCGGGGTGGGACCCTGACAGGCAGGTGGCTGCTAGTGTGACTTCCTGCTCAGTGGCTGCACTGGGGACCCAGGACCACATCACTGAGTGCCCCCAGCCATCCAGGCCCGTTCAGCTCCCGGGAGGGTCAGGAAGGGCCTCTCTGGCCAGCAGAGCTCAGAAGCACTGCCTTTTGCCACATCCACAGAGTCCCCCGATGAGGCCACCGTGGCCGACCAGGAGTCCGAGGACGACCTCAGCGCCTCCCGCACCTCGCTGGAGCGCCAGGCCCCCCACCGCGGCAACACCATGGTGCACGTGTGCTGGCACCGCAACACCAGCGTCTCCATGGTGGACTTCAGCGTGGCCGTGGAGGTACCGGCCGTGGCCCTGGGGTCAGGTGGGGAGGGGGCACGGACAAGGATGACTCATCCTTTGAGCATTCGGCTCGCCCCCTCAGGTGAACGCGACCACGGCTCTTGGCCTTCGTACGTCCCCACAGCTTTTGTTCTCTGGCCATCTCTATCTCCCCAGTTTCCTTTCCTCTCAAGGAGTCAGCTGGGGGGCAGGGACTGTCATGCATTTAGCCATGTGCCCACGCCAGAGGCAGAGAAATGGCCCCAGTGCTGGCGATGGAGAGCTCCCAGCACTGAGGTTGCCATGTCCTAGAGCAGCCACCCACACACACCTGAATGGGGTGCAAGGAGGCAGAAGGGTCAGAAGGCTGGCCCCATCCAGGGCCATGGCACAGCCTCCCCGGGGTCTCTGGGCGTTGTCCTGAGTTAGCTTTGGTGGTGGGGCCCCCCAGATTGTGACCGCACCTTCCAAAGTCCTCCAAACCCCATTCCCTAAGTACCCTGTAGTCCAGGCCCATGATCCCCACCCTTTCAGAAAATGCCACAGCCAGCAAGCTCTGAAACCGCCAAGCTCCCTTCTGGTCCCACTGGCAGCAGAACCTGACCTGAGCGGTTGAGAAGCTTGGACCGTGTTTTGTGTGAATGGCCATGTTTCACCATACAGCTGCTATGTCTGCTTCTGGGTGGCGCCCAGGCCCCGCTGCCGGGCTGCTATATGGTAGACGCACGGGATTATCTTTCTAAAACCTGAGAGTTCTGAATTCCTGAAGAGCCTGGCCCAAACAGTGCCCCGTGAGAGACTGCCAGGAGCAGCAGCCTGTTTGCTCTTTGAACTGACAGTACTGGGACGTGTCACACATTCCCTGGTGGACGGTGGTCTGCAGGGATGAGGTTGTTTTCTGGAGGTGACCTTCACAGCTCCGTGGAGCTGCTGATTTCGAGTTTGCCTGCTAGTGTCCTAAAACCCGGATCTGCTTTTGAAGACACCCTCAAGGGGACACTGAGGCTCCCCGAGCCCTGCCTGGCCTCCCGTGGGCTGCAGGGAACATCCCTCTCCGCCCCTCGGGCAGCCCCTTCCCTCCCACAGGCCTCTGTACTCAGCTTCTCCCTCCCGTCACACTGGGTCTGCCTGCAAAGCTTGCCAGCTGGAGATTTCTTCCAGGGAACAGGGATCTTTCCAGCCAGGGGAGTGGGGAAGAACCCGGGACCGTCTGGTGGGAAAATACCTGATCAGACCCAGCCTGGTCCAGGGCAGCTGGTGGAGTGCAGCGCGTGAGGGGGCTCGTCTCTGCCTGCCCACACCATCCTCCGCGAGGAGAGGTGTAGTTAGGACTGTCAAGGCGTGGGACCTCTCTGCTTGAAACGTCGGTCGTTCAAGAATGTAGCAAATACCCAAGGGAGGTAGGTCATGGGCGGCCCAGAGACGCTTCCTCAGGCCAGCTCTTACCGGGTGGCCGTCCACACAGCTGCAGTCCTTCGTCCAAATGGTCAGGTGAGTCTGGCAGCCAAGTCAGCGGACCGCAGCCCCCCGGCCAAATCCTGCCCAGCCCTGGTTGTTTACAGCCCGTGAGCCAAGAACGGGTTTTACTTTGAGTGGCTACTACAAATGCACATAACTTTGATTTTGCCTCTTGGCCTGGAAAGCCCCAAATAATTTACTGTGTGGCCCTTGGAGAAGTTTGCCAAGAACTATAGAGCATGAAAGCAAGCCCCTAGGTGTGGTTTTCAGGTGGCAAAAATGCAGGTTAAATACACGGAACTGACTCATCTGTCACTGCAAACACCCCTCCCTTGCCAGACCCCCCTTCCCCAGGTGCATGCCTTCAGCCTGATGTCCATGCTGGGCTCCTTTGGGTGCCAGATGCACGCCCCACCCCGACTGACAGGCAAGCTCCCCTCTTCCAGGCCCGGGCCCTGCCGTTAGCAAAGGGAAGCAAGCAGCTCCTTCCTTCTAGCTCTCCGCTCCCTCTCCCAGTGTCTCCTGTAGGACTCACACGGGTAAAAATGAGTAACGGGGAGGTTTGGGGACACCACAAAGATGAGCGACAAGTCTGGTCAAGCCAGCGGGCACTGGGGCTCACGCAAGGCTGGGATGGTCAGCAGGCAGCCTCGCCTTCGGAGGGACCAGAGGCGAGATGATCAACGTTATTTTAAGACTGACGTTAGGAGGCAGCAGAGATCCCGGAGGGATCGGATACAGGGAGGCTCAGGATGGAAGGACGGCACTGGGGGAGTCGGCGGCGGGGACTTAGCTGTCTTTGTCTGCCAGAGTATCTTCTAACCCTGCTGGAGGGCAGCGGTCCAGGAGCAGATGTCGGCTCCTGCTGGAGGCCCTGGGGAGGGTCTGCTCCTCGCCTCTCGGCTTCTGGTGATGACCGGCAACCCTCGGTGTGCCTAGGCTTGTGGACACATCACTCTGACCTCAACCTCCGTCTCACTGGGCAGCTTGGCTGTATGTCTCGTGTTAAAATGTCATCTTCTCCTTATAAGGACAATCGTCATCAAAATTAGGACACCCACACACCCCCCTGCTCCAGTATGGCGTCCTCCTAACTTGCTAACATCTGCAGAGGCCTGGTTTCCAAATAAGGTCACCCCCACAGGTATTAGGACTTTGGACCTGAACATACATTACACCCAACGGGGACTGGGCAATTTGGAAGCCGGGGAGAGGGGAGAAGAGGTCACTGTGAAAGACAGCACGGAAATGGGGTGCCAGCTGCTCTGGGGCAAGGATGGAGACTGGTCTTGACCTAAGAGTCATCCTCAGAGACCGTAGTGGAGGCAGCTTCAGTGGCATTGGGAGGCCAGGCCAGTGGGAATGGTTAAGGAACACCTAGGCTATCACTCAGAGTTTATACCCTCGTGTGTTCCAGAAAGGATTGAAGGTGGTGGCAGGTAGAGCGTTCTCTTGAACCTGCCTCAGTCCAGTGCGTACACCACACGGTGGGGCTGGCTTGCTCCACAGATAGTGGCATCTGAGAGAGGTCTTTCGGACTACCTGGGGGAATTTGGTTCAGTATAAACACATGAACTATAAGGAGAAGAACGCGTGCTGTGTCCTCGTCTCCAGTGTGATGCACTGTGATGCTGCAGCAGCACCACATCCCCAACTCCGGTTGTGCCATCACCTGCTGGGACCCAGGACACACCCCTTCCCCTGGTTCTCTGTGCCTTTCAGCCAGTAGGTGAGTGGCAGCCAGACATGGGGATAGGACACCCCCTCCCTCTGTGGCATCCCCCTCGGCTCAGCTGACTCCAGTCCACAGGACGGGCGCTACTTCCTGTGTCCTGTCTCCCCATGAGGCTGTGAGCTACTTGAGGGCAAACACATCTAAAACACATCTCAACTCCCGCCTTACTTAAAGGGGTACTCGGAAATGTTCATTGGGTGAAATACACGTTACTGGATTAGTACCAAAGGGCTAGAAGTCAACTCAGAATACTTTTTACGCATCTTGTTAATGGTGGCAGACGTGGCCATGTAACCGCTGTAAGTGAACAAACAACCCGGTCACATCCACAAAGCGCGACCATCCACCATGTTCCTCCCCGGGGGGTCTCCCTGGGAATGAGCTGCCCTCAGGGGCGTGGACGGCCTCCTCGGTGTCCTCCTCACAGCCGGGGACGGAGGGAGGGGCGCTGGGGAGCCCGCAAGGACGTGCACCTCTGCGCGTGGTGTCGCCTCGGCTGCCTGGCAGTTCACAGCAGTGCTGTGTGGCCACAGGGGCTACCAGCTCGCCCAGGAATGCTCGTCTCTACCAGTCACTTCCTGTAGCTCCTGGGGAGAGGTCACCTCTCCAGAAAGCCAGTGTTCTGCCTGGGCCACTAGATGGCAGCCAGGAGCTGCTGGCGGGGCTCAGTGAGGGCTCCTGGTTGAGGGGTGTTGGATCCCTCCCTGTGGCTGCCATAACAAGGCACTGCCAATGGGGTGGCTTAACAAGATTTGTGTCAGGACTCTGGAAAGCTGGGTGTCAAGAGGGCCGGCGCCCTCTAACACCTGTAAGGGAGGATCCCTCCTTGCTCTTCCCGCTTCTGTGGTTTGCTGGCCATGTGTTCTTCGGCTCGTCCGTCACTGCAGTCCGCCTCTCCTCTCGAATAAGGACGTCAGCCACAGGGACTAAGGGCCTGCCTTGCCTCCTTACAGCTGCCTCTAATTATAGCTGTGAGGGCCTATTTCCAAGGCCACATTCTGAGGTATTGGGGTTAGCACATCTTTTGGGGAAGATGACATAATTCAACCCATAAGAGGTGACAGGTGTCCAGGCCCCAGCTGTGCGCCTTACAGGCCGACTTGTCTTTCAGAATCAGCTCTCTGGGAACCTGCTGAGGAAATTCAAAAACAGCAACGGCTGGCAGAAGCTGTGGGTGGTGTTCACAAACTTCTGCCTGTTCTTCTACAAGTCACACCAGGTATGCACACCGCCCCCCCCCCCGCCCCCGCCGGGGGCAGGGCCCTGTGACCCTTGGGAGAACCTTAGGGACCCCCAACACCACACCCTCCCCTGTCACGGGGCAGGCACGGAGAGAAGGCAGCCAGGTGTCGGAAGGGGGCCTACAAGACGCCAGGTGGAGGCTGACATCATTTGCTGAAGGCGACCTGGGTGCTGGTTGGCTGGGGAGGGGCAGCGACGGGGTTGATGGCCTGTGTCCTGGCTGGGAGGCACTAGCTGGCCCACAGAGCATGGGCCGGGACCAAGCGCCTCGGCTCCCAGAGCGGCTGCAGGGTAAGAGGCTGCAGCCGGGCTCCGTGCCGGGGCCACCTCTCCAACGCCACCTTCTGTGGGCCTTTCCAGGACAATCACCCCCTGGCCAGCCTGCCCCTGCTTGGCTATTCGCTCACCATTCCCTCGGAGTCCGAGGACATCCACAAGGACTACGTGTTCAAGCTGCACTTCAAGTCCCATGTGTACTACTTCCGGGCTGAAAGCGAATACACGTTTGAAAGGTAAACGCCCCCACCTCCAGAAAAAGGCCACTTGTCCCTTAAACAATAGGATTTCTCCCAGGCAAGCTGTTAGGAGAGCCCGCTGTGGGCATTCCCGCCCTTGTCCTTCTGACCCTGGCAGGTGCTGCGGATAAATCAGGGTCTCCACAGAGTCCCCGTCTGCTCCCAGAGAAGCATCCTTCATCCTTAACCTGCAGTGCTAGTTAACGCTACACATTTTTAAATCTCTAGCGTGTTTATCAGTCTGTGGCTTCTGTAGCTGTTTAGTCCTAACATTCCTGATGGGCTGCGGTCAAAGGCTAAGTTTCCGTCAAAAGACCACACGAGGAAGGGAAGGAATCCTGGTGCCTCTCAGTTACCTTATTAGTGAGAGACAGTGCGAGAGCCGAAAACAAAATTAAAATGGAGAGAGCAGGCCACCATGCTTGCCCAGTGGCTTCAGTCTGTTCCTGAAATGGCAAGGGTAATTCTGGGCCCCTGGAATGGCACCCTGATGAGACTATGTAAGCTTCTGTCAGCGCGAAGCCACCACCTGCGGGGTCCTCAGGCCACAGACAGGGCAGCAGTCCCCACCCTATTCAGGGAGAAAATTCTCACTAACTTGTTTCCCCACCACCTACTGACACTGACCCCACAAGGGTTTCTAATCGCTGGGCTGGCTTTGCTCTGTGCTCAGTCCCCAGTAAAGAGAGCACAGTGGCCTAACACCAGGCCCACCTCCCACAGCAGCAGTCTCCAAGCTGCACTGCCTGAGCAGTGAGCCGGGCACAGCAATTCTCAGATCTGATCCTGGGCTAGGAATTTACCCGAGGTGGGGTCTTGTCACTATTGTGGCCAGGATACGTCAGCCTTCAGTGGGAGACCCTAAAAAGCCTGATGATTACGGAACGGCTAAAGCCCCGTGTGAGCTCCGTGAGGACAGGAGGCGCGGCACACCCAGGTTCTCTCGGCCTCAGCACTGCCAACACTTAGACCAGACGATTCTGTGAGGTCTGTGCTGTGCACTGCAGGTGCTTAATGGCAGCACCCCTGCCTCTAACCCCTAGATGTCAGCACTCCCTCCGTTGTGACAACCAGCAGCGTCTCCAGAAAACGCCAGTGTCCCCAGGTATCTGAAAACTACCAGGATCCCACATACTCAGACACAGAAAACAGGGTCCCATAAGCAGGGCAGGATGCACACCAGGGTCCGAAGGAAGGGTTAGGAGACAGCATTCGTTCCTAAACAGCCAGGCGCCGCCTCACCTCTCGCTGCTCTAAAGAGATGGGCTGCCACACCTCGGGCAAGGCACATCCACACGGAGGTCAATGGTTCTCAAACTGAGACTGGGGAACATCTGCAGGCACCCTAACCCTGCTTTCTATGCAGGGGGTGCTGAGCGTTCATTTAAGAACTCTTCATCTGCTAAAATGGCAGATTACAAAGAAGAAATCGGAGGCGTACCTTTGTAAAAAGGGGCCCTGACAGCCGTTTTGCTTTCTTGCTCTAGGTGGATGGAGGTGATCCGAAGTGCCACCAGCGCGGCCCCCCGCGCCCACACTCTGAGTCACAAAGAATCCCATGTGTACTGATGGCAGGACGCCGTCAGCTGGCTCAGCCGCGGCTGCTTTCCGGGCAGCCGTTCTCTATCAGCGAGGCCTAGTACAATGAACGCCTGTCTGGAAAACACCAACATGGTTTTACAGCATCTCTCACCTGTCTCTGCAGAACCATTCTAACCTTGTCTTTCCACTGCTCATTTCCCATCTGAACGGAAGTGCTCCCACCTCCAGTGCTGGCGGCATTTTCTGTCATTCCCTTGACGGGCGGTTTTTAGCTTGTGCCAGTATTAAAACATCGTCATTCATATAGTGCCAAATGACAACCTTTCCTCCATGACTGCACCTTAAAGCAGTACAAACACGTCCGTTTGACCAAAAGACAGGGCAAGTGCTCTTTTTTCTTTTTCTAGGCTGCTGCATTTTAAAAAAACGGATTCTCCAGTGTTTGCAATACACATGGCACAGTCTTAAGCAAATGAGATCATTTTCAGATTTCGTTTTTTTCAATCTTTCTACTTTTATAATAATAGGAAGTTACTCCTTTGATTAGTAAGCGATTTGCCGCACACGACGTGCCACCCTGGGGTCTCGAGCTCCAGTGAGACGCTGGCTCCCAGACCCACTTCCTGGTGCAAGCTGACCAAATTGTTCAAGTGATGACTATTGACAAACCGTAGCAGGTTGTTTTCTGCGAAGAGAAGCAGAAGTCCAGTGCGATGTCTAGACTATCACTGTACTGTGTGAGTGGTGTATACAATGGGAAGGTATTAAGCTGTGGGTGTTTTGCTGTCTGTTTCACAAGCATGAAAACCTGTATATCAGTAATCAGGGCCATTTGTGATGTTACGTTATGGAATTTGTGAGCTTCTGTGGGTGTAAGGCACCATGAAGGATGGTGTGTAGTCCCCTGGCACCCATCGTCATACCTATCTATATCCTACTCAACTGTGGTTCGGAACTGCGCATTCAATAGTAGTATATATTGTGCCTGTCTTCAAAAAACATTCTTTCTCCTTTTTTATACTCATTCCCCCAGGTACGGGGTAGGACAGTATGACATTGCACAACCTTGACAGTCGGACAACACAGGGAACATGGTTTCCAGTAATGCTGGGCCCACTAGTCAAAACCTGTTTGCCTATTCTCTGTGAGAGCGGTGGCTGCTATTCCCCAGTGTTCTTAAGCCCTTCCTGACGCAGTCCAGAGGGGCGGCCAATCGACACAGTCCTCCCCGTCCTGCACCACCGCTGGGAAAGCCCTCATCTAAGACACGCAGGACCACCCCAACTCCGTGGAGCTGTGACTGACCGCGTGGAATCGGCAATGTACAAATGGACGAGTAGCTTGAGACGTGTTAATCATTTGCCTTACAATGTGTACCAGATGGTTTTAAGTACTAACAAAAGGGAATAAAAATACCTCACGCCACAATCCAGCATATTGAAGTTTTAAGGCAAAACAACCCACCTTGTCTCTTGGCTTTATTTTCATCTAATTCGGGTGGGTTGGTGTCTCTGCCGGTGAGGGCAGAGTTGGCTGGTCACTGCGGGTGAATGTGAAAAAGAAAACCAGACTCGATCACTCTTGAAGACGGCGTTTTGAAAAACTTCCTATTTTATAGTCTCTGCACTCAGAGACCGGGCACCTATATAAGACCGGGCACCTAACACCTATATAAGACCGGTGGTTATATAAGACAAGGACTAAAACCCAATGGAGGAGGGTGAAGCAGACAGGGAGGGGCCCTAGGGAGGAGTTCCCTGAGGCTTCTCCCACATACGCCCAGGGGCAAGACCAGCATCCTGGGAGGCTGAAGCTCAGGTGCTCTGAGCAGCCACAATGGCAGAGGCAGGAGCAGGGAAACTCCCACCTCAGTATTTCTGAAGGATTCCAACCCATTTGCTGACAATGGTTCAGATCTATGAGTAGCACCTCTGTGCTCCCTGCTACCCTGTGACTTCAAAGAAAACCTAAGTTGGTGTGACTCTGGTTGAGCGTAGACCTATGAACCAGGTGGTCACTGTTCGATCCCCGGTCAGGGCACATGCCTGGGTTGCAGGCTCCATCCCCAGGGGGCGTGCAGGAGGCAGCTGATCAGTGATTCTCTCATCATTGATGTTTCTCTCCCTCTCCCTTCTCTAAAATCAATAGAAATATTAAAGAAAACTAAGTCCAAACCATGTGGCAATTCACTGCCCCCAAGCTGCCGGGAAGTTTCAGAGTCACCCTGTCTTGGTCCATCCCGGCTACTATCACAAGAATGCCAGACTGAGGGGCCTTGTAAAGGACAGAGATGTCTCTTACAGTTCTGAAGGCTGAGAAACCCAAGAAAGAGGTGCCGGCAAACTCGGTGTCCGCTAAGAGCCTTCCTGGGTCACAACCAGCATCGATGCGTCCTCACATGGAGGGCGAGGGATTTCTGTGGTCTCTTCTGTGTGGACACTCATCGCATCAGGAAGGCTCCGCCCTCATGACCTAATCACTCCCTCCTAGTGCCATCGCCTGGGCATTAGGATTTCAACATAAATTTGGGGTGGGGGTAAGTTCACTCTATTCCCTCTACACCAGCAGTTCTCAACCTAGGGGTCGAACGACCCTTTCACAGGGGTCGCCTAAGACCATCGGAAAACACATATAATTGCATATTGTTTTTGTGATTCATCACTATGCTTTAATTATGTTCAATTTGTAACAATGAAATTGGGGGTCACCACAACATGAGGAACTGTATTAAAGGGTCGCGGCATTAGGAAGGTTGAGAACCACTGCTCTACACATAAGACACGAACTTACAACAATCACTGTTTTCTGTGAACTTTATTGACCCTTGCGTGATACAGTACCTGTGCTTAAGAACACACCTTGCAGCACTCCCCATTTATTGCCATATTTTATAGCAGAAATACAGAAGCCGTTTTTTTTTTTAAGGAAGAACATATAAAAACGCTTATAAACAGACCATATGTTTTGCCAAAAGAAAGGTACAAATGCTACGTGAAGAATTAGACACTCCACAAGACCAACTCGAGAACAAAACTGTCAGATTCGGAAGGTGCGTGGCACTTAGTTACATCAAGATGGCCCCCTGCCTCAGTTTCCAAAAGGTGGTAGCTGCACTTGTGTGTGAAACCGTCTCCCCCGCTAGGAGTGCCACCACCATCTGTAGTCTCTGGATAAGCTCTTAGCTGCTGGGGTTTGGCATCGAGAGACTTCTGAGTGTTAGTAAATCCATCTTGAACGCTGAGCTCCCAGGTCCGGCTGGCTACACACCAACAGCAGTCTCTATGGTCGGAGGCAGGTCCCTGGTAGCTCTGGAACCTGATCTGTCTTTAATAAAGGACTTGAAGTGGACACCCAAATGCTAGCCTCCTTGGCTAAAGAACATGCCCTTAAAAACACAAGCTGAGTTTGTGTGTCTACAGAAAGTAACAGATAAGAAGAGATTGTTTAAGGAGGTGATCCATTTTTAACATTCAGTTAAACCACATCTTTCCCAGGAAGCTACTTCCAACAGAAGATACTTCCAACAAACTAAGAGAGTCGTTTTCTACTTTATCTGGGAGACAGCATTTTATATCATAATCTAGTGATTGCAGACTATCTACTAACCAGTACTCGTATTAAGATTGGCTTCAGCGTCGTCTTGATATGCCATTGTCCACTGGCAAATTGTAGGAACTTTAAATCAGCTGCTGCCTAGGTTGTCCGTCTTAAAATCAGACAAGCACTTTGGGGGAACACTGCTCATTCTTTGAGGGATTCTCCTGTAATGAGCAAAACTGATCTTTGGCTTAGGCCTCACAAAGGGAAATCAAAGCTCCCGCACACAGAATACTCTTGGAAACACAAAAGGAAACACACAATTTATTGTTCAAGTTAACATCCTTGCTGCAGAATAGCATGTACAATAAGAATTAGCAATTCAGTTCTGTGTCCCCTAACCAAAGTGTATCCTTTATAGAAATTTCACCCAAATCTACTTCTAATTTAAAAAACAAAATTTAATTTTAGGGTTTAAAACTAGACTCCACCACCAAACCTAAACAATAACCACCCACTCCAACGTCTCTCACTCGGGGCTCCATCCTCTCGTTAACTTCCAGGCCACTAGGCCGAGCTGCCAAGCTAGCGGACACAGGCTCCTGTATGAGAACAAAATAACCCTTAACTGAGGTCCCTGGGAAGAGAGAGCACAATTTTACAAATCAGCAGAATTCAACCCTATCTTCTCAATGACTAATTTTTAAAGTTGCATAGGGAACTGACCTGAACATCCAGCATTTTGAATTTGGGCACTTCTTCCTATAGCATTCTAAAATGCCTCATCTCACCACACAACCACACACACACAGCAGGCGCGCTGCCCTCTCGAGTCACGTTTCAGAGAGAGTATGCAAGGAAAGTGTTATAAAATTTATTCATGTGAGCATCCAGACATTTTAGGTGGGAAAGACGATATGCAGCTTTCACTACCAGCTGCAACAAAATCATACGGGAGAACGGACAGCTGGCGTGGCGCTGGCAGTGGAACGATTCCAAACGAATGTGAGACGAGAGCACTTCATTGGGGAGAAACTTAAAATAATAATTTAAAGCTTCATGACACAAGATATGTTCCAATTTAAAACACTAAGAAATAGTACCATCAATGAAAAAGGAAATCAACTTCTAAGTGTACCAAAAGGGTTGTAGGGCAAACGAGGAAAATTTGCATTTGTTGAGGTACAAATAGGAGTGTTCCTTAAGAGGGGCATTAATTATTATTAATGGCAAACCCTGCAAATACAAAATAAAACCCAAATCACTGGTCACATAATTCAAAATTTACATGTAATAAAGGCAAGGCAATAGACTCAAGTTATGGCCTGTCAAATATTTACTCCACTGACATTATCTACAGAAGCACTTGGCCAATTTGTACACAGTGATTCCTTATGCACGCCAAAAGGGTTTCCGTAAAAATGACACTATATACAAATCTGTACACTGAGCCACCAGAGCGATTCTCCGTCTCCCGGGGAGGGAGCACAACTTAAAGCAGGATACCTGAGGTTTCATTTCTTCAGTTGCCTTATCATAATCCCAAATATACATTTCAGGGTGTGTGTTTGTTTTTAAAGACACTTTCCTTGATATGTGCACTATGGTTAAAATTAAAAACAAGAATAATAAAATAAAATGACCGCTGGAAGGAGCTGACCCTCCCCACCCATTAGACTCATCCGGCCACGGCCAGCGAGGAAGGACACCGAGGCCTGCGGGGGCAGCCTCCGCTGGGCCAGCCCTCGGGGCAGCTCTTCAGCGGAGTCAGCAAAGGCCCTCGTTGACTGTTTAAAAGGAGCAGGATGAAGAAGAAGAAAAAACAAAACCCCAAATGCCAAAGGAAGTTCAGTGGGACGAAGTTCCTCCACCACTTAGCGAGTATCTAGGAAAAAGCAGAGAGAGAAACAGAAATAAACAAATGTCATTTCTCAAAATTATAAAATTAATTCGCAAAAATTCAAACAATAACCAAAGTCCTATTAATTTTCATACACTGCCAAGTCATCAAGATATGGAACAACTATCAATGGATTATTATATAAAGAATTCATAAAAATGAACAAAATCATGATTCCAACAACAAATTTTCCGAGAAGTTAAATTCAGCCACAAAAGAACTAAAAGTACGTAATAAAAGGTGAGAAAGTGGTTCAGCCTCCCAGGAGAGAAAACCGTATGACTAAAACAGTAAATGATACACCTTTACTTATAATCAGATTGAAAAATCAGTATTAACCAAAGACAGAGTAAGAGTCCAGGAATGCACAAACATGGCTGGTTTGAGGACCAGTGCACAGAAACACTTTTGGCCACAAAAAAACTGAGGCTTGCTCAGGCACCCTCCTTCCTGAAATGGTCTCTTGGGTTTTTTGTAATTATAGTAATTAGGAAGCACTCTGATGTCCAACAACAGAGAAATGGTTACATAAATAAAGCGCCTGAATAAAGTAACACATTAGAAATTGTAATATTTAAGCAATGAAATCTATACATAAATCAGTAAGTGTGCGCAAAATTGTAGTTTTACAATCTGTTTATCCCAAACACATACAAAAGAATGCCCAAAAAAGTACGTGTGCACTATACTTTTCAGAAATGTAAAAAATTAGTAAGTTCACGACATTTATAATAATGGAAGGCAATGCACCAAAAATGATGATAATGGGCTAGAATAGTGGGATCATGTATACTTCCTTCTATTTTCCAATAATCCCACAGTATTGTCTTGCTTTGGAATATAAAAAAGGGAGCAGTGAGGGTGCGAGGTCCCCTCATGGCCAGGATTCCCTCAGACACCTCAAAACGGACCCAGCCACAGCAGATGCCTGAGGACACGTTTAACGGGACTTACGTAAGTATTCCAACCTAGAGCTCCTCTTCCCAGGCAGTTACAATACCCAGCACTCTGCCAGAGAACAAGTGCTCCCACAAGATCCTCCCGAAAGGCATGCTTTAGCCACAGATCCTAAGGCTCACATTTCAAGAAACATAAATGCCGGAGTCCTGGGAGGAGGAGACCCACACAGAGGATCCACACGTTAACTCAACCAAGACCTACAGGAACCTTCGAAATGCTTTAGAAAAGGCGGTTCTCGTTTTGAGGTGACCCACTGCCCAATGCATCTGGGAATATAATAAACATGAGGCATGAGCAAGGGCGTCTGTGTCTGGTGGCATCTGGGTGAGGGACACACAGGAAGAGCTTGGGGGTCCCAGGGGGAGTAAGTGGACAGGAGTAAGTGGACAGTACCAGCCAAGGCCTGGGGGGAGCAGATAAGGACCCCAGAAGCTGAGGAGGAGACAGGATTCGCACACCAAGAAGGAAAGAGACACAAGCAAGACCCATCTGGGGAAGAGAAAGAGTGCCGACTCAGCATGTCTAAGGCATCACTGGAAAGTAAAACTTCAAGCACAATGTGGACAGTGGGCAATTATATCTGCATTTTACATGGCTGCTGAGCACCTGAAAGGTGGCGGGTTCACATGTGGATGTGTGTGAAATGTAAAACACACACCGGACTGCAAAGACTTAGTAGTGAAACGAATGTGAAATGCCTCACTGATGATGCTAATACTGATTACATGTTAAAATGAGATTTTGGATGCAATGGGTTAAAAAACATAAAACTAATTTCACTTGCTCCTTTTTTTACTTTTTTTGAATCCTTACCTGAGGATATGTTTTTTGAATTGATTTTAGAGAGAGGAAGGGGGAGAGGGAAAGGAACATTGATCAGTTGCCTCCCTTATGAACCCTAACCAGGGACTGAACGAGCAGTCTGGGTATGCACATGGACCGGAATCAAACCCACAACCTTTTGCTGTACATGAGGACAACTCCAGCCAACTGAGCCACCTGGCCAGGACTTTACAATTGTTTTATTTTTATTTTTTCACTTTTTTTAAATGTGGCTACTAGAAAATTTTAAATTCTGTATAGCTCACATTATCTTGCTATTAGACAGCACTGGTACAGATCAACTCATTTCAGCAACTAAAGAAAATGGAACAGAGGGACAGACCAATTAAACACACAGGCCACCACCCGAGCCCTGTAGCTGCAGGGAAATCAAGTTACGTATATAAATTACTAACAATTTTAAGCAATTTGGGACAATGTGGAAAATATCAGTCCTAAAAAGTGACACTACAAAAGCAGAAAACAAAACCCAAAACAAGATAATGCCACTGGTTTCTGGGTTAGTTCTATCTGTTCGAGATTTAAAGGTGTTTTTTAATCAGAAGTAAACATCAATAAAATGAGCTGGGAAGTGATACCAAGTTTCTTTGAGAAATTAAGAAAAACGGACCATTATTAAGTAACTAGAGGCCCAGCGCATGAAATTCGTGCACTGGTAGTGTCCCTAGCAGCTGCGGCCAGGCATTCCCATCCTTCCCCCGGCTGGCCCTGCCCCCTGGTCAAACTCCCAGATGAATTCTTGTCGGGACAATTTGCATACTAAGCTTTTATTATATAGGATAGGAGAAAAGCTTATGGGATGCTAAGATAAGACATTCGATGAATCTTAGAACAAAGCTATGTTAGATATTAACTGCCTACACAGTGGATAGACGCCCACAGACATGGTAACAACAGTGCTTGTGTGAGGGTAAAGTGACCTCTTTATTATGTTTTCCTTTATTTCTGTGATTCATTAGAATCAAAAGGGTTAGGGCAGAGATAACAATTCTGCCTATTGTCTCAAAATTGAAGGTGGCCAAGTAAAGTCTTAATTCTCTAGCCTAAACTTTGGAGCAAGTTAGAAAGTTGGGATGTCTTTGACAAAGGAACCTGAGAGTTAGGAGAATACACCTGCAGGGTCAGAATGAAGGTTTTCTCTGGATGCCCCTCTTTAGAGGACTCTTCACAGGACATCAGGTGGCCCCTTCCATCACGTCTAAGAAGTGGCCAAGGGGACCCACATACCCCAACCTTCTTCACATACTGTCAAGCTGACCCCTCAGAAGAGACCTGCAAGGCTCCTAATGGTCACCAGGGCCCTACCATCATTTGGAAGTGACTCAGTAGCCTGGACAAGTCACCTGGAAGGTGGATGTCAAAGCAGTGACATGACTTGTGCTCAGGAGTGTTAAAAGGTTTGGGAGTGGAGATGGAGCCACACCTCCGTCCTCTCTAAACACCCCCAAATGACTATACTTATGCTGGGGGTTGGGGCAGTCAGGGTGACCTCCTCCACAGGAGACTCCTAAAGCAAGTCCAAGAGAGTGGGTAGGGAGACCCAGATCACTGCTCCTCACGGCAATCAGGGCCACCGTGGGCGCAGGGAGCACCCCGCAGGCCGGTCAGTGTGCACAGGTCAGGACAAGAGGCCAAGTCGAGAACCAGCACAGCCACCATGGAGAATCACACACCGCACCCATTCTCACTGGGCTCGCCAAGCCCAAACTTCTGGAATTTTCGGACATTTAACTTTAAAACCAAATGGAGAATTACCAACATATGGCTAAGGACTGTGTAACTAGGCTGCATCATTAGAGCAGACAGATATTATGTGCCACAAAGTCCTGCGGTCCTTCCTAGTCGTTTCCAGATTTGTATCCTTTGTGCACAGGATTTTCAGAACTGAGAACAAGAAGGTAACAGAACAGACTAGGAACAAAGCACCCCGCTGGCAGAGGGAGGGAAGCAGAGCAGTCCATGTGAAGGGGCCCCACCCCCGGCCTATGGCAGCCACAGGGCAAGCGTGGTGCGCCCTCCGCCGGGCTCTCCTCCCGGGAGGCAGGGACTCGCTGCAGACCTGGCGGCAGTTACCTCTGGAGCCGCTGCACGAGCTGGGCCACCATGGTGTCCGAGATCCCAGGGCACGCCTCTTCCGCCAGGTAGATGGCCCCTCGCAGTTCTTCTATGGACCCCATGTTACCGCCACACGCTTGGCTCTTCTCCTTCAACTTAAAAGACACAAACGTCAACAGCATGACACACTCGAGCACAGGAGCCAGTGAGCATCTGTTCTAGAGGGTAACACAGCGTGTGGACCACAGTGGCTCCAGCCATAGGAGTCCTGGCAGGGACCCAGCGCAGCCAATGTTCACTTCCCATTCCTCTCAACGAACAGTGTCTGGATGCTGAGAACACTGTACAGAAAGGGCGTTAGTCAGACTTGAACCCCTACCTGCACTAGAGTGAACGGAGACGACTGGTGTCCTGTGCCCCTTTTCAAATCTGATGATAGGCTGTCCCGCTTTCTTTTTCCATTTCAACCCCACTTATACCAGAAAAGTAATTTCAAAATTACTCAGTGCTAGTTTCCGCACGGGCTATCTAATCTAAAGCTTACTAAGGTTGATAGGTTGGTTCTTAGATGCTGACAAGCTGTCTTTTTGGTCCTCTTTTCTCAATATTCTAGTTCGTATAAATAAGTGCCAGCCCTAAATTCTGGGATCTGTGTGCCCCTCCTGGCACTTCTGCTCCCATGAGAACCATTGCACAGTCTGCAGGCTCCTCCCTCATGGTGAGGTCAATTCAGTCCCTCAGGAATGCGGCAAACGTGCAATGCACAGGGCGGCTGCTCAGGGCAAGACGCAGCCAAGGGCAGGAGGGAGAGCCCTCAGCGCAGGCTGCAGGTGGCAGCAGCAGAGAAAAAACACGACTCCTCGTCAGGAGTCCCCTCCTCAATACCATCTTTAACAGGTTATAAAACAGCTTTGACTTTTCCAGCTGTCATGAACTCATGCTATCATTCCCCGCATCAGTCTCATTCTGCAAATAATGCCTTCTCCTTCTCCCTGGGAAAGGTCATGCAGCACCTGGGAAGCCTGGCCTGCGAGTTTACTGTTAGGTTAGCCGGGAAAAAACCATTACAACCAGGATTAATTCATTAATTCTGAATAATGACTTTGGAATAGTTTCTTCGAGTGCCCAGTAACAAACAGCTTCAGACAAATGAGAAAATACACGCCATTTTCCCTAATCGCCTGTTTGATCCTGGAAAAGTGACAACAGCAGGGTCGCAGGAAAGCAAGGGAGCATCTAGACAACCTGAAGGACCAATCTTCCAAACAACATACAAAGGAACAAAATGGGCCCTGGCCAGCATTGCCCAGGGTTAGAGCATTGGCCTGCACCTCCTGCTGGTCCTCACCTCCCA
>NW_006284732.1:936988-945085 GCF_000327345.1 Myotis davidii | reverse complement strand
CAGCGGGGCATCTTACCTCTGCAAACAGAGGAGAAATAATTGTAGATAAACACTGAGAGAAAGGCCTCTTTGGGATGTCTTTCATCTTGGGGAAGAAAAAAAAGCTAATTAGAAATATTTGATATTTACAAAAATTCAATAAACTTCAGACAGGTGCTACCAAGGATAATGTAATTTATGAAGTGATCCCCCGATAAGTCTAGCACCCATCTGACACCATCCTCAGCAAATACATGAGTGACTATATTCCCTATGTGCTCTCCATCCCTGGGACTATTGGTACTTCCAATCTGTACTTCTTGATCCCTTCACCTTTTCACTCAGTCCTCCAGCCCTCCTTCTATCTGGCAACCATCAGTTTATTCTATGAGTTTGTTTCTCTGTTGTCCATTTATTTATTTTTAGATCCCACATGTAAGTGAAATCGTATGGTATTTGTCTTTCTCTGACTTATTTCATTTATCATAAATACCCTCTAGGTCCATCCACGTTGTCACAAATGGTAAAATTTCATTCTATTTTTATGACTGGAATATAGTCCACTGTATCTATGTACCATATCTTTATCCATTTATCTACTGATGGGCACTTAAGTTGCTTCCATATCTTGCCTATTGTAAATAATGCTGCAATGAACACAGGAGTGCATATATTCTTTCAAATTAGTGTTTTGGATTTCTTCAGATAAATACTCAGAAGTGGAACTGCTAGATCATATGGTAGTTCTATTTTAACTTTTTGAGAAACCTCCATACTGTCTTCCACAGTGGCTGCACCAGTCTGCATTCCCACCAACAGTGCACGAGGGTTCCCTTTTCTCTACATCCTCGCCAGCACTTGTTGTTTGTTGATTTGTTGAATATAGTCATTTTACAAGTGTGATACACCACCGTGGTTTTAATGACTTTAATAAAACTTAATCCCAAAATTCTAGTACCTTACATGAATAACCATATATGCAAAATAGGGACAGTCCTGTCAAGAGAGCTAGAAAGTCATTTCATACGTGAAACCTCACCCACTCCCACACCCCGTAATTCCCACTGTATTTTCAAGTGTCAGGAAATGCTGATCCCACAGAAGGGCAGGCCTACAGAGAGCAGACATCAGCATTGTAGGTCTGACTGCGGAATCAGTCGGACAAAATCTCCTGCTCTGACAAGTCACTGTCAGCAACACTCCAAAGCAGGCCCCCACGAGGGGCCACCTCACTGAGAGAAAGGTGACTGAAATGCCGCTGACTGGGCACAATGTTGGTCCCTCTCATACCAGCAAACATACCTTATTTCTGTCTAAATCCGACGGCTGAAGAGTTCCATTCTCAAGACTCTTTGGATCTTTCTCTCGGATCGTGAAGATCCAGTCGCTAGAATCGCTGCCTCCAGATGCTTGACCATCCGTGTCCGTTTCCCTTAACACAGAAACCCAGGAGGCTGTGATGAGCTGCTCTGCGGGGCTAGGACCCCACGGTGGCCTCTCAAACCCCAACTGAGCGCTTAGGCTGCCCAGCTTCCCACGCAGGCCTTCTCCGTCTCACCTCACACCCACACCAACTTCCCCTCTCCCCACCCCCACCAGTGATACTCACTCCCAGTCCCTCTTGGGCTTCATAAGACAAGCCTGCCTCCCAACTCAGAGACCAGAGACCATCAGAGTGTGACCTCCACAACTTCCCACCATGCCGGCTGCAACCACGCCTTCCCGTCCCATCTCCTCAAATGAAAGCATGTCTTCCCCAATAAGACAAACTGGAATTTCTTCTGACCCACATCATTCACAGGCTCAGCCTTTATGCTGGCATTTCCTAAGATTTGGTGATGGGCCGCAGGGCCCTTCTCACTCTGCAGATGTGCTGGGAAGGACCCCATTTGTTCTCATGGCTCCAATCACCACAGTGACTCTAAATCTGTATCATCTGCCAAGACAACTCTCCCAAACTCACCCTCAATGCCACTCTCAACCGGACACACCCTCTCGGACATCCTAGCAGCAACTCGAACACGTCCCACACAAACTCGGTTTCCTCCCCAGACCAACCTCTTCTCCAACGTCCCCATCTCAGCGGCACTCACCACATGCTGAAGCCTGGACTGTCTCCTCCTTTCCCCAAAGCCATGGCCAGACTCCCCGTTCATCTTTCCATCCCCAGTGCTACCACCTTAATCTCAGCGTCTAGAACTCAACAATTCCTGATCCGTGGTTCTCCTCGTTTTATAATGGAATCGCCTGGTGACCTTGAGAAAACACTTGGTCTCATCCCCAGACATGCGGATTCCTTTCCCCTTTATGTCAGAGTCACGAGCCCAGCTTTCCCCTAAAATGGCCCTCCACTCAATTCATCCTCAGCTAATGGAATTCCTAGGTGCTTGACACCGGTTTTTAGTAGCTTCCTGGTACAGCGCTGTTACAGTGCGAAGCCTCTACCAAAACACAACACAGAATCACAAAAACATACATTCATATCCTCTTAAAATATATATTTAAAGCAGTTTCATCTGATCAGTGTTTTAAGAGCATGAGGTGTAACAAAAGAAAAAGAAACCAGGTCAAGTTCTGTTTATGCAGTTTTATCACACAGGATTTATGCAGAAACACTCGGTAACACAAAGAGAACCAGCGACCTGGACTGTCTTTAAGAAAAAATAAAAGGAAAGGAACTCAAAGCCCACGCCAAAGAAAAGACTAGAATAAACACAACATTCTCGCAGGCCAGCTGCTCAGGCACAGCGCAGTCAGGGGCACACGCTCTGGCTCACACACACTCGGAACAACTGGGACGACAGAGACTTACGTGTCAGAGTCTTCTGAGCTGGAGTCTTCATGGCTCTGCTCGGCCTTCCACCGCTTGTACCTGTCGATTAGCTCCGTCAAGTAGGATGTTTTCTTCGCATTGCGTATTATAAACTTGTGCTTCAGTAACTCCTTTGCCGTGGGTCTCTGGGAAACAAACCACCAAACAATGCAAACAGAAAAAGCATGAGATGAAGTCCCTGCCTTCCACTTGATTCTACCCCAACGGTCAGACTTCTGCCTCAAAAGGTCAAAAAGCCTTGGCTGGTTTGGCTCAGGGATTACAGCGCCGGCCCTTACACCCTAGGGTCATGGGTCCAACTCCTGGTCAAGGGCACATACTTCTCAGCTGTAGGTCCCCTAGCCCCAGTGGAGGCGCCTGTGGGAGGCAACCAATTGATGTTTTTTTCTTTCTCCCTCTCTCTCCCCCTCTCTCCCTCTCCCTCCCCCACTTCCCACCCACCCCCCGCTTCCACTCTCTCTATTAATCAATGGAAAAAATATTCTCAGGTGAGGATTAAAAAAAAAAGTCACAACCACACTAATACCTAAAGAGCAAGTTCTACTTCAAAGGTTTTCCCCTCTAAGACCTATTCAAAGAATAAGCCATTCAGCACCCGTGGGTGGGACTCCCTGTACAGTAGCATTTAGTATCTGATGTTAAATTCTCAGAAAACCACTCAATTTGGGTAGAAAATGCTCCCGGAATTTCACAGAAACCATCTAAAGGAGCTAGAACATGTCTCCTAGATTCTACAAAACGTTTCATTGCAAATGCTGGCAAGAAGAGAAAACATGTTCCGTATTACCTTGTTAACTTACTATATTAATATTTGGCTCCATCCCCCCAAATAAGAAAAATGTTCATTTGGATTCATCTGGAAGAAACTACAAAGGAGCCAGGAGATTCCTTTTTCTGGTTGCTCAGAGTACTGAGCTCTCAGTCATCCAGCCCTAACTTAGAAATGCTGGTTTCTCAGGCCTGCCTCTTTCCTTGTGGTCCAATGAGGACTTGGTCCGGCCCTGGGCTCAGGACGGCCACAGCCAGACGGCAGGCTTTGACCGTGGCCAACTGCTCTGCCCTTGAGGTTGGCAAAAGCAATTACAGGGAACATGCTTCCCAAAGCCGCTGAGTGAAGCCCAAATTGGAGCAGGCAGGGGGAACACACACACAACACGTCAGACTAAGCTGCCGCTTACTCTGAATTTCTAAAGCTTTATTAACAAGAGGCAGGGACATTTCTCACATTTAAGCTTGTGAAAAACATGGGCCACCTCAGGTATTTCCCACTCCCTGTTCACAGGCTGTGAAACTCCAAGCATCTCAGAAGGTCTTGCATTCTCAGCTTCTCATCCTTCTCTCGGTCCATCTGGGGTCAAGGCTTGGGTGGATATATGTACACAGGCAAGCAAGCCAATACTGGAAGTATGGGTTTTTGTTGTTTTTTAAAATATATTTTTATTGATTTCAGAGAGGAAGGGAGAGGGAAGCATTGGCTGCCTCCTCCACACCCCCTACAGGGGATCGAGCCTGCAACCTGGGCATGTGCCCTGTCCAGGAATCAAACTGTGACCTCCTGGTTCATAGGTCGACGCTCAACCACTGAGGCACACCGGCTGGGCTGGAAGTACATTTTTAATGGGAAGATGTAGATGTGTGTGGGTGTAACTTCTGGGTGCTGGTGCCTCATGACTAGGAACTAACAGCATGATGTAAATTTCAGAGCACTGTGGCAATGGAGAACAGCAGCCCCACACAACCAATGGTTGGTGTACTTTGCAACCCCTTTAGGACCTCAGAATAGGTTGCACTCGCCATTCAATTCCTTTACCAAAACTGGCATAATATTAGAAAACCACTGTGCTCTTGTACAACTAATCACCCATTTTTAGATAAGAGTTCATGAAAGGAAGGGGGGTTCCAGCTGACCCTGCTAGGAAATCTATATACAACATCAAAATATACAGATAACTTTCAAAATAATGTCCTAATTCAGAGAGAAAATTAGGCTGAAGCTATGTAGTCAGTACTGCCACATGGCTCTGCCAGAGTCCCTCAAACATAAAGACGGGGATGGGGGGCAAGGTGGGTGGTTCATTTATATTTGCCTTTCTTTCCTGACACATACCAAGAAGAAACTGAAAACATTTACTTTAAAAATTATTTAGCCATTATTTTTCAGGCCAGACTGTGCAATTATTAAAAATACCTGACACATACCAAGAAGAAACTGAAAACATTTACTTTAAAAATTATTTAGCCATTATTTCTCAGGCCAGACTGTGCGATTATTAAAAATACCTTCATAATTTACAGCCTGACCTACCACTATAAAATGAAAAAGTTATTATTACACATATAATATTAAGGAGAATAGTCTTCAAGCTCAATGAGGTATGAGATGCTAAAAAATAAATTTTATCCTTCAAAGATAAACTAACAATAAAAACATATTTTCAATGCAAAGAAATCAATCATACCCGTGTAGAAAAAGAAAACAAATGAGACTGTGAAGACAGCTGACAACAGTGATAAAAGAAAGTCCAATAAGATGGGTTTAGACCAAGTCAGGCCACACATGAAGAGATGTGGGCCATTCTGATCTGAAACTCACAAAGCTTGGCTCCTTATTCAAACAGGCCTCCACAAACTCCTTGAGGGGTTTGCTGTAGTTTCCTTCCAGCGTCGGAGGGTTGTTCTTTGGAATGAGGAATAAAACCTTCATGGGGTGCAGCTCAGAGTGAGGTGGTTCCCCCTTTGCGAGCTCTATAGCTGTTATGCCCAGGGACCAGATGTCTGCCTGCAACAAAAAAGGATCTTCAGAGAACCACCAAGCAGGAGTAAATTCAAATAAATATACTTGCGGGATGGGGAGAGAGAGAATACATCTCAACGAACTTTTAAGGTTTTGAAAACATTATCTTTAACTGAAAATAAGAAAGATAAGCCTTTGTTTAATTTCAAAATAAGCCACACACAGGAGAAAATAATACACAAAACAGCTTCTATCTCTGTACTGAACGTGGCTTTTACGAGTACTCCTCTTCCACTTGCTGTTGGAGGTATAATGCATTCAATGTCAACGGAGGCCCGCCGAGGCAGTCAACAGGAGGTAGACAGAGGTGAGCAGGGAAGGCAGATGGGGGAGTGAGGTGTGTTTGCCAGTCAGGCAGTGCTCAGGACTAACATAATGCTCTGAGTTAAGTGCTAGCTCTACCAGCAGAGTCTCATGACCTCAGACAAAGATCTAACCTCTGAGCCCAGCTCCCTCATCTGTAAAACAGGAACAACAACAAGCGGCTATGCAAGGTGCCTAACACAGCACTCAGAACTTATGTTCAAACACACAAAGAAGTGGAAAATACTTGTACAATGCACCCCATTTATCTAGCATTTGAATTCAATAATCACCAGAGCTGCTGCTGTTGGCAAAGCCTGCTACTCAGCCTGCCTCCCACTGAGCGGCTGCAGGACCTCTGTCCAGATGACCTCTGACAGGTGTACCTCCAGACCCCTCTGCACCCGGTACCACTAAACCCACTCCGGTACCACTAAACCCACTCCATAGCTAGAAGGCCCCGGCCGATGGCGCGCCTGCTGGCAGTCTGTCACGATGTGTGGGCACGCATTTCCCTGTGGTCAGAGGGCTTGCTGTTGGGTGCCACGCCAGACAATACCCAAACAGGCAGCAAGATTTTGAGGACCTGGCACCCGCTTCCACCTGCCAGGATGGACCAACCGACGTTAACCAAGGAAACAGCATCCCAGCCCCACCTGTTACCAGCCAAGTCTCCAGAGAAGAGCAGGGGCATCACTCACTCGCTCCCCTGGGAGTCGCCAGCAGAGCCTTGTCAAGACAAAGCACATGCCAACCTCCAAGGCAGCCAGCCTAGCCAGGAACTGGAGTGTCACCCAGCCTCTCGGTACCCTTCTCTATACCCTCCTACATCACCAAGTGCCGGGTGTGCGGTGTGTGGCTCCTGACATCTCGGCGCCCTCCTGACTGGCTTAGTTCAGAGCTCCCTCTCCTGGGACTTCTGTAGGGGACTCCTAAAGTGCCTTCCTGACTGCAGGCTCCCTCTGCAGACATCGAACACACTCCTGACTGACTTGGAAACCTCAACTGGCACTCGAATAAACGGCAAGCAATTTGGCATCATGTATCAAAAGCCATAAAAACATCCAAACTTGTTAAAATCAATTAATTCCACTTCTAGGAATCTATCCTAAATAAATACATTTTAGATTTAGAAAATGGGATATGCTGCCAAAAATATTCAATGGCAGCTTTACTTACACTAAGCCTTAAGAATGACTAAGCTGATATGGCACATAAATTACTGAAGTACCAAGCACTCGACAACCATGGCGCCAATCCGGAATCATACATGCAACTGAGTTTGTCTTATGACTGTACCTAGGAAATATGGCATCCGATGCAGAACATGTGTCTGCGTTTTAAAATATGTTATGTGGGGGAAGGACAGACATTTCCAAAGCAATTGAAGTTGAAGTATAAGAAGAGACTCGTTATCCACAGAAACCAGAAACACCCATCAGAAAGGATATATGCACCCCTATGTCCATAGCAGCACAATTCACCATAGCTAAGATTTGGAAACAACCTAAGTGCCCATCAGCAGATGAGTGGATTAAAAAATTATGGTACATCTACACAATGGAATACTATGCTTAACCAATGGACACAGACACTAAGGGGGTAAGGGGATGGGGGGGGAGGGCAATGAGGAGATAAGGACACATATGTAATACCTTAATCAATAAAGAAAATAAATCAATTTTAAAAAAAGAAAACAAACAGGATTTTCAATATGAGTTCAAGTCAAAAGCTGTGAGGGGCTAGTGCTTTGGACTATAGACATTTGTGAACAGATGTTTTCCTATGTGAACGGTTCTAGGTGGCACAATCCTAAGTGACAATACAGAGTAACTGTTGCTGATGACCAAGGATTCTTTCTCAATGGGGCTGCAGGTTGAGTGGGTACCAATATCCAACATTCTAAATCCCTGCAATACCAATCACTGCAATCTTTAAGTAGAAGTAAGCTGGCTACAAATCTGCAGACAATGCAATTTGAGCAGCATAAAAAATAGTGCATATGCTGAGCCGGTTTGGCTCAGTGAATAGAGCGTCGGCCTGCGGACTGAAGGGTCCCAGGTTCGATTCCGGTCAAGGGCATGTACCTTGGTTGTGGGCACATCCCCAGTAGGGGGTGTGCAGGAGGCAGCTGATCGATCTCTCTCATCGATGTTTCTAACTCTCTATCCCTCTCCCTTCTTCTCTG
>NW_006284732.1:935316-936472 GCF_000327345.1 Myotis davidii | reverse complement strand
TCCCCCCCCACCCCACCCCCACCCCTGCTCCAGGGCTCCTTACAGCAGGGTCTGTGGGCAAATCCTGATCCTGCACAGGGCCGGGAGGCCGGTGCGCAGCATCAGGTCAGGGAGGGCCAGTCCTGCACTGCAGTGGACAGGCCACCTGCACACTCCAGCAACCACCGTGTTTTCACTCATCTTTAACCATTTTATTTTTCCCTTCAATACATCACTCATTTCCACTTTTCACCATGGTCAGACTGCCAACGGTTATTTCAGAGATGACTGGATACCAAAATGATGTAGCTTGTGCCTGGGTGGTAGGGCTATAGATGGTTCTCTTTTCATCTCATTTCCCCCCCATATTTTCCAGATTAAATTGTACGTACTGCTCTTGAGACCAAAATGGGAAGAGTTACTTACAGGAGAATACTGACACTGGCCTCTCGTCTACAGGATGTTGTTTCACTTAACAGGAAAGTCACATTCTCTGGCCTCATCCCCTAGCAAATTCTTCACCACATGTACAGTCCAAATATGAATGTCCTGCCTTTCCTACATGGACTTGGGCCAAACGCCCTTCCCTATCTTTGAGGGGCTGAAAAGCCCTATGTCTGACTCCTTGCTCAGCTCATTCTGATGTCCCTCACTCAGCCCCCCTGCATCCCCGCTTACCTGTGAGAGCACCTGACACCCAGTGCTGCCATTACTCACTGAAGAAGTAAATTATTTAGCACAGCACACAGCACTGGGTACAACTACAGTGAAGATCGAATGAATGAGTACAGAGAAAAGTACGTGAAACAGCCAACGTTTTTAGCCAAGTCCAATCCATTTCCTGACACACCGTCCTATTAACCTTACAAAGGAAGGGGCGGGGGTGAAAGTTCTGCAGCCCAAGACCCTGCTCTAGCAAGGAAAGCAAAGGCTTCCTTGTCAGAGAGCAGAGTTTCCTGCCTCAGCACCATCTTCGAAGTCTGAGGTCTTCTTAAACAAACTAAGCTGCCCTAAGTCCCCTCATAATAACAGGAACAGTTACGATGAAGGTTCTTCAGACATACGGGCTCTCATGACTTAGTAATGCTGAGCTCAGGTTAAGAACTGAGGTCGCCAGTAAGATGCCCTGCATGTATAATCTCAGACAGAACACCTACGCAGCCCAGACAAGTGACAA
>NW_006284732.1:934286-934819 GCF_000327345.1 Myotis davidii | reverse complement strand
AGAGCGTCGGCCTGCGGACTGAAGGGTCCCAGGTTCGATTCCGGTCAAGGGCATGTACCTTGGTTGTGGGCACATCCCCAGTAGGGGGTGTGCAGGAGGCAGCTGATCGATCTCTCTCATCGATGTTTCTAACTCTCTATCCCTCTCCCTTCTTCTCTGTAACAAATCAATAAAATATATATTTAAAAAAAATAGTGCATACAAAATATTCTAGAAGAAACCACAGTCAACTCTATAATCAAGAGGAAGAGGGAGAAACCCTAGAAAACCCATTCACAGTTATAACCAGTCAAAAAATAGATCAAAAGGGAGTTAATATAAATGATTTACTTAATTAGATGCAATACTTAGGTACACTTTTATAAGCAGCATCTAGAGGTATAAAGATCACTTGTACTACACAGCAATTACATGATTGGTCCAAAAAGGCGCCATCGTGACTACATGCTAAAATAAAGCCCATCTCCCCCCCCACCCCACCCCCACCCCTGCTCCAGGGCTCCTTACAGCAGGGTCCGTGGGCAAATCCTGAT
>NW_006284732.1:884418-933287 GCF_000327345.1 Myotis davidii | reverse complement strand
AAGCTGCCCTAAGTCCCCTCATAATAACAGTAACAGTTATGATGAAGGTTCTTCAGACATACAGGCTCTCATGACTTAGTAATGCTGAGCTCAGGTTAAGAACTGAGGTCGCCAGTAAGATGCCCTGCATGTATAATCTCAGACAGAACACCTACGCAGCCCAGACAAGTGACAAAGGGTCAAAGATACTGGTTTAAGAACTGGTTGTGTTAAATAAGTAAGCTTGTAGATATACACGTAAAACTAAGCCTTGGTCCCCTTTTTGTTTGGTGAGATGAAGATGCTAGTGAGGCAGATAAATCCCTTTCTCTTCCCAGCCTGACCATCCTTTTCGAATCAGCGTGTGTACCCAGATGGAACGGCCTGCATCTCTTCATGTGTTGCCTGACTTTGTCAAGATCCATCTTATTGGAATTTCAATGAGTTCAAGTCAAAAGCTATGGAAGCTAGTGCTTTGCACTGCAGACATTTGTGAACAGATGTTTTCCTATGTGGATGGTTCTAGGTGGCACAACCCGAAGTGACAACACAGAGTAACTGTTACTGATGACCAAGGACTCCTTCTCAATGGGGCTGCGGTTGAGTGCCATGCTTTCATGATGATGTAACAGAACCTGCTACTCTGCAGCTGTTAAGCTCTTCACCTGTAACACAGAGACCAGTAGGGAAAATATCCCCAAGGAAGAATGGGAGGGAGAACTGGAAAGAAGCTGAGTTGAGTTTGTGTTATCAGGAGACCAGGGTGGCCACCATGGCTACAGTGCCCCTCTAAACATAAACAGCCGTCAGGCAGGCCTCGGTGAGGGTGGCAGTCACTAGAAGGAAATTTCACAAAGCAACTCCGAAAAGGCCCTTTGTCAGGCACTGTTCTTAACAAGAGCTGCTAGCCCAGAGTCACAACTAATGAGAGTGTGTGTGGCATCATCCCCAAGGGCCCAGCCTCTGGAAGCCCACTCCTGATAAGCCCCAGGGCTCAGGCATAGACATCAGCCTTATCTGCAATTTCCACACCTCCTGGGTCAACAAACCTGGGAAGCAAATTTCACATAAGCATATTTTCACACATGGTTCCCAGTAAAGAGTCAATAGAAAATTTTTTAAGATGTTTTAAAAAACAGTCACTGGGTATGATCCAAGCCAGTGGTCGGCAAACTGTGGCTCGTGAGCCACATGCGGCTCTTTAGCCCCATGAGTGTGGCTCTTCCACAAAACACCGACTTCTGCGCATGGACCACGAAGTTTCAATTGCACTGGACGTGCACTCCAACATGTGGTATTTTGTGGAAGAGCCACACTCAAGGGGCCAAAGAGCCACATGTGGCTCACGAGCCGCAGTTTGCCGACCACTGATCCAAGCAAATGAAAGATTTAGCTTTTAACATAAGTCAGAGGAAATGGTAATTAAAGGTCAGTGACAGTTTCTTGAGCTCCCAAACCAAGTGTGCATTTCCTGTGAGTTTGCACCTTTTATCTACCTAAAAAGAACAGTGCAACTTCTACTGATCAGATAAGAGCATTTGATCTTGGTAAGAACGCCAGGAAAAAGGGTGGCAAAGCTCCACAGAGAAATCTCCATGCTCAGAGGCTGCCTTTGGCAACAAACACCCAGAGACCCCGCACTAGGGAGAAAGACAGGAGGGAGAAGGTCTCAGGCAGCCTTGTCCTTTTTCCCTCTCCCTTTTCTTTTCTCCCTCTCCCTCTTTCTTTCTCCTTCTCCTTCTCTCTAAAAGCAATAAGCATGTCCTTGGGTGAGCATTAAAAAAAAGAGAGGTTGGAAAAAGGGAATTATAATTCTTCCTCATGTTGGTTAGGAGCCTGTGAGGGTAACAATCCTAACTGGGTACTAAAATTAATGACAAGAAGGTTCTGTAGCAACCTCTAAAAGCATTATTCCATTTCTGTTTCTCTTGTGGGATCCCCTTTCTGTCCTTGTCCCTTATATATCATTCAGCGTTCTGTCCACAGCCCTCTTCCTTCACCCACTCCACGCAGGCCTCAAATATCACCCATACACAAACAGACCCCGAGCCCTCTCTGTGGACCCACACCCCACATGTTGCTCCACTGGGTGCCTTTACCGTGGCCACCACCTTGATCCTCTGTCCCTCCACAACCACCTTCAAACACACTTTTCTCGGTGCTCTCCACCACCACCACCACCACCACCAAGCAGACATTACGCTAAAAACCTCACTGACTGTGGACTGATAAACAAAGGGTTTTGCAGGAGACAGGGAAGAAACCTGTTTTTAACCAAGGTCCAAGAACGACCTTTCTGACCTACGTCAAGGTGCCAGTCTTCACTCTCCCTGGAAGAGCTATAAGGTGAAAATACAAGAGGAGGAACTCTCCAGACCCAGGGATGGTGAAGCGTCGGCTGTTACCTTTGAGTCGTAGGCCGACTGTTTGATGACTTCAGGTGCCATCCAGAAAGGGGTGCCCACGAAGGTATTTCTCTTTATCTGGGTATCTGTCAGCTGGCCCGCCACTCCGAAATCAGCCAGCTTCACCTCTCCATGTTCAGAGAGCAGAACATTGGCAGCTGCAAAATAAAACCAAGATGCCTCTTGATATTATTGCTGTATTGTCCCCTCCATGATCATTCTGGGAATGTTTCCGTCCTCTCCTCAGCGAGATCACGTGCTCAACAAGAACAGGCAACAAGGCTATGCTTCTGAACAGACAGCCTCACACCCACCCAGGCATGCTGCAGGGACACTGAGAAACACACTGACAGCCCCGCTGGAGAAGAAAAGCACAGCCTTCCTCTGCAGCACCGTCTGATCCACCTGAAGTTTTCAAAGCAATAAAAACAAGATGCTTTCTTACCTTTAATGTCTCTATGAATTTTCTTCTCCGAATGCAAATAATCAAGTCCTTTTAGTATTTCTCTTAATATAGTAGCAATCTGAGTTTCATCTAAAGGCCCAGGTTCTAACTAACAAAACAAAACAAAGTGTTAAAGTTACTTATATGATTCTAAGACATTTGAAATTATAAAACAGTCAATACCCATGTTAAATGGACAATAATGAAAATCTACTTCAAAACAGGCATTTTGTCCAGACAATTAAAACCTACTTACAGGGCCCCAAAACAACAATAAAACAGAGAAAATGACTTGGCTGAGTGAAGCAAAGCTGGCTAAAAACTAAAGTAGGGTAGGGCCAGTAAGTCCATGGTCAGCCCCACTGTGTTGGGCCATAGGGATTTTGGTCCAGAAAGCAAAAGCCCAGAGACTCCCAGTACCTGCTGGGTAGGGTACGAAGCAGCGTGGCTCTGTCCTACATGTGTAATGGCAATCAAAACACAGTGGTCCAAAGGGAAGGCCCAGGAGCCCACTGTTTTCTGAGAATGCCCCTGCTTCACAATTTTTTAAACCTAAAATTTAAAGCTTGGGGGAACACAGCTAAAAGAACTCAATTCCCAACGACTGGGATTTTCTATTAAAATGTGTGTGTGTGTGTTCGTGTGTGTGTGTGTGTGTGTATAATGTAATAAAAATAATAATCCCAAATTAGGAAATAATTACCTCTGAAAACTTTTATTCTGAGAAACTCAAAGCAATTTATAGTCATTCCTTGATAATGATAAACATATAAAGTGTAAGGAAGAAATGTCAACTACATATATGCCCTTTTTAAAAGGGAAAAAATGGGTTCTAAAGCTCAGTTCACATTGGGTAGATCCGCCATCACTTGCAGAGCTAAATAATTACATAAATTACTTCAGCAAACAACCGAACACCCCGAAAGAACTGGTCATGGACTGTCAGAGGGGGCGGGGGGCAGAATTCTAATAGCATATCAATTTTTCACCTGAACAATAGTCCTCAGAATTACGTCTTCAGACTTGACAGTGCATGCATCGTAACCCAAACCCACACATCTCAGCCCATACAACCTGTGACAGCACCAAGTACGCTTTAAAAAGACAGGTGCTTTAAAGCCGAGGAATAAAAACTGAGACCCGCCTCGTAAGGTCGAGTTCTGCCTGACGAGCACACTCTCTCGGGCAGGCCGTCCTTGGTGTGTGTGAGGGCCGTGGCAGAGAAGGTGGCGGCGGGCGGGGAAGCTGGGTCCCCTTCCTGCTTCACGACAGCCGCGTACAGCCGCGTTCGTGCCTGGAACCGGCTCTGGCTCACCTAGCGAGCTGGGCCGCCTCTGCTCACTGGCCCACCCTGGTCTACACAAAACCCCACAGGGTCCGGGTGCAGGAGGGAGGTTCTCCTCCTGACTGTGGGCTCCCTAGGATCCTGGCGGTCGGGCAGCAGGGCACACCTGTGATGGAGCAGCGCCTCGGCGCCTCACCTCCGCACACAGGGGTGAGACACCGTGCCGCTCACTGTAGTTTTACTCGGTATTATGTGCTCAGGGAAAGCCACATTGCCTGGGCCAACTAGCCTGCAAGGAAGTATTCCAAATTCTAATCGAGACACTATCCAAGTTACCTCCAACTGAGGCAACAGGTCACACACTTTGTCCCACAGAACCTAACTGTTCCCAGTTATCTGACCCCAAGAGTCTTATTTTCAAGAAACACACATTGAGACTACTGTTCCAAAGGCACAATCTGGAAACCCTGCCTGCCTGCCTGCCTTCTCCACATCTACTTTTGAATGTTCATAGGAAATACAAGTTTCAGCACTCAAAATGAGGGAAAGCCACTTCTCTCATAACCTAGGGCAGTGGTCGGCAAACTGCGGCTCGAGAGCCACATGCTGCTCTTTGGCCCCTTGAGTGTGGCTCTTCCACAAAATACCACATGTGGGCGCGCATGTACAGTGCGATTGAAACTTCGTGGCCCATGCGCAGAAGTCAGTATTTTGTGGAAGAGCCACACTCAAGGGGCCAAAAGCCACATGTGGCTCGTGAGCCGCAGTTTGCTGACCACTGACCTAGGAGAAAGAGAAGGGCAGAGATGCTATTTGCTCTTATTCACACCACCAGAACACAGTTGTTCAAAGTCATATCACAGAGTACAAGCCCACATCCTCCTCCACGCAGACCACCAGCAACATGGGGCTAGGCTTGGGCTTAACTTCAACCTCCCTTCTATTATTACCCAGTCTCTGGAAAGAAACAGCAGAGCAGCCTGGTGTCATCAGCTAGGAGAGATAAGAAGAGCTCAGAAAAACTAATAGAAAAATCTCTTCCTGGATCACTGAGAACTGGCCCTTTTAAATCTGGCCTACACACCACCCACCAATGACTTATTCTTTCTTGGGGGGGGGGGGAGGGGGCGCTGGTGGTAAAGTGGATGTCCTTGGTGTCAAAACTCGCTATAAGCGGTATTCAGTTGCTCTCTACATGACAGAAATCCTCACTAGTGGTAAGGCCAGGCTGAGCTAAGTTCTCAGAGTCATATATTAGCACTCTCCACCATTACTATTTCTTTTTTTTTTTTAATATATCTTATTGATTTTTTACAGAGAGGAAGGGAGAGAGATAGAGAGTTAGAAACATCGATGAGAGAGAAACATCGATCAGCTGCCTCCTGCGCACCCCCTACTGGGGATGTGCCCACAACCAAGGTACATGCCCTTGACCGGAATCGAACCTGGGCCCCTTCAGTCCACAGGCCGATGCTCTATCCACTGAGCCAAACCGGTTAGGGCTCCACCATTACTATTTCTAGGCATTATAAACATGGCAGTCTCTGTATCGAGAGCACCGTGGAATTTTCAAATAATTGTTATAAAAGAAAGGCTACCAGCTGCATCTCACCTTTGGGTGACTCTAATTCCCTCTCCCCAAGTCTGTTCTCTCAGCCTTCCTCTGCAGCAGACACCATTAACCAGAAACGTGGCCACCCAAGAAGAGGCCATACCTGCCCACCTCCGTGGCAGCAGGTACAGCCACGTGAGTAAGTTCTCCCCAGTGGAACATGAGAAGTGACACAAGCCCCTTTCCTGGCCTTGGCCTTGGGACACTGGCAGCCAGAAAGCACAACTGAAGACCAGGGAACACCATGGGATACAGAGGGTAGGACCACCCACTAGTGCAGGACCCTGGTGACCCTGTGGACTAGAGCCCACTGACCCCAACATGTGGGAGAGAAATAAATTTCTACCTTGTATGAGACACTGGGGCCCTACAACAGCCATCTCATTTTTTAAAAACATGTTGCAGATACATGTTCAAGTTTGCCAAACATCTCTACATGGCATCAGATTTTTATATGTGACAATATCCTGGTTTTTAAAATCTGTTATAAACATAAGACCCTCTCAAAATAATACGAATAGTTTTCAATATGTAAAAGATAATTCTTGTAAAAGTGTGTCTTCTCAGAAAGTTGGGGGCAGAGATAAGAAGTGGAGAAAGATACAACAAGGTCAGAGGGAGGGAAAGGACAGCATGGGATCAGGGCAGGCCACAGACTTCGCGCCTGGTCACAAGGAGGTCCAAAGGGCAGCTCTGTTTGCAAGCTGGGACACCTAACCTGAGTGTCCTGTTTCCACATCAGTGAAAACGAGATGATTAGGGACATCCAAAAAGGATGCCTAGTTCTTGTCACCAGGGCCATTGAGTGCAAAGTAGATGGCAATTTACTGGGGCTCATACTCCTCTAGACTTTTTTCAAATGAAGAGTTCTATATTTCTTCCAACTGTTATGTCTAAAATTTCACAGACTTCAAGTCAAGGGTCCAAAGAAAGTTACCACTAAATAAGTAAATAACTGTGGCATTAATAATGAATAAATTATAGCATTTAGAGACTAGAATTGCTGCCCTGAAAAACTTGAGGTCAGACAAGAGTCCCCACGAACAACTCTTTATATGCCACAAATGAAATCCACTTAAGATAATACAAAATCTAATTATACAAAATGATATAATTTTCTGCAGTCCTTAAGTATTTCCCAAAAGAGTAAAAAAAAAAAAATCAAATTCTTTGTGTGTGTACATTTATGGAAAAGCAGTGAAGCAAGTCATAAAATTTATCCAGCTATTTTGTCACTGTTCCCATTTTAATGTAATGGTTCATACCATATTTAATATTTTTTCTTGAAATTTCCTTTGAACATCATTTTGACCAACTGCTTTTATGGTTTATAATGTTAGAGGATTTTTTTTAAACTGGGTACATAAGCTTTTTAGAGGTTTACAGTTTTAGAGCTTTATCTTCCCCCGAAAAACTACGAATTGCTACTATTATTGTGAGGAAGCAAGCTCCTTTTCATCTCTATGACATCTTTCCTTAGCGAATAAACCTCCTTAGACTGTAACCACTAACACAGGGCTCCCTGCCGCTCTCCCGCTGAGCAGTGAGTGATGCAGACCATCACCTGACAACTTCCCATCAGGCGGGGCCCGCCCTCCAACGCCAAAATGATAGGTTCGGCCTGTCCTGGAAATCACCGCTCACCCAAAGGCCAGCTTTTGTAGGGCAGGTAGGAAAGAGGGCTGATTACATTAATTTCGCTGCAAAGCCACAGGGGGGAAAGATCTCAAGAGCTAAACTACTGTGTGCAGTCTTTTAAGAACTGATTTTGCATATGCTGTGCCTCAAGGAATACTTAAACAATCCCTATGACTCAGTGGCTGTTTTGGAGCATCTTGCCAGAGGCCAATGTGTAAACTGTGTTTTACCATGAGAAGCAAGTCCCAGCCTGTGATTCTGAGGTCATTCTATAGCTAGCTCCCTTTATCTTGTGTGGGAGACAGTGGCGCACAGTAATGGCACAGTAGGTCCAGGCCAGGCAGCAGACGGGAACGGGTGCCAGCCCGGCTCCTTCGCAGCCCCACTGCATACCCTGCCCCCTGCTCTGGTATGAGCAGCGTGCTGCAGGCCTCACACCCTGCCTGGGTCTTACTCTGAAAACAGTTTAATTTGTTAAAATCCTAATTCTAACTAATTATAAATTAAAATATTGCCCACATATTTTGGAAACTACATTATTATCTAAAATTTAAAACAATGATAGGGTATTAGCTCTACAAAGGTTAAAACCAGTTTTGGAAAACTAGCAAACTGCTCTTCGGTAAGATAGTGGCAGGCAAAATCCTTCTTGGCTTTTATGAATAAATTCATGGGTTTTCCCAAAAAACAAAACTGGTTTCAAAAGTAGACCTGTAATTGTCAATAATATACCAGAAGCAGAAATACATATTATAAGGAAGAGTTTGGTCCATTTTTCATAGAACTTAAAATAGAGAAACGGAAATGTATAAACATAGAATTACTTTCAAAACTAAAAAGAACCTTAATACGCAGGCTTCCGACATAATACTTACTAGATCTAGTGCGGAGCCTCCACCAAGATATTCCATTATTATCCACAATTTAGTATCCTACAAAAACAAAAAAGAGAGAAATTACTTTAAAAATGAGCAAAGCCAGAAAAAAAAAATAAGCTATAGGGGTTTTGTTTTTGTTATTTTGAAACCATAAAATTTAATAAATATATATATACCATCAAGGAAAATGTGCCCAGTAAGCCGTGGGCAAGAGGCCTGCTGTGTCAGAGGGGCTGCCATGTCTGGCCAGGCCCTGTCCCAGACTCTTCCAGGCAGGTGACCAGACCTTCTGGACTAGCCATCTCTGAAGATGGGACAAGACGGGACCACAGGGGGCTCCACTCGTAAACAACCTCAGGCCATGACCCACAAGCACAGTAGGGTTTGAGATCCAGTCCCCAAAGTCGTTCAGTCCAGCAGCAGTCACAGTCTCCCGCTGGGTGTGAGCCAGGTGCCCGGAGCACACAGCCCTAGGAGCAGGTCACTTCCTTTTCTGTGGCCTGCAGCTGTGATGCAGGGACTGTACTCATTCCTGTAAGTACAGGGAAAGGCAATGCTCTGAAGATGGGGTGGTGGGCTGGCCAGCTAACCTGAGCTTCGAAGAGGGCAGCCCATTTCAGACCCTCCCGAGGCTGCCGTGCTCTCTCAGGGAGCTCCGAAAAGGAGGTAAGTCTGTGTCTGTGTCCACCTAGCTCCCCCTACCAGCGGGGTGAGGTGCCATTTGTGACTCTGTCTTTCCCTTTTCTCTCTCCTGAAACCATGCAGCTCCCGTGACCTCCAGCATTCTCTTTTGAAACATAAATCCCAAACTGCTGCTCTCTTGAAAGCAAGCAAGCAAACATCTGCACTGTCCTTCCCGTGCGGTGGTCAGGAAGACTCGGGCTTGGGAATGAGCCAGACCAGGGCTGGGATCCTGACCACTCCTTACAGCGTAAGGGGCCTGGGAAGGTATTTCCTCTCTAAGCCTCTGACCCCTGCCCAGCTGAGTGCCAGAACAGAACAGCTGGTGAGATGAATAACCCATAACAACACCGGTGGCAGGTAACCCTTCACTGATACTGTGGTGGCTGACCCATCGAGCACTGGTGGTGTTCTGGCCTACTGCCTGGGAGCCATGTCCATGGGTATGCTTATATCAGCAAGATTCATTGCTGACTCAGGGTTTTATGGTAGCTTTCGTGTGCATCAAAACAGGGTAAAAAAACAAAACCTTTCCCAAGGCTCTTCAGTACCTTCAGGACAGAACTGTGCCTCTGCCCTTCAGATAACCCCGAAGACGGCCCCTCTGCCAGGTGCCATGGATTCCTGGTTCTAGGGAAAGGACTCTGGCTTCTTAGACCATTTCACCTCAGCAGTTCCCTGTCAGGAAAACCCTCACTGGCCTCATATGCTGAACAGGCTTTTGCTTTAGCACCTACTGGTCTGATTTCCCTTTTAGATTTACTTGTCTAAGTGCCAGGGGACTGTGCCAGCACGCTCGAGCTCAGGAAGGCTACCTGTGGTGCTCTGCAGCCAAGGAAGGGTCAATCACACTGACTGCACTCACTCAGGGAGGCACTGATGCCTGCTCTGCACTTGCAAAAAAATCCCTTCTAAAATTTAAAACCAACCCTGACATCTGAAGTCAATTCTGTAATATTCTAAATGGACAGTCCAAGTTTGACTGTATATAGAACACTTACAAGCTTTTAAATGGCCTTGACTACTAATATGATGAAGACAATTTAAGTCTAGATTGCAAAAGGCACTGAAAGAAGCCTTAATGATGTGTTTGGAATCCACCTTATACATACAAAGATCTCACTTAACAACCACTCATCCAGTCAAGGGCACTTGCCTTGAACAGGCTCAATCACCTGCTGGTCCTGACTCAAAGAGAACTTCCTATCAGAAAGTGATCTCCAACCTTCCTCTCTGTTCACAAATATACCCTGTGGCAGATCTCTAACACTTGCTACCAGAGAATGCTGTGTTGCTCCTTCCAAGCATTCCGAAAGCATCCTGTCTGGTAGCTAGAAATAAACTATTCCAGGGAACGCCCAATACCATTTTTGATGACATGGGAAATTTAAATTGTTTTCCTATAAGAGAACTTGGATTTCTACTCTCATTCCCCTTTTTTACGGGGCTGTTTGACTCAGCTCCCATCTCTTTTATTATTTTATGGGCACTAAGGGCAAGTTTACAAGAGCAAGATAAACTCTCAGCAGGTCTGTAATCTCTCCTCACCTCACTCCCCACTGCAGGGAGCTGTGCAATAGGACACGCTGGGAACAGCCTTTGCTGACTCTGGAGATTCCAGTGTCACCACACTGCTTCCTGGAACAACAAGACACAAGTGACCACACCTTGTCTGCCATTCCAAAGTTCCATCCTGGGTTAGCCTAGCAAGTAACTAGGAAACAAAACAACCCTTTAAAGTACTATTTCTTCCTTTCAGAAATAAGTGACCCATTTCCAGTGTTGTCCTAATACCACAGGGGGCATTAGAGCAATAGCAGGACACTGGCAAACCACTGCTCTCCAGCTAAAAGGCTAAAGCCCCACCCTTTCATTGTAGAGACTCCGCCTTTCTGGAGAGGAAGATGCAGTAAAAAGACCAGCCGGTTTCTATTTTCATCCAGCTGCTTCCTGGTACCAGACATGCTGGGGTATGAATGCTATTATGTAAACATGAAGTCCACCAGATTCAAGGGCACTTAGGAAAACAGCAGTAGGTCCTCTTTTCAGGCCACTGCATATGAAGTACCTTAGCTAGGTCCTATGACTAATGTGTTTTTGTCCCCAATTCCATCAGCACCACTAATCCACTAATTGGGGAATAAAATGGAAATTGCATCTCGAAAGGCTCCAGTGGCCACCGCCTCTTGCCTAGACTTGCTTTCCAACCTTACTGGGTGTGTCGCTCACTCTTGCCATGGAGAGCCGGCCAGTCCCCACTCACTCATGGCTGAGATGCCACTGGGCAGCTTTTCCCAGGGCCAGCACCAGGAGGCAGCAGTAAGCAGGGTGAGTACCTGCCTTCCGCACAGGGAGCTTGCCTTCTAGAGCTGAAGACAACCTTCAACAATGCTTGACTGGCTACAACTCACAAGTGGGTGCCATGAGAGTGTATAGCAGGGACCTGCCAGCTCACGTCAGACCCTGAATGATGAATGGGCAATGGGGTGAGGGGAGAAGTGGAGGGAGGGGACCAGGGGGAGAAACGCAGGTCAGCATCCAGGTGGCAGGAGTGAAGCTGCAAAGCAGGGAAGAGGCAGCATCAAAGACCTAATGGAAAGAGGGCACAAGGAGGGCGGGTGGAGAGTGACAGAGACAGGCCAATCTTGTAGTAGCTGGGGGTAAGCATGTCAGATTTTCTCTTAAGTCACTGAAGGGTACCAAAGCAATGCTCGTGTGGCAAGCACTCAATGTGTGTGGAGAAGGAGCTGGAAATAGTTAAAGGCTCATGTACGGTCTGGGGAGAGGTGAAGGCAGAGGTGAGTGTGACATCATCCGGAGAGGCTTGGGAGGCAGAAATGGCAGGACTAGGTGGTGCGCAAGGAGGTCAAAGTGACTTCGGCTTTGGCCTCACTTGAATGAACACCTGGCAGTGCCATCTATTGACAGGAAGCCCAGGGGAAGGAGGTACGGGGTACAATTTGAGCGGTTTGACATAAAGGTGTCCACCCAACATTATAGTGAGTCCATCTCTTTTATCTTTAGAAACAACAACAAACTCCTGATTTAAAAAACATCTGAGAGCTTCTACCAAATTCTATCATTATTTCCAAACTCCGGCTTGGTGAACTAGTGCCCTTCACAAGCTGTACCCTCTGTCTCCCCACCTCACTTCCACATGCTCTACTCCACGCCCCCAGAACGCACCCCAGTCCAACCCCTACAGGTTTCTGCACAGGAGCTCTCTCTGCTGGACTCCCTGCATGTCCAGCTCACAGGGCAGCTCTCTGCGGAGACTGATTCAGGGTACCATCGCCCTCCTTCATTCTCCACACCCAAGCACTGTCCTCACCTTCCTCTCGCCTCAGAGAGAGGGTCATCTCACCCTCCACCCAGGAATGGCTTGCAGCTACATCAGCGTTTCTCATCCTTGACCTGACACGTGGGGAACAATTCTCTCTGTGGGCACTGCGTGGTGCCTATAGTCTAGCAGCATCCCTGGCTCTCTACCCACTAGGTGCCAGTACCACGGCTCCAGTTCTGTTGACCAAAAGGTTCTGACATTTCCAATGGCCTCGAAGAGCCAAAATCACCCTCATTGCAAGCCACTGCACTGTATGATCAAGTGCTACTATAACAGAAGCACTTGCGAATAATTCCCTCCTCATTCCAGCCGAGTCAGTTTTGCATATAGGAACCCTGAAACCTCTAGCTAGAAGACTGCCACTTACTTACCATGAGACACCCAAGCTTTGGATTCCTCAGCCCTAAAAAAAAATGGTAAGAATCCCCATGTTGCTAAACCTCACAGTTCATGACAATAAAATGAGATAATGAATGTGAAATCACTCTGCAAAGTCTGAAGTACTAAACACATGCAAAGTGCTATTAGCTTATCAACATCATCACCCATAAATGCCTTAAAATAACCTGCAGAAACCAAATCAGCCCAATTAACAAGACCAAAGAGTATTTCTCTGCATGGGAGTGTCTGAGGAAAATAAAATCTGGAACAGTGATTCATACCCATTCTATCCTGGAATTAAAAAAGAATTACTGCTCTCCCAGCCTTGAGGCAAGAGTGTTTGAAAAGGATAGTCTAGTCAGAGACATCTGGCCTGTTCTCAGTGACCAGATGAGCATGCTGTCCCTGCCCTGATGTGCAAGCACTGTCCCCATAAACCTCACAAATGGTGACCTGTGAGGCACTCTAAGAGAAATAAATCAGAAGAGTTCTTAAAACAAGAATAATTTTAATCAGAATAATTTCATCTTTTAAAAATTACCTCAACATAAATCATGAATGTTCCTGTAATATAATTTTCCCATATGGGGAAAGAAAGTGGCTTATTTAATTTGGGAATCAAAATGTAAAAGGTACCCACAGAGGGAAGACCAATGAAGACACGGAGAGAATGTATCCACCTGCAAGCCAGGAAGAGAGGCCTGAGAGGAAACCACCAGGACTTCTCTCCGACTTCTAACCTCCAGGTGTGTGGGGAAATGAATTTCTGTTGTTCAAGCCATGCTGTCTGTGGTGCTTCATTATGGCAGACAATAAGGACGGTCATCAGTCCGTAAGCGGAAAACAATGGCATCTCAAGGAGTTCATCTTTCTCTTATTGTAAAGTTGAGCACTTTTATATATTGAAGAGTCATGTTTATTTTCTATGAACCCCTAATTCATTTCCTTTGTCCATTTCTTTTACTGGGTTACAGACCTTTGTTAAAAACAGGAGCTTCTAACATTAAGAAAATTAGCCTTCTGCAACATGATCTGCAAACACAGCATTTTCCTCATTTGTCTTTGGGTTTTGCTTTTGGTAGTTTTTGCTAGCAGAAATTAATTTAATGGCGACACATCAATAATGACACCACTTACAGGCAACCTGAATTGTTGGCAACTGCTTCTTAAGAACCTGGGCTTAAGGTGGCTCCCTTTTCAGGGGAAAGGGGGCTTGACAGACAACAACAGATGACAGGAAGGTTAAAACAAGGTAAACAAGACAGGTTAAGATTCCACACAGTTAGCAAGATTTTTTTACACAGAAATTCTAAAATGAAGTTAAGTCCACTTTGCATCTACACTGAATCATCTAAAGTACAGCAGGTTTTATTAAAATACGAGTGGCCTGGTGCACGGATTCGTGCACATTGAACGGACATTAGCTAGAATGCCTGGGGCGGCACCACAGCTTGAAGGGAGTCTGCGCAGTGAGTGGGGTCCCTCTGGCAGGTGGGGTCCCTCAGCCTGGCCTGTGGGGATCGGGCCAAAACTGGCTCTCGGGCATCCTCTGGCCTGTGGGGATCGGGCCAAAACCGGCTCTCGGGCATCCCCCAAGGGGTCCCGGAGTGTGAGAGGGCACTCTGCAAAGTTGCTGTCCTACAGGGTGTGGAATGCAAATGCAAGTGTGCAGTAAACCAGATTCAGGAATCGCGAGGCCTCACGAGGAATTGGGCTCCCTCCTCTCTGGTTCCAGGATGTGCCACCAGAGAACCGTGCGTCACCCGAGAACCACCACTGCCAAGTCACTGCAGCTCAGCAGCTCCTGCATTGAGCGTCTGCCCTGGTGGTCAGTGCATGTCTTAGGTACCGGCTGGTCGGCCAGTCACTTAGCCTTTTATATATATAGATAGATAGATGGGGTAAGACTTCCTTAACAATATGTTTTTTAAAGCAAAGATACTTTTTTGTTAAGATGTGGGCATGAACAAAGAATGTTGAGACAGGATTTGAATCCTGCCTCTGACCCTTACCAGCTCTCTGACCCTGAGACCAGTCCCTCAGAGATTCCCTGACATCACAGCCTTCCAATTGTATTCAAGGTACAGAACATGGTTCCTGACCTCAAAAAAACTTGTTTCCCTGTCTCACTGATGCTACCATTTCTTAAATAATTTAGACAGCTACTATGCACATGGTGTATATCTAGACTCTGACTTTAATAAACTTTTCATAATAGAAAAGGTGGACAAATAACTACAATCAGACAGCCTGCAGTGGGTGCCACAAGAGATACAAAATGCCAGGGGTGTTCAGAGAGGCCGACCTGAACTGAATGAGGAGAAGGCCTAGATGAGGCTCTAGGAGAGAAGTGGTATTTGAGCTGCACCTTGAAGAACTAAGACAGACGAACTGGGGCAGGGTGACAGACACCTGGGTATGGTCAAGGAATAAAGTGATCCTACTCAGTTAAGCAGGTGAGAACAATGCCAGCTGCTGGAGTTTCAGCTTAACTTAATAAGCAATGGGGAATCACAACTTTCAGACAGGAGGATAAGTAGCCAGCAACTACCTGCAGACAGAATGAATGAGCAGGACAGGGCGGGCGAGACCTGGAGACACTCTAGAAGTGGCACTGGTGTTTCCGCTAGTTTGAGCCGCAGTAAGTGCAGACTTCAGGAATACAGATCGAAAGGTCAGAAAGAGGACAACCAGGTGGACAGGGGAGGGAAACAGAGATGGCTCTTTGTACTTTTCCAATATTGATGGGACAGTCTGATAGATACACCAGAGTAACAGCTGAAAAATATGGTTTTGGAGTCTGCGAGAGAGGTCGGAACCAGCACAGAGATGGTCACTGATCCAGTGAAATTTAGCATGTGGGGACCCACTGGGAGCCCTTTGGGTTAGTATGAAGATTATTTTAAGCTGAAAACATTTTCTATTTAACAGATGCAAAAAGAAGCCTGCTAGGACCTTTCCTTATCTGACTAAAGCAGCAATTTCTGGGAGGCGAGGCTGCATAAATCCCCTCGCTGGGGTGGGCCTACTCTCAGGAGGAAGAACAGAATAACCCTACCATAAACCCCCCGGGCCTGAAGGAGGAAGCAGAACCTCTCCTGTCCCGTAGAGACAACAGCACCTATTTTCTTATCTGCTGTAAAGTCCCACTTGTCTTTCCTAAAGAAACACATTTGTTCTTCCCCTCCCTTTTCCTTAACTAGGACATAAGCCTCTATCATTTCATGAGCGTGCACACTTATAAACTTTTTTCCTGTTAATCTTTTGTCATTTTAATTTACAGGACACCCCCCCCCCCCCCAGTCAAAAAGAGGGTAGAGGAAAAGTTGTTTTCCTTTCTAAAAGTGACATACAGCATTATTTTTAAGTGAAGGGGTGCTCAGAATATACAAGTATGGGCAAAAGTAGGTTTACAGTTGAATGTGAAAGTTTGTTCTTGTATTATTATTTATTTGTGTATTATGTATTTTTTTTCCTATAAGAACTGAAAGCCTATTTTTGCCCTCCCCTGTATGCAAGTCATCCCAGGTAAATAAAGGTCAGTCCCTATCACTTTACTAATCCTTAGATAATAAGATGATCCCACAAGCATAGGAGAACATTAAATCCCTTTGAGTCACTTTCCCCATTGGCTACCCTACTTCTCAACTGCATTTTGAACTGGTGTGTTATCTCAGCAACACAACTGAAGGCTGGCAGAGGCGGAATGACACAGCAGCCGTGGGTCTGTAACGGGCTCCAATAGGGAAGAAGGCCTTACATTTAAAAAACAGAATTTCTGTGGAAAATGATTTCTGTCAATACTGTCTGAAGAGGCTGCTGGAGTGAAGGATCGCGGTGGGGACCCAACACAGGTCTGATGCACAGGGCACTGACTGCAGCACAGAAAGCCTGTGACTGGCCTGGCTGGAGCAGGAGAGGAGGCGCACGCTGTGGTGGACCTTTTGTGTGTTAAGCACATGGCTGGTGCCCACGTACACACATTATTTCCACTAGTGCTTACCACATCCTATGAGGCAGCTGCAGTAGGCCCAGGCCCTAAAAAAGGAGCCAGAAGAGTAAAGGAACTTGCAGGTCCAAGAATGCAGCAGGTCCTAAAGCCTTCCGCCGGCCTCACCACCTCTCATCCCATTGGCACACTCCTTCTCTGCTCACCCCAAAGCAATCCTTAGGCACACAGGTGGAAGGGGAATAATTCCGCACACCAAGGGTAAGCGCACTGATGAGGAAAGGGGTGGGGACAGGAGATCCCAGGCTTCCCCCTCTCTTCCCAGGCCCTGAGAGGAGAACAAAGGCAAGGAAAGTCTTCTAGTGTTGGAAACAAGGGTGAAATGGGAAAAAGGCCACTATACACAATTAAAAATAAGGTTGTACAATTAAGACCTGAAACAGCACGAAGGGAAACAAGGCAACTGTAAATTATTGGATCAAATCCTTAGCGCAAACAAAAAACATCAAAACATGATGTTGGAAACACTACATACACCAGAAACTACAGAAAAAAGCCAAAGGAAAACTTATAGCACTATGTTTTCCTATTACCAAGCCAAAAAAGGGAAAAAATTAAATGTTCAATACAAAAGTTAGGAAGAAGACAGAAGCCTAAGGAAAGGAACCAACCTAAGGAAAGTAAGGAAAAGAATAAAGATACATGTATAATTAATAGAAAATATTAGAATAAGCAATAATAAACATTAATTTTAAAAATAATAACCTCCAATGTCTGTAATCAAGAACAAAATACCACACACACGAATTTGCAAGTATAGCAAAAAAAAAAAAAAAGGAACATTATTACAGAGAGGAAAAAAATTTTAAATGCAGACTGCAATATTTTATGATAGTAAATTTGAAAATCCAGAATCAAACAGATGATTTCTTTGTAATTTATAAATTAAAATTTACTCAGAAAGAACAAGAACTATGGGTAAGGAAAGTGATCAATAAACTGCTTCTGTGTAAAGACAGACGAACAGACAGCTAGCTAGAAGTTCAAATGATTTTGTCCTTGAATGAAACAGAATATTCAAGCAACTATCCTGACTCATGGAACTTTTCATGACATCACAACATAATCCTTACACCTGGAAAAGGTCCAGAAGGAGGTGGAGGAGGTTCCTGCTAAGGAATGGACAGAACTCCCAGGAAGAGGGAGGGTATTATGGCAACCAGTGCTTTTCTATGTGCAGGGACGCAGTGCTGCCTGGGCACAAAGAGGGTTATTTCTAGAGAAGAAAAAGGTGCTTTTGGAAATGAACTTTATGTGCGACAGTCTCTGTACAGGTAACATTTTTTCATCTTTCTAATATCACCTGCCCCCTCCCCCCACCCCCACAACTCTCAGGATTTGCTCAGCACAGCACAGCCTGGTCTGCAGTGTTTTCAGGCCTGAACTTGCCTTGGTATCTGTACTCCTTAACCAGTCAGCCTTGGTTTGGCAGAAACCTGAAAGGACAGGAAGAGAGGTGAACTCTCACTTTCTTGCAGGAGAACTGCTGTCCTCCCAGGCCATCTTCCATCCCCTCTGATCACCAGGGGCCACTCAGCTGTGACCCAGTGTTGGGTGGCGACATTCACTGAAGGAGGGGAGGGCTGAGTCCTCCCCAGGACTAGGGACAGCCACATTCCCCTTCACAATGGGTGGCCCCAGAACTTCTAGTGTCTTCCTGCTGGTCAAGTAGGTGAAGTCCCCACCACCATTTTGCATCCATGCAATGCAGTGGCACCTCACAAATTACTAAATACCTTCACAGAGAGTATTTCATTTGATGCAATCATACTGTCTACTTAGGTAATCTCGTATACATATACACACATATTTATACATATTTATACTTTTTTTTCAGAGAAAGTGAGAGGGAGAGATAGAAACGTCAATGATGAGAGAGAATCACTGATCAGCTGCTTCCTGCGTGCCCCCTACTGGGGATCGAGCCCACAACCCAGGCATGTGCCCTGACCAGGAATGTACCATGACCTTCTGTTCATGGGTCGAAACTTAACCACTGAGCTACACCCAGCTGGACTTCTTAACATTTTACAAATTAAGATACCTAGTCAACGGGAAGAAAGGAGAGCAACTGGGACTCAAATTCAGATATTCTGACACTGAGTCAGAAACCTAAGCCAGAATCACAATAAAAAAATCATGACCTCTAAGCAATTTCTAAAGAATTCCAGTGAGGAAAATACATTCTAATGTAACTATTCTTAACATTTAACTGTTTTGGAAATCAAGGAACTCTAATCTGACTGCTAAAAAGTGCATCAATTTACAAAATGTATGTCTATAATTTGAGGAATTCACACACAACCCTCCATTATGCCCCATTTAAGAATTATTGTCCTAATGTCCTTTAATAAATTGGAAAGAACACTGGGCATTCCCTATAAAGCTCTCCTTGGGGCATAAGTCACAGGATTGTCTCTTCTGGTAAAGACGACCTTGTAACTGTGTGCTTACGTGTTCACGGATTTTAGTATTAAACTCTCCCCAATGGGTACAGATGTTACTCTCTTCCATCAGCATAGATTTGACACAACACAGCAATCAATCTATTACTGGGGAGTTTCTGTGCTGAATGCTGGTAGACATTAAGATGAATAAAAACACTGCTTAAACTTAAGGACGCTTACAAGGTTATCAGGGAAATACACTCACATATAATCTAAATCTGAGGGGAAAGAAGTTAACAGAGAAGCATGAAAAAAATGCCCTGGGAGGTAAAAGAACGCTTTTTCTTTCCTCCCTGTATCTATCCTCATTAAAGAGCAAACATCAGTAAATGATTACGAACCACCAAATCGAGCAAGTTCTATGCCATAAATCTTGCTACGAAGTTAACAATATGCTCTTTCTGCAAAAGTGAAACATTTCAGTAATTACGTTATCCTCTGAAAGATTTTCTCAATGGTCCTTATGCAACATGTCAGAAATATCTACTACAAAAACAATAAAACCAAAAGTGATTATTGAGGACTTAGCATTAATTCTTTGATAAAGACACAGCCCAAAGAGATCAGATAAGACCAAGTCAGAGGGTGAGTGTGGTGAGAAAGAATAAAGACCTCATTGTGTTTTACAGATTTTTAAAGAGGTGCCTTTAATATTAACAATGTATGGAATTGGTAGATTCACCAAAAACAAATGTGTTTCAATGCACGGGTGGCAAACTCATATTGACACCATGACTGCCTTGTGTAGCGTTTGGTCTAAAGGCTAATAGCTTCCAAAGGCAGTTTTCAGTATGCATGTCTGCTCAATGCTTGACTGTACTGAGGAAATGTTTCTGCTCCTTGATCCCTCTGCTTCTTTTCCAACGCTGTGGCCACTTTCTAATGTTTTATTTTCTGCACAGGTGTATTTACAGTGAACAGTTAGATACATGCACATGTTCTCAATTTATAATCAGACATGCAAATCCCAGGTGCCCAGGGTCCAGCACCTGGCAAACCATGGTCCGTCAACAGTGGTCATGACGTGTTACTGGCAGCCACGATTCAATAAAGGGCTTGGCTCCCACAGTCCATTGTTCTTACTTTGAAGCAAATGACTTTATTTACCCAAAGACCTAAATGTCATGCTTGCTGCATAATCTACTGGACAGGAGAAAGTTCACTCATCTCACTAGGAACCAGTCTTCTCTTTATTACATACCACGCAGCCACTCATTACTCAACCTCAATAAGATTTTGACGTCATATACTATACCATTTTTTAAAAATTTACTCAGAAATACAGAAGTTTTAGGGGAGGAAGGTCTTGCATAATTAGCTCTCAGCTGTGTTTAGCTACTCCAAACAGAGGTTTAAATATGCAGAACATGTATGATGAGACAAAGAGAGCTAGAAATACAGTAAATACTTCTTTTAAACTATAGGTAACAGCCAGAAATAGAGCTGGGTTTCTTTTTGAAGAAGTAAAATATTTAGCCTATTGAAATTTTAATTCATTCAACTTTTGGGGTAGAAAAACATACACTGGAGCTGACAAATGTCTTCAGGGACTTTCAATTACACTGGGACAGTGTGTTCGGGAGAGAGAAAGGAATCCACAGTCCCCATCCTCGGAAACATTTCAAAGCAGATCTTTTATATTATCGTTGGCACTGGGCCTACAAGTTTTTTCCCATGATTGATGGCAAAATAAAACGTATTCCCTTATGATTTCAGAGTAAGATTTACTTGCAGATTTGTTTGGTCCACCCCCCAAAAAGGAAGTGGTTCTGCTTTTATCCCGTCACCCTGGAGTCTGACACCATGGACTTCATGTATCTTTTCTATTTTTCCCAGTGACATCAGGACAGTCACTTGCATAGCAAAAATCACTCCCCGGGAAAGCAGATGTGTTTCTCCCTCTCCCAGAAGTTGCAGCTGGCTGAGGCCAATGCGGAATGCAGCAGATGACTTCCAAATGGTAGGGAAGCCTTAGAGGGAGGCTGCCACTGTGTGGGTGCATGTGGAAGAGGAGGGGAGTTCTGCTGTTCCAACCAAGAGCCCAGATGAGCACCCATTAGTGCAGGGAATTGACGACTCTGCCAGCGGAGGCACCAGAAGCACCAGACATCCTCTCTCAAATCTAGCATCAACCAGTCTGAGCTGCAAACCTGGACAAGTGCTAGAGAACATTGTTAAGATCCTAACTTAAGCCACAAGGGTAAAGCTTTTGTTTACTGCTCAGAGAAAGGAAATTCTCATGGAGAAAAGAAGGCGCACCACCATGTCAAACGAAGGCATGAGGCTACTGTGCAAGGGAAAAGCTATCCTCCCACTGCTGCGGGACCAGTGACAGGCTGCTGCTGCCGGTTCTCTGTGCAGCCAGAAACCCGGGACTAAAACAAGTGAGCATCCATCAGCCGGGCTCTGCCCTGGGCCAGCATCAGTGGTCTCCTCTGGGTGCAGCCCAACAGTCTGGTCCTTCTTAAAGAATGTTGTGCCTCCCCCGCCACAAAATAAAAAACCCAATTTGTAAATAGCTGGGGAATTACCACTCAAAGGAGGTTTCAAAGAGCTGTGCATGTGATCATGTTTATTAAAACGTACATAAATTCCTTCTTTTCAGAGACTCTACTTACTATACTCATGTCCTTAAAAAGAATCATAAACCCAAAACCCATTTTCTTTAACCCATTTAGAGGAGAGTAGATTAACTGAAGACAATACATAGTGGAAATAGAAATAAGAATGGCAACTAGACAGTTATTTGGAAGTAACCCTGAAATCAGAATAAGCCAAAAACCTAAGAAAACAACCCAAAGGAATCATACAACAGATGATAAAACGGACAGTTCATATCATTTCCTGGCACTCATTCCACTCTCCTTTCCAAGTTTTAATATACTTAGAGTCTAACAATCTTAGTCAAGCATTTCTAGAAGCAACAAGTATATTCCAGATTCCTCCCAACTCCACCAGAAAGATTCTGGCACAGGCCCAGGGAGCGAGAGAGCCCCACGTGAAAGCCTTCCTATCTGCCAGGCTGTTCCTCGCCATCTCCTCGGCCCACAGCACTCTTCCTCCAAACAGCCAGGCTGCTTCCTGCCTTCGTTCTTGGGTCTTGGCCCAGAGCCATCTCCCGGGGAGACCACCCAACCACTGCAGCCCCGTCCCCCACAGCACCTGCTGGGTCAGGTCCCCCATGTGCTCTGTGTATTGGTTTGCTCTCCCACCTTGAGGACCATCAACAAAACTCTTTTTGTGTTATTTCTTTTTCCCACACCTACCATACTAAATGTTTTATGTCCACTTATTTTACTTCCCATGCCACAAAGACAGCAAAGACGCCCCACAAATTAGAGGCTAAAACCTAATTTCTCAGTCTCACATTGTTCACTTCAAATTATGGGCCACGGTCTTTGAGTCACTGAGTTACAAGCTCCAGAGACACAGGTGGGGGTCCTGCTGGCCAGCGCACGGAGGCAGCTCCACGCACACCCCGCAGCCCCTGCTGGCCTCTGCCTCTACACCCACGCAAGCCCTCCCTCCCGCCGTGCCGGTGTGTGCCCTCCCTCCCGCCGTGCCGGTGTGTGTCCTCCCTCCCGCCGTGGCGGTGTGTGTCCTCCCTTCGGAGGAAAGGCGAGGAGGAGGCTTTTCCTCCATCCCTAGAGCTGAGATGAGTGGATGACAAGATGTGTAGAAAACTGGCACTGTGATGGGCCCAAGGACAGGTGCTGAACCTGGGTCATTCCGACTTCTCCTAAAGTCATCTCCACCCCTCAATTCCACCAGCAAGAACAATCAAGGGAAACAAGCTGTGCAGAGGCTGAAAGGCCAGAGTGGTAGGTGGTGTGTCAGAGCCTGTAAGGCCACAGAACCTGTGCCAACAACGTGGGAGAAGGTTTATCGCTCCCTTCCCGCACGTCTCCTCACCTCCTTCAAAGGACAGTGGGGACCACCTGCTGCAGCCAACCTGCCTGAGCTCTCCTGCCTGGGGAGCCCCAGGAGCAACATTAACAAAAAGGGGAGGGAAAGCAGGATGTGGGAGCCACTAAGGCAGTGGTTGTCAACCTTCCTAATGTCGCGACCCTTTAATACACTCACGTTGTGGTGACCCCCAATTTCATTGTTACAAATGGAACATAATTAAAGCATAGTGATTAATCACAAAAACAACATGTAATTACATATGTGTTTTCCGATGGTCTTGGGTGACCCGTGAAAGGGTCATTCGACCCTCAAATGGGTCGCAGCCCACAGGTTGAGAACCGCTGCACTAAGGCATCCCACACAGCTGCTGGTAAAGAATGTTCTGGTAACTGTCTCCAGATTGCCTGCTTCCTAGAGACCACTGGTTAATTTCATGAGGGCCTTCCACATGGCTCCTCTGAAAACAGCTTCAAATAAAGGCCTTGTGTCCTGACAGGCTCACTCTGATAAAGCCCCACACATTTCTGAGGTGTTGCGGATGCACGGCCTAAGGGAGATGCTGTTATCACAGGAATTTAAACCAGGCCATTCATAAACACCACCAGACCATCGCCTAGAAGTCCCAGTTCAGGGGTGGGACAGGGCATGCCGGTTTTGGCTTTCATAGCCCCCTATGTTCCTGTTTTCAGTTACTACCTCTGGATTAAATAAGCTCTTTCTAATCAATCCCTTGATTATGGGAACTTTTGATTTCCAGAGACCCAGCTCATCAGAGAATTCACTGCTTTGGGCATGTTGACTGTGAAGTTCCCAAGGATCCTCCAGGGGAGCTGGCTGGCAGAGGCTTCCATAATCAGACCTGTGGCTCAGAAAGGGTCCAAGTCTGGAGCTAAGGCTTAGGAGCTCCAGCAGCACTTAAAAGCGCAGACTAGATGAGCGGGCAAAAAAAAAAAAGCAAGTAACAAAAACAGCCAACCACCAACAGTAACCAAGGTAAAGAACGGCAAGCAGAGATACTAGGAATCCACGGGGAGAAAGGCTGTCATGTTCCCCAGACCCGAGGGCCAGGGTCGTCACTGCCCTGCCCCCTGTTGCTCTCTGCACAGCCAACCAAGTAGCTTATCAACACTCCAATGCTTAAATAAAATGCACGGACCACGCCCGCCTGGTGAAGAGAAACCTCAGAAATACCTTTAGAATTATTTCAAGAAAAAATGAGTCAAAAGAGTTTTAGGGTAACGTGGTATTAACCAGAACCTCCTCAATCCCTCAACAACTTCTGTCCATTAAAATTTTAACCTACAGTGGGTTTCAGCTCATCATTTTGTGTAACATTACCTTGTTTCCTGAGGAGCAGGATGTGGCCAAATACTTCATACCTGGTTTTCTCTCAAATTCTACAGCATCACTCAGAAAACTATTCACTGAAAAATAACTACTTAAAACATTAACATGCTACTTCAGTAGTTGCCTTTTATTTATTGCTTCATAGTTTTTGTTAATTCATCCAGTTTTTAGAACACCAACATTTTAAGGAATGCTTGTCAAAGACAGCAAAACTGCAGGAGTCTGGCAGAATGCGAGTACTTATTGCTAATTTGGCATCTCCACATCTACTAGGTTCTTAACCACATGATGTTTCCTAAGATTCATCTTCCCAGGCATGTTGATCTGCCAGGGAGTCAGTGCCGAATGAAATTTACCACTAAAAAAGAGAGAGACAAAGAGAACGGAGGATCCCACAAGAAAACACATTTAGGAAATGCGGCATATTTGCCTCCCTTAAGAGTCTCAATGCTCTGAGAATGCAGTAACAGAAACCTGCTAAACCAAAGACATCCGAAATTTCATCAGGCAGCGCCTACTGTTATCTCTAAGAATGGGGCTCCTCGTAGGAATCCCTAGGGAGCTTCCCATCAGCTAGGAGCTGTCTATGGGCTAGCTGGCATCTCACCAGTCAACCTGAGACTCTTTATCACCTCCTCTCCATCCATGGAGCCCAACTATGTGCCTATGATAATGAGATTCTGGTGGTGTTGTAATAACTTGGTTATTACTTAACAGGAAAGGAGGAAAGGGAAGGCTACATAATACAGGCATGCCATTTATATAGCTTTGCTAAGTCTGTCCCCTGCTGATGGATGCGGAAGGGACTGGACAACAGATGCATACCCAGTAAAGTCTGCATGACATGGGAGGATGACTACCTGCCAGACATACCTGGGAACAAATTAGTGGCCAGGATGGATGTGGCCACTGCAATATTTAAACATCCAAACAAAGGAATCTCTCCCTCTCTCTCTCTCTCTCTCTCTCTCTCTCTCTCTCTCTCTCACACACACACACACACACACAGTGCTTCCCTGCATCCACATGGCTCAGGGCCATGTGGGACTTCCACAATGGACCAATGGATTTTAATTAACTTGGAAGCTGCACTATACCAGCTGCAACATGGAACGGCCGCTCTGGACACGGGCCTTGTTTCTAGCTCTGCCGGAACCCCAGCTGCCCCTTTCCAGGACTGGCTTAAGGGGCAGGGGACTTTGGAATCTGAGGAATGTAACTTAAGGCAAATAAAGTCTTTTTCAACATCCCATCCTCCCATGGGGGCTTCTGAAAGTTTTTACTTCAGGAGTACCCCAAGAACCTCACTCCACGAGTGACAAAAGTTGGGAAGGCCTGACTTAATACACTGTGATATTAATAGTAAGTTTCATTATTCAAGACTCAAGAGAACAATGGGGGCTCACATTTTTTAAATTACACATCACACGCCTCAAGGTCCTCAAGTGCCCACAACTTTTCTTATTATTTATGATGAGTAAAACAGGCACATCCATGTCAGACTAGCCAACACACTGTCTTTCTAGAACAGTGATGGCGAACCTTTTGAGCTCGGCATGTCAGCATTTTGAAAAACCCTAACTTAACTCTGGTGCCGTCACATATAGAAATTTTTTGATATTTGCAACCATAGTAAAACAAAGACATATTTTTGATATTTATTTTATATATTTAAATGCCGTTTAACAAAGAAAAATCAACCAAGAAAATGAGTTCACGTGTCATAGGTTCACCATCACTGTTCTAGAGCCAACCTGGTCATTCAAGTTACTGCTTAAACTTTGACATGAGAATACAAAAAAGGGAGGGAACCACAACAAAGGGTTTCAACAATATTTATAATCACATTATTCACACCTCGTATATGTGGTTTGAAACTCTTGAGCCTCTAATTAACCAAAGTGACTAAAAACAGTTTTCAGGAACTGAACTGGGGTTCACTTGCATAGCCTCTCAGGGAGACAATGAAGTGGTCTGCCAGGAGCAGAGCAACCCCAGGCAGAGCCCCACGAACCTGCACACTGCTGGCTCATTTCCCAGGGCGCAGGCTGTGCACAGACACTGCCAGGCAGAGGGTGGGGTGCCAGGAACAGCCGAGAGAGGTAGGTAGGGAACTGGGACAGCAAAGAGGCTGACATCACCAGCAACAAACTTTCAGGGGAAGACTTTTTCAAGTGAAATTCCCTTTCTTAAAATTTAGGAACAGAAAACCATGCTATCTGAATAATAAACTATGAAAAGTGGGTGTCCGTGTGCAGAACAGCCTGCTGTGATCACATCCAGTTCACACTCAAGTTACCCGACACTGAACAGCACTCACCTACAGCCCTGTCTAGGGTGGGACAGCACACAAGCCATCACCTAAAGGACAGTCTGATATAGCCCCAAGTTCCAATTTGGCTTTCCTTTCTCTCTCCTTCAGTTCAGTATCTTTACTAAGAAATTTCCCTGATATCTCTCTCTCTCTCTCTCTCTCCTCCCTTCCTCCCTCCCTCTCCCTCTCTCTCTCTCTCTCTCTCTCTCTCTCTCTCTCTCTCTCTCTCTCAAATCTCCCGTATCTCCGTGCCCTCTGTCCCAGGGAAATCTTACCCAGGCTCCTCCCAGAGTCTCCAACACTAATTGAGGTTATTTTCTTTAAGCTGCTGTCTCGGCTCTCCACTCCTAAGTCAGTGCTGGAGAAACTCCAAGAAACAGATCCAAGAGGCCACACTCATCTTGCTCTGCCCTCACCTGACCTCCTCTCCTGTTCTCCAAACTGTTTTTCTCAGAATGGCACAAGTGCACCCTAGTTAAATGTGCTCTATGGGCTCCAATCCTAAGCTAAGCTGCCAGGTAAGAGATCCCAACTGACCAAACAAGAGATCCCAATTTTTAAAAACAAGTTAAAGACGGACACAACTCTAAACACTTGCGGTGCATTCAGTATAGCTTAAGGGACCCAATGATTATTTGCTCCAAGAAGAAAACAGAAAGTCAGAGACCAAGAACATGCCACTCTAGTTGACAGCTACTCCAATGGACCAGTTCTAAGCTTCCGATGATAAAATGGGAGACACTTGATTAAAACCAGAAAAAGTAATATCAAAGTTGGTACATTATTAAACCAATATGTGAAGCTAGAATTTAAATTCACTTAATAACCTTGAGTTCCTAACCTCCTGCGATTACTCTGAAGTTCATTGTGTACATGGCTGCCTTTCATTAAAGCTGCTGTCTCCTGTTCACAGGGCCTATAAAGGAAAGAGCAAGGGATCGCGCTGGGTTTAATGCACCTCTTAGAAAGCGAACGCACAGTGAGAGGCCTGAGAAGTCAAGGAACACGCAGGAACCAGGAGACAATCTTCTTAATACATTCTACACTAGCCAGAGCCTTGCAGGAGCACAGCCACTAAGTGTGCCAATGAGGTTAGAAAGGAGATCCTGACAAGTCATAAAGATTCTCTTAATGAGTTAGAATAAAGACCCCAAAAAAGGGCTAGCAAGTCCTGCAATACCCACTCTCCCCGTCAGTGTTGAAAAGTATATATGACCTCTATTCAAGTTAGAAGGCTCATACTTGGGTTAAAATCAATTTTGGCAGCCATACTTAAACTCCCAGTTTTACATTAAAACAGTGAAAGTGTAATAAGTTTGCTCCCAGAAGATTTTCCCAAGGACATTAGTTAAAAGTTCTCCTCTTTTCAGCGACATTAGTTAAAAGTTCTCCTCTTTTCAGCGACATTAGTTAAAAGTTCGCCTCTTTTCGTAACTGCAGCAAAAACAAAACAACAAAAATATGCTAGGAAACACACTAATTTATTCTGATAAATCTATCCTTTAGAATATAGCAGGAGGAAGCTGAATTTCTGCCAACAACAGTCAAGCTTGTCCAGGGCTGCAATCCACTTTCTAGAGACACGTATGGTTCTGGTCCTCTGTGCCTGGCCTGGACCAAGATTTGGAGCAATACCTTCTAACAAGTTCAGAGCTTGGTCTCTAAAATTTGTACACATTAGCACCAGACTCAGGCGAGGGTACACATCAGAGCAGTTAACAGCAACTCCATCAATAGGTTATTTCCTAAGACAAGTGAGAAGGGGGAACAGACTCTGCAACTTGCACTCAAATGGCGCCAGTGGCCAGAATTAAGCCCAATGTGCAATGGTAGACAGACACAGAGCCATATAGGATTGTCCCTGAGTTCAAGATACCATCTCAACCAGGAGAGAGCTGCCACAGATGCCTTTCACTCCACTCATTTCTAAGTCCCAGGGAAGAAAGAATATTTGTTACCTGAGGTACCAGAACCCTAGCTGTGGCTGGAAGCAGGAGAAAAAAGCCTCGAGTTCTCTGACCACATGTGCACAAGGTGTAGATGGAGGCAGGGCTCAGGACTGATGAGGAAGGTGCATGTCTGCCCGGGCGACACTGACAGAGCAGCTTACCTCCACGGAAGTCTGTCGATGTCAGGGTCATGTGCCCACTGTCCATCGGGCTGCCATCCCTTTGAGGAGAGGGATACACTGAAGGGAACCAAAGGATCTTCTAAAGGCAAGTTCTTACTGCAAGCTGGTCAAAGGTCCCTGCAATCAAAGAAATCATTGTGGTTTTGCATTTGGCATAGGTATGCCCCCTTTCTTCTAGGGACAAGTCTGAAAGATTTCTGACTGGATCTTAACTTTCAAAAAGAAAAGTACCCAGAATCCACCTAGGGATAAAAGAGACAAGAGAAAGACAAGAAGTCTCACGCTACACCTCAGGACAGAAAGCGAGTATAAAAGCATTTCCTTCCCAAAGAAGAGACATAAGTCGGGTGTTACTTTTAAAGAATCAGTGTCTCCTATCACACGTTTCAACACAAGTCAACTCATCACACCAGTTTAAAATATGTGCCCCAAAATGACTGCAAAACCCAGGTGCCACCCTATACCAGCCTTGACTAGAAGCAAGAGAAAAGGCTTGAATGTAAATGAAAAATACAGGTAATTAACTTCTGTAGAAGTTGGTCTAGAATCAACCTTGCCATGGACCGATCTCCACTGACAATGGCAGGGAAGTCACTAGGGCCAATCGAAGCATACAATGAATCACAATGTCAATCTTATACTACGTCAACCAAAAATCATCAAAATTCAGGAAACTAAGTTAAGTACCTTATCCAGTGTAAAAAGGCACCTCACCCAGTGTAATACTTAACAGTAAATAGCCAAAACAGCGATCCTTCCCCACTAACTGCAGAGTTAGCCAACTATTTGTATATATTCTATTGTGTATCATCTCACAATTTCCTTTTTAAAAAATCCTCTTTCCTTCAGGCACAGAAATGTCTGAAGATATTTGATCCTTGCCACCTCAGTAATGCAAATAATACATCAGAATACCTTTTACAGTTATTTGTGCATCACCCACAGAAAGGAAAACATTCTACTCATAAAGAGCTTTATGAGGGAAAATGCCTTTGTCCTAAAGGTTTCGTTCAATTAACCTTATAGGTATCCAAGAGAGCAGTGGTTCTCAACCTTCCTAATGCGCGACCCTTTAATACAGTTCCTCATGTTGTGGTGATCCCCAATTTCATTGTTACAAATTGAACATAATTAAAGCATAGTGATTAATCACAAAAAGAATATGTAATTATATATGCGTTTTCTGATGGTCTTAGGCGACCCCTGTGCAAGGATCGTTTGACCCCCAAAGGGGTCGCGACCCACAGGTTGAGAACCGCTGCAATAGAGGAAAAGTCCCCAGCAAAGTAACTTAGTTCTTTTAAGATGAATCAGAATAACAGGGACAAAAGGAATCCCAAACAGACCAAAAACCTTTAGGTCTGGTAGGTTCCCAAAAGGGAAATGTCTAAATCCCTTCCTCCACTCTTGAAATAATCAGGAACGAACTCCACATGACTCAGTCCTTCAGGGCCCAACAGGTCTCAACTGTGAGACAAAAAAGCAATGTTACCACAAAGAACCTACCCTAGGATGTTAAGGGTGAAGAATAAACAAACACAGCTGTCATTAAAAACTCATTTCTGCAGAAAGCAAGTGTGTTAATAAGTCCCTGGACAGGCTACTCTGCCAGACTGTTTTATGGGCCACTACAGAACCATGCACAGGCAAAGAGCAAGGAAGGACTCACAGACAAAGAAAGCTGCAGGACCACAAAACCAAAATGGGATTCTTGGCAGACACTGGGTGTGAGCAAAGGAGCTTGAGGGACAAGGCCACCCTGCATGGGCTGATGTGACAACCAGCGCTGGCAGCTGAAGCAGCTCTCCATTTCCAATTTCCCGGCAACATAGGAAAGATTTTTTTTTTAATAGATTGGCTTCTGGATCCATGTCAAAGTGGGCCATAGTTACTGGAACAAACCCAAATCCATTCACTTAAGACATAGAGCTACAGAGGTGAACATAATCTATGTATTGAAGATTAAGTAAAACCATTTATACATGCTAGGCAAGAATTTCCTGTTAAACTACCCAAGAAATAAGGAGGCAGTAAATAAAAATTCAACACTAGGACAGTATGCTGAAGATGATATTTAACAGCCTAGGATTCAAGGCAAGTGTGAAATGGTGATCCTGGGCTAAGAGGCTACAGACCAGACCCACTGTTTGGCTGAAATGCTCAAGCTTCCCAGTGGACTCCCACTGGCCATTCCCATAGGGGAGCTCACATGTGAGCAGACGCCAGACTTCTCAATGGTGGTGACACAGATGGTCAAAAAATGGGTACATCAAGGGCAGGACCCACCAGAAGCCCTTGTCAGAGGCGTAGCTGGTTGATCCACCACCTCCCCGTTTCTCTCTTCCAGGAAGGACTTTGTGACTCTTGTGACCCTTCCAGCTCCAGAGGTAAATTCTGTTTGGTGGGAACCAATGAGATAGCCCCATTCCCACAGCCAGGGGCTGACTGTGACTCAGTTCTGATGAATGAAATACGAGAAAAGTGGTCTGGGGAGGCTGCTGAGAAAGGTTCTGGTACTTGAACAAGCAAATGCTTCCAGGAAAAAGTGACCCTTTACCTGCCCGGAGGTAAAGCCTATGAAGAAAGAAGGAAGTTGTCCTACGACACATCAAAACTTGTGGCACAAAAGAGCAGCGCAGCGGGGATGAAGGATGAAATAATAAAATGGATCAAAATAGACAAGGGTCTTACATAGATCAATGATGATGGTGCCACAAATCAAAAAATATCAAAACAAGCTTAACTCTCCTTGTTTAATTTAATGAAATAAAAAAGGCCATTTTATTAGCTAGGCAGTTAGCCCAAAGCTCAGAGGCTATAGTGGGAAGATCTCTGCTTTAGCACTATGAATGACATACCATGTTTAAAAATGAAAAAAAAAGGGCAAGCTATTAGCATCTTTCTTGCTTTTTCATGAATACTACTCTAATGACGAGTCAAAAGAATGTAACTTTAAAAACCTATGCCAGAGTACATACATCTCTAACATACACAACACAATCCTTTACCAGAAGAAGCTGTACTTACATAGAGGACTTCACTTTCTAAAACTCATCAAGGGACTTTTTTACATCACTTTTCTAGTGAATCCAATGGGTAAAACTACCCTAAAAATTTTTAGGAACTGAAGAAAGTTTTACTCTAAGTCAGGGATCTGAATCCACTAGTAAACAACCACTCACTCCATGGCCATGTCTCCTTAATATTCATACTACAACAAAGATGACTACTTCCCTATTGTTTTTAATCTCTTTTCCTAGACTAGATGATTGAAACCAAAACATCATTATGCAAACTTTTAATACTAACCCAGTAATAAAGAAACCATTTTCTGCTAACTTCCTCTTTGGCCAATCTTGCTCTATAAAAATGTAAAGCCCCTTAACACTAAGTGAAATTCTAAGGCCCTCTCTCCTATCACTACTTAAAAAAAACTAAGAATATTACCTCTGACAACATTATGGGTGTTTTTTTTTTTTAAAGGGCAACCAACCATATAAACCACAATTCTTTTCAACTTTGTATCAAAGACCCATTTGTCTCACATATCAATTTAATTTTTACCTTACTTGACAGGACTATACTATTTTAAACTTCATTAGCCTACCTAGAGGATGGAAAAACAGCCTCTGGGTCACCACTGAGGGTCCTCCCCTGGGCCAAGGAAATGAACGAAACTCTGTTCACAAGATTGGGCAGATACAATCACGGGTCTGGATTCCCGCCCTGCCCAACTTATGATAGTTAGTATGGTTTAACAAGAGCAGTTCATTATGTTTTTAGTCAAATGAGACAGAATCATCTTTTAAGAAATTGTGATACTATTCCTGGCTTTCTGGAGGCAGTTATTTTCTAAACAACAATCTGCCTAGTAAAATATACTAGACACAAGCAAAATTATCAAAACTTCTTATCCTACGTGGAGAGTCAACATAGTGTCTTTGGAAAGGAATGGCTAGCCGAGCACCAAGCCCATTTCCTCTGCCATGAGGCACAGTTAGATGACATTTTCCAGCCTCGCCTGAGTTAGGTGTGGTCCTGTGACTGAGTTCTGGCCAGGACGATGTGAGCAGAAAGAAATAATGTGCTCTATGTCTAGGCCCAGGAACACGAAAACTGCCCACAGGAGCCTCCATTGTTTTGCCCCCAGGAGACTTAAAGCAGGCAAGCCCACAAATGGAAGAAGGGAGCAACAAGGTAGAAGAACTTGGATTCCTCAATCACTGTTTGGAGCAGCGGTCGCCAACCTTTTGGACCTCACGGACCACCAGTGGTCCACAGACCACCAGTTGGTGACTGCTGGTTTGGAGGAAAACTGCCCACAAACCAGGGCTTCCAGTGCGTAAGAAATAAGCATCTATCATATTTGAGCCAGTATACATTTAGGAGGTTATTCTAGCAGCTGACATTATGTTGATTAAATAAATTCACTGGGCATCTCTAGATCAAGGTTAGGTTGACTTGAAATGTATGTTCTAAAATTAGTGACTCAGGCAATTATAGGACTTACCAGGAAGAATCTCTAAGTATATGCACTCTAGGTAACACCATGTTTGGCTACAATAAAGCAATTTATTCCCGAATGCAGTAAAAATTCTCCTGAGCAACTGAGGTGGAAGAAAATACTTTTGAACCACTTGATCCTTATTTCCATAGTTAAATATTAGATGGTATAAAACCACCAGAAAGTTGTGAGGATCTTCCACACTTCCTTTGCCGAAGGTACCATAATTCATATTAAAACACATTAGAATACCATATGAAGCCCAACACTCAATTTACCGTATAACTATTGTTGAAGTCATTTCACAAAGGACAGTAAGTTACAGTAGAGAGTTCAAGTTGGAGTTTTTCAGATGTTTACTTTTTCTCAATAGAAATTCAACATCAAGAAACCTTTGCTCTCCTGTATGGAAGTCACATGTGTTCCCTTTTTGCCCTGTCAAGTCCCAAACTGAATGCACCTCCACAGCAACATCCACTGTTATTGGCACACTTCCTCCTCCTGGCTTTGACTTCAGTTGGTACCTCCTTCATTGCAAGGTAATTTCAGAGATGAGGGATGAATAAAATTAATCAATCAAGGAAAGTAACACTTATTAAGTAGCTACTACATGTCAGGTACTTTCATGCAATTCCATTTCATCTTTGCAACAATGAGATATATCCCATTATTCCCCATTTTACAAATGAGGAGACAGGGAAGTTATTTAAAATAAAAAACTTGCTCAAGGCCACAGACCCAGACAAGCAAGATTCATGTCGATGACACCTGACTCCAAAGCGTATCTTTTCCATTTCAAAATGGTGCACTTAACCTATGACATATTGCCAGCCTTTAGGATATGAAAAAAAAAATAGCATTACTACTCAATTTGACTTGCTTTACATATTCATTTAGTGAGTCAATGGTTCTCAAAATGTTCACTCTTCCACTTATACCTTATTATCACATTTCCACAAAATGAAAGCCTGCACTATCCCTTTGACAAGAGAGTAAGTTGCAAATGGCAACATAGAGAATTTAGAGGATAAAGCTAGTACAGGAGGAGGCCTAGTCTTCCATTATCGGGATGTATTGCTGCCTCCCTCTGAAATATTCTTTCTACCTGCTAAGTTTTAGTTTCCACAAGAATTATTTCATAATTTTTTTTCACCAGTTCTAAAGATTTCCAAAACTCCATTTTGAAAGACACTACATTTCTAAGTTCAGTAAAACAAGCATATGTCAAAGAACCTGGAACACACAAATAGTCTTGAACTTTCTTAATGTATGAAATGATTTTTACCCTGCAACATCTAAAGTGGTTCCATGCAAGACTGAAACGAACACTTAAAGAACTGGTGAAGATCAAGGACATTGTGCCGTGTTGTATTATAATTACAATTTTATTTAAGAATTTACTTACCTAGAATCCTTAAAAGTCAAATGTAGATAAACTGCTCACTAAGCAACATTATCAATTCTTTAAAACAGCGTTAAATCAAACCACATTTGATAACCAAAATATCAAAGACTAATATTCTTAGGTTGGCATGAGTTATCATAAACCATGCTAAAATTAGGTGTTTAGCGGTCATCATTATAATAACTTAATAAGAAATGCATTTTGATGACAAAGTCCCCTTGGAAATACTGTTTTGTTGGAAAGGCAATTTCAATATCAAACACTTCTACCAAAAATATATTTCCATAGTGACATTTAAGATGATAAAACTATCAAAGCCCAGTTCTTTTGATTGCAAAGGTCGAAACGTTTCTCCTTCCTCTGGAAACCCGCTGTGCTATTTATTGAAGTCCTTCACACACACTGATCCGTCTCAGGCAAGTGCTGCATCATGGAAAATCGCGTTTTTATTTTTAAGCCTTACCTTCAGATAGGATCCATAATATTTGGTTACGTATGGACTATCACACTGACTCAGCACTGTGATTTCCTGTTGAATGTCCTCTATCTCATCTTCAGCTTCTTCCAGATCAATGATTTTTATGGCAACCACTTTCTGAGTCCGATTGTCAATGCCTTTGAACACCTCACCAAAAGAGCCCTTTCCAATTTTCTCTAGCTTTGTAAAAAGCTCTTCTGGATCTGCTTTTAGGTTCTGTAGGAAAAAGAAAGGGAAACATCAGTGACTCAGCGCTGGGACTGCTTTCTCCTTGTGCTTATTTATAACACTCAGACCACAGTCTTTCAAGGACTGGCCCATCTTCCTCATCTAAGAGCCAGGCTGGTTGTGACCACAATTCTTCACATTTAGGACTTAAAGATCTGCAAGTGTCCCTTATGTGTGTGCATTAGACTAGAAACAGAGCAAGCGTGTAAACAAACAAATACGCAGATTAGAAAAGCTGGGAATGGCTCCAGTACTTGTATAAAGTAATAAAAATCAAAACACTTATTTGACTATATATGGATTTATTGAAAAAAAATCACTCTTGCCTAAGCAAAAATTCCACCTTCTCCCTTATCCCAAATTGTCTAAATTCAGGTTGCTATATACCAGTGGTTCCCAATGTGGGGCACGGGGGGGGGGGGGGGGGGGGGGGTGTTATTTTTTTTTGGGGCGGGGAGCCCGGGGTGGCAGCGAAGAGGTTATCCTCCCCAGGTTATCATACAGTTTCATGGTTTAGGACCGTGTTCCCCAAGCCTGGCTGGTTGTGGGGCCTCATATACAGTATATAAATATATATTATGACATTTATGCATTTCAGTTCTCTTATATGTTCTGAAACTTTATTTACTATTTTTTCATATCACTTCATATTATTTTTTTTAACAATTTCTTAGTGATTTCTTGCCTCAGTACTTCAACTGTCCTTTCATTCCTTTTCTCTTTCATGGATGCCATGTTCTTTGGAAGCTTGTTTAGACCAAGGTAATGGCCTTTTAGGCTTCCTCCATGTGAATAGGAGTTCACTTTTTGAATAATAAGAATGATATGTCACAGGGAGGGGCATCAGGATTTTAGAGATGCTTAGGTGGGGCATGGCCCAAAAAAGGTTGAGAACCACTGCTATATACTAAAATATAAGTTAAATAGCTATATTATGAATAGGAAAAAACATTTATAGCCTTACTTCCTAACAGGCATGATTTTCAAGTCCAACAAACACTGTGTCACATACCTTCACTTTCAGCTACTGTCATGGCCTAACTAAATATTTTAACTAGATCTCAAGAAACAAAAAGCAACCTGTTTTCCTTTGTCATGTAAACATCATGCCCTTGATTACCTTCTAAAAGCTCTTACCCCCCAACCTGGTTAACTGAAAACACACACACAGTGCCCATTTCCAAGGAATACAGCTGAGGGATGCTGCACATCTCACCACGAGGAAATGCCCAGCCCCAAATGCCAACACACCCGTCCGCAGCCCCACAGAGTGAGAGAGGACTCTGGGAGCCCCCCAACCCTACAGACAGATACACCTTCCCTCAGAATCACTGCATATGAACAAGAGGACGCCAGGCCAACCCTCAGAGCCTACTACTCCTTCAAGGAAACTGAAACATTGTGGGGAAAGGAGTAAGAGAAGGAAAGAAGAATTGAAAGGAGAAAGAATAAGAGGCATAGAAAGAGGAGAGGTCCATAGATGGATAAACGTATGGGGCTCAGACACAGAATTACAGCAATTATCGGCAGCATTCTGAGTTACACGAGCTTTTGTGGGTTTAACGAGGCACTAACTTGCTTTCCAAGAGGAAACACAGGAGTCCCAGCAGCACTTTACAAGGGAACTGCTGAAACCCAGCCAGCCCATTTCTAACGCGGAGGTCTTGGGGTGCCACAGTCATGGGTGGCCTCACTAACACCAAAGAGGCCCTATTTGAGACGGCACACTGAACAATGTAAAAGCTCACAAAACCCACCAATCCTATCAGTAAAAATGAACAAAATAAAAGAAAAACGCGCCCTGGACATGCCAGGGAAAAGGGACACAGACGTTTTCAGCAGTTACAAACTCTCCTGTTTTCATACGCTTTCTCTTACCTCCTTCCCCCCAGGATGAGAGAGGGTGGCTCTCCTTTTCTTCAGGGCCAATCCTAAAAGCTGGGCCTTTGAATCCATCCTTCTCTCCTCCAGGATGTGAGTTCATTAATAACTCTCTTGCACTTACTCTCTCTACTGCCCCTCTGCCTAGGGCAGCATGCTCAGGTTTCTCATTTAAACACACACACACACACACACACACACAGAACACCGTCCCTGCTTCACTGGTTGCCCTCTGTCCGGTGCCCACCCCTCACTGGTCACCACTGCAGCCTGGCTCCAGCTCTGGCACCAATGATGCAGCGCTGTGCATCTGATCCTCCTCAAACTCCCTCCCCTAGTAACTCGCCAGTCCCTTGGCGTCTACAACCCTGCTCTCCACTCATCTTCCAGGCCCCCTAGTTCCAAAAGAGTCTTCCTGCACAGACTACCTATATCAGCGCATAATCACAGCAGCCCCCCCAAGGTCCCAGACTCAGCCTCCTATTCTTCCTCTCCTCCCCAGGTTATCATACAGTTTCATGGTTTACCATAGGACTGTGTTCCTCAAATCTAGCTGGTCAGGCACACCTAGGACACTTGCAGATCCCAAACATTCACACACATGGGGGTGGGAAGTGCATAGTCCACATTTTTTAAAGACTGCCCCCCATTGATTCCGATAAATAGCCACCTCTGAGGAAACTGGTTTTGAATTATGGCATGCATGGGGACTTGCAAATTGCTAGCTCCAGCCTTGCCTTTTGTGCTTTAACTCCTAGAATCAATTACTTGCTAGATATCTCTTTCTACCAGGACACGGCAAGCTCAATATGTATCAAGTGAATTCATTATTTCCACTGCTGAACTGGCCGACCTCCCACAGCACACTACACCTGTGCTAGACTATAAGCTGAGGGCGTTCCGGGACTGTGTCTTACCTTGGTACCAATGTGCATGGGCACAATAACTGATGGTCAACAAATGTCCCATGAGCAGGAAGAAACCCCAGCCTTACACTAACACAAACAGGATCCAGGGCAGGAACAACAAATATCCTAATTCAGAGAGACAGACAGCCTGGAAGGAGGGAATAGTAGGGTAAGGCAAGCCTGAATACTCAGGAGCAGTGATCCTCACATCTCAGGGGCATCAGAATCAGCTGGAGGGACTGTTAGAACACAGACTGTCTGGCCCCACCCCGGAGTTCCTGATTCAGTAAATTCGGTGTGGGACTCAAGAACCAGAGTGTCCAGGTGATACAGCTGCTGGTGGCCTGGGTACCACACTTTGAGAACCAAGGCTCTAGCCACACACCCAGGCACACTGCAGACATGGAGAGAGATGCCCAGCTTCCTAGCTGTCCCTGCAGAGCCCAGGCCAGCAACTCAGCTGACCACAGGTACCTGAGTGAATCCAAGCGAGGCATGCAGAAAAACCTCCAGACAAACTGAGCAATCATGAGAAATACTAACTCATTAAGTTCTGGGGTGATTTATTACACAAAACTAATCATAACATAACAGATTCAACAGAGATCATTGCAGGAAGAACCTGTCCATTCCGGGGTCGGGGGGTCGGGGGAATTAATAGATGTTCTACACTCTGGAAGGTTTCGTGCTTTTTTGATGTTAATCCTCACCCAAGGGTATTTTTTCCATTGAGAGTGAGAGAGACACATCAATTGGTTGCCTCCTAAATGAGCCACATCAGGGTCGGGGGGCGAACCCGAGACCCTTCAGTCTAGCTGATGCTCTAACCACTGAACCGGCGGCCAGGGCTGGACAGGTTGCAGGTAATAAACTGCCTGATTTTCCCTTTGCCTGGTCTCTGACAGTTTAGAAACAGCTGTTTTCACTGCTGCTTGACTCTTCCTCCAAGCCCTTTCCCAAGTCTGCACCTGTAGAGCGGCAGCTGCTGGTCTCACGTCTGCTCAAGGGGGTGTCACTCCGCACTCTGTCACTGTTAGCAACTGTGAACAGGGTGACTGGTGAGAACGGAGACATCTGCTAAGATGATGACAGCAGGACACTAAACAAGCAGGGGTCCTTGCCATTTGGCAATTCCTGCATAAACTCATTCCCATGCAGTGTAGCCCAATGGCCATAAGAACATCAATGCCAATGACGGCCTATTTCAAACAGGACCTTCAAAATTCTGCTGCCAGATCTATTCTCTGAGGAAAGATTTCCTTGGTAGCAAAGGTGCCATTCTGCCAACCATCTTGAGAATTTTCTTTTCAGGAAGGTTTATGCTGAACTAAATACAGGTCATCATCCCCAATTAGAAAGGTCTACCAGCCCATCACCCCACCCCTCTAGGACCCTCCTCCCTCATGCCGCTGGCGGGGAGTTGAGTGCTGCCTGCACATGAACATCCTGCTCACCAAACAGCTACTGTTGTTTTGGCTGTTGTCTTTTTTTTTTTTTTAATTTGACAATCTAAGGGAAAAGAGGTCAGATATTTCATGCTTTTAAAATTCTTGTGACATACCAGTTGAAAATTGCTCTTCAGCTATTCACTTTTGTTTTTCTATGAAAAGAAAAAGGAACTAAGTTTGATGTGTTCTAACACCTGCTATGTACACATCACTATCCCTGCAGCAACAGAAAAGAGAACACTGTAGTTCAGGAGGTCTAGATCAGGAAGGGAAGTTGTGGCAGGAGTACCCCCTCCCCGCCCTCTTCTGAACCTGGCAAGCATCCCTATTAAATCGCAGGACTCTCCTCCTACAGCTGAATTCAGACCTCACCCCACCACCTAGGCAGCCACCACCAAGTCAGCCCACCGAGCACAGAGGTGGAACCTATTTGCCAGCCTGATGTAGTCCTATTACCAACAGGTCTCATCATGGCTGTTCAGCGTTACCTTGTCCTTCCATATCTGCCGACTCTCCCAGGCTTTCCATGTGTTCCACTGCTAATAGTTATCTCCCACTTCAAAGCGGGAAATCCCTGTACCCCGATCCCTCGCTTATACCTACAAACTGTACCCTTCATTCTTCCAACATGTCTCTCTCCATGTGGTCCCCCTGCCACACCCTGCCTGACTCCACACCCGGGCCCTCCCTCGCCCATAGCAGCTGATCCTCCAACAGACAGGCAGAGTTTAGGTTCCTCAAAGCTCATGGTCTCCCTTCACTGCTTAAACAACCAGGAACACACCATCTCTCAAGACTGAAGTCACAAACACTTTTGAATCTAAACCCCATAGCACCTTTCTAGTCCCATTTCCTGCCACTACCCAACTTACCCAACTTCTTAACACTGTACAAGCATCAAGGGTTGCATTCAGTATGGTTCCATTTATAGAAAATTCTCAAAGTGACAGAATTAGAGTGACGGAGAACAGGCCTGTGGTTGCTGGGGGTAGGGTGAAGGAAGGAGGTGAGGAGTTGAGGGTAACACAGGAAGATTCTTTGTGGTGATGGAACCACAGGACTAAAAGCCAAAATTTAACAAAGTACAGGCCAAAACTGGTGGCATGTGAATTAAGATCTGCACCTGAGTAAAGAGCAGTGCACCAACATACACTGGTTTTACAGTGTATGGTAAAAGCTAGGTGAAGGGCACACAAAACTACCCATCACTGCTGCAACTTCTTATAAATCTTAAACGATTTAAAAATAAATTTATTAAGCCCTAGCTGGTTTGGTTTAGTGGTTAGAGCATCAGCCCGCACACTGAAGGGTTGCGGGTTCAATTCTGGTCAAGGGCACATTGCAGGCTTAATCCCATGCCCCAGTCAGGATGCCTGTGGGAGGCAACCAATCGATGTGTCCCTCACATCTATGTTTCTCTGTGTGTCTCTCCCCCTCTCTTCCACTCTCTCTAAAACTCAATGGAAAAAATATCCTCAGATGAGGATTAATAAATAAATAAATGTTTAAATATAAACTTATTAAAATTCCAAAAATTTCACCATTACAAGTGGACAATTCCCATTTGCTATTTCAAACCCACTGAAACCTGACAACTCCCCTGAGCAAAGGCAGAGGCTGCGGTTTCCTTTTCCCCAGAACACATTTTTAATGCTCTGGGCTGCAAACTGTATTAACACTTTACAGGTTCTTTTCCCCTCAAGATGATGATCTACCACTGAAGAACATTGTTTTATAATCTTGCTAACTCCAGGCAACACACAAACTTCCTTAGAAGGCAGTCTCAGACGTAACCAAATAATCAAAATCAAAAACCCAGCCCAAATTCAAAGCGTTACATGGACCTAAGAAAAATACAGCCATGGCCTAAAAAAATTGTGCAGCACAGTGTGCACCAAGCTTTGCTCTGGTTTTGCAAAATATTTCATTGGGGCAGTGGCTGTACAAGACCTGGAAAGATAAGACAATAGATGCATCTCCAAAATAAGCTATGGGACAGAGTTATTCAATATTGTCCTTCTGAATGCTTACATTATTTTCCAAAACAATGGTTTCTAGGAGGCCAAAGGCACTTGAAGTCTAAACACAAGTTCAGACCTCAACCCAGCAAGTTACTGAACCACCCAGCCTGTTTCCAGGTCTATAAAATGGGGTAACACTACTTACATAGGAACATAAGGAAAGCTGCTTGGTTTAGCAGCTGTGGGTTCGATTCTGGTCAGGGCACATGCCCAGGTTGCGGGCTCAATCTCCCATAGCCAGGTGTGCAGGAAGCAGCTGATCAATGATTCCTTCTCATCATTGATATTTCTATCTCTCTCTCCCTCTCCCTTCCTCTCTGAAATCAATAAAAATATATTTTAAAAAAAAAAAGATCCAGTGAGGTGAGGTCACTTGACTTTGGAGACATTTTTAGAAACCATCAAACACTGGCCACAACACTTACTGAGAACATACCATGTATAACACAATGCATCACAGTCCCAAACAGATTAAAAACTATTGTTGTTTTTAAATATGGCTGAATTTTATATTCCTAGTTTTTAATACAACTTATTCTTCTTCCCATAAATAAGAAATCTTAAGGCTAATTACAAGCAAATAAAATGCCCTGAAAACCCACCTCATCAGATTAACCATTACACCTCAAGAAGCATGCTATACTGAAAGTAATAGTGAGAAATTGGTCTAATCAAGCCTATTACCCTGTAAAGTTTTCCTCTCATTCTACAAGTTTAAGGCTCACTCTTTACCAGAAAATCAAGTTGCCCTTTTAATAAAATACATACAGTAATATATACATCCAATGCCAATGTAAAGCTTGTGAACCATAAAAGAAAACAAAACAAAAACAGGACCCCAAAAAATCAAATGCCCTTTTATGGGAATTTTCTCAGCCAAAAGTATCTGCAATGTCCAAAAACCACTCAACTCTGGGAGTGGAAGCAGCAAAGAAACTTGGTTGGCACATCCCTGGCCTCCTCCTTGGCCCTCAGAAGCCCCCCGACACACACACTTGCAGTGAGGGTGTCTTGCTACTAGGAACTGTCATCAATACACATCAGTGAGCACCCCTCCAGCACACCCCCCCCAAAAAGATCACTGTTGTTCCCCCAGCAGCCAACCCGAGGCCCTTTCTGACATGAACAGAAGAGAGGAAATCTATTGGGAGCTCCTCATTTTGACCTGATTAGAAAGTCTAAGGTCAGGACTTTTATTTTTACACCAAATTCAGACTCAGAAAACCAGCGCTCCCCTTGAGGAAGAGGAACAAATTTGCAATATAGTTTCCTATTTAGTCAGCCAGCACCTTCAAAGGTACGAACGACAGTGTTAAGTTCCGGGCTGGAATGAACAGTCACCCACCCAGTGCCATCTACTGTCTCCAAGATGGCCTCAGTCTCCTTCCTAAGTGAGCAAACCACACGGATGCAGTACTTACACCGGGCCAGGAAACCCAGAGGGGAAGGGCACAGATGATGAGGAACAGTGGTGGCTTACAGGGTGGCCCTCCCTCTGCATGTGGTTAGTGATCCTCACCGAGGTCTGCAGCCAGGGCACCTTAAACCACTCAGTGTCCGGCCTCACCCTAAACTCTTAAACCCAAATCTCTGAGAATGGGACGCCAGCATCGGTATCTATATATATAAAACCTTAATATGCAAACAGAACGAACTGCAGAACAACCGAACAACAGGTCACTATGACGTTCACTGACCACTGGGGGGGGGACGGGTGTGCGTGCGGAACATGGCAGGCATCAGCAGCAGGCGGCAGAGTGTGGAAGATGGCGAGAGGGCATGCGGGGAACATCGCAGGTGTCGACTGTGGCAGGATGCTGGAGCAGGTGAGTGGGGACACCAGACCAAGGTGGGGTGCCAGTCGCTGGCATCAGGGTGAGCTTCTGTGATTACTGAAAATTCTGCCCGGCACTTGCATCTTTACACCCACTGCTCGTACCCAGAACCTATCCTGATCACTCGGCGCTGTCAGCAGGTGCAAGAGTGGTAGTTGCCGGTCCAGATCACCCCTCAGGGCTTCTCCACCTCCCCCTGCTCCTGAGGGTGAATTGACGGCGCCAGCCCCGCTTGCACCCACTGCTGGTACTGGCCCCAATTGCTCTGCGGCTGTCAGCATGTGGGAGCAGTGGGAGTGGGGCTGCCGGCAGACAGGGGACCAGGGCCACAGTGGGAGGGGCCGGACAGGGACAAGGAGGATGGGCCGAGACCCACCACTGTGCCCACCGCAGCCTTGTGGCCCACAGTTCCTTTCAAGGTGAACGAATTCGTGCACTGGGCCCCTAGTTATTTAAAACTCCCCAGAAGATTCCGACATGCAGCCAAAGTGAGAACCAGAGGTCTAGTCCAGGAGACTACTCCAAGCTCTGTAGGAAGTAGGATGCCATGGTAACGCCTGGAGGACTTTCATAGTGCATAGCCACCTTCCCCACCTTCCCCACCTGGGAGGGAACCCCATCAGTGCAGGGGAGGGGACCTCTCCCTGCAGCTCACATTTTCTTCTTTTCCTCTCCAATCCCTTCCTCCTCTGCTATCAACCTAGTCATTGACCTGGCATATCCATTCTCCACCTCTAGCCCCAAAGAGAGTTTTGCATATTAACTAGTTGGTTAATCCAAAAATCTCCAATATAAAAACCTTATTTACCAAATAAAGATCTTTAAATAGAAAATGGCTCCAATTAGCTCAAAGAACTGTTAGATTTCTCCAATTCTCAAATATTCTTTAGCAGAAAAGTCTCATTCCTAGCTAACTGATGAGAAAATCATTTTTTTCGTTAGAGGCCCAAATCACACGTTTACATAGAAACTTGCTTTCCTCCACGTTACAAGAAATCTACTAATCACTACCAGGCAAGCTCTCCTGGCCTGCTTCCATTACCAGGCCGTTTCCTTTTCTAAATGGCAGCATCCAGTTCCCTACCTGAACTCTCCTACACATGTTACAAATGCCCCCACAATCTGGCACAGTAAATTCATTTCCTCCGTATTATACACTTTATTTCAACCCTGTAGCAATTACATAATCTAGAAGAAACTGAATATTCTATAAAAAAAAGAAATCTGAGGCAGGTGTTAAATCCTACGAATTTCGTTACCTAGACCAACATATCCAAACCACCAGTACTTTTAGAGAATCCTAGTCCCAGCATCTGTTCATCTTTAAATGGGTGTTTATTTATGGTAGAAACTGCTTTAGCTAATACAAAAAAATGCACAATGAAAAAAAAACACACACCCTTAAAATGAGAAAAAAAAATGGCTGCACCAGCTAAGTGAATCTATTGTTTCTAGCCTCGGCATCAATAACCCCTCCTCCCATACACACCCCTTAGGAAACCACTGCCAGAAGCTCTGAGGTCAGAGTTCAGGGAGAAGCCATGCTAGGGAGCACATTCTCAGACCTGGGGTGCAGCCATCTGGACACGTACCAGTGATGTATGCAGGGGAGAGGGTCCAGGCTGGAAGGCTGCCTGGAGAGGCTCTCAGATCCTCATTACTTGGCATCGGCTCTTTCTCAGTGTGGTTTGAACAAAAGGCTGAGTCTGCGACTACTGTTCTGCTGTGTGCCCAGTGCCAAATACTCCTCTGCTGGGTTGTCTCATTCACATCCCTCTTGGTCCAGAAGAGGACTGATAGCAGAGGGAGCCAAGGGATCAAGGGCCTGAGGGTTCAACTTGCTTGTGGTTACAAAGCTCCATACTCCTGGCTCAGCTTCTACACCCTGAATCCCCAGCAGGTTCTCCCAGTGGTTGCTAGGTTCACTCTTCTATGAAAGGCTGCCTCTCTGGCTGAAAAATGAAGGCCTGGGATTTCTTGAGATGACTAGCAGGCTGAGACCAAAACAAATACCAAAATCAGGATGGTATTGTTGGGCAATCATCTGATGAAAAATCAATGCATTCCAAATAATCATATAGCTCACTGAGAAATGAATCCTGGCACCTTCTTTATTAAAACCTAAATGCACATTTGTGGATTATAGAGAACAACATAGACTGATGAAAAGGGACAGATCCAAAGACTGAGAAACAGCGATCAGGCTATCAATCCCCAGAAGGAAAGTAGGGGAGGGCAGGGGTAAGGGGAAGGGATCAACCAAAGGACTCATATACATGTATACAAGCCAAACCTTTATAATGGAGAAAATGTCAATCATATTTATAGTTATACATAAAAGGACACATTTCTAATACCTTAACTAACAATAAAAAAATAAAAATAAAAAATAAATAAAATAAAACCTAAATGCAAATAACAAGCAAGACATGGAGAAGATTCTGACCCTACTGTAATAAGCATTAACAAACAGCAGCCGTTTCCAAAACTCCTCCATCCAAAGACTCCATGCTAAGAAGTTTCCATAACTATTCCTTTCTACCCTTAAACCACCCCAGGAGGCAAAGGGCAGGTCACTTGAACAAGGTCCCCCACAGGTATTAAGTAGGGTGTAAATCTCTGTGTGTCATGGGTCACCCTCTGGAATAAAAGTGCCTGTAAGCTGCAAGGTTTGCAGGACGCCTGTTTAGAGGAGAACCTAGCTGGCAAGAAATTCCCTTGGGTTATTACACTGGAATGTTAATATCAGCAAAAGGAATACAATCTGATATTACCTCTAATTCCCTACAGGTGAACTCACCTTCCTGTAGCATTTAATAAAAGCCTGCAGTAACAGTGACTGTCAGGAAACACTGACTATTCTAAAAACAGGCCAAACAGTTTTGGCGTATATATATTTCAGTCAATAATCAATAATTTCCTTTAGTTGAAAATCCTTCAGCTTTTAGAGGCATCAAGAGGAAAATGGCTGGTATGGAATGCTAAGGTAGTGGACAAGGTAGACTTGTCACAAACAGGAATACATGAATCCTTGTGTGCCAGTGTGTGTGCGTGCACCAGGGTATATGTGTGTGTGTGTGTGTGTGTGTGTGTGTGTGGGTGTGTGTGTGACTCCATGTTCTTTTATCCCTAGAGGGGCGGCAAGGCCAGAGAGTGTGAGATGCATTCAGTGTTACCTAACCTCATGGTTTACAGAGTTCCTGTGGCTCTGTGTCAATCAATAAGGTGACTGCCATCAAATCAGCTGTCCTGTGTAATCTTGGGAGGGTTAAAGACTCTAGAGCAGTGGCTCCCAACCTTTTTTCAGCCATGCCCCCCGCCCCACAAAGCATCTCTAAACTCCTGATGCCCCTCCCTGTGACATATCATTCTTAGTATTCAAATAGTGAACTCCTATTCACATGGAGGAAGCCTAAAAGGCCTTTAACTTGGTCTAAACAAGCTTCCAAAGAACATGGCATCCATGAAAGAGAAAATTAAAAGAACAAAAGGACAGGTATTTTTCAGCCATGCCCCCCGCCCCACAAAGCATCTCTAAACTCCTGATGCCCCTCCCTGTGACATATCATTCTTAGTATTCAAATAGTGAACTCCTATTCACATGGAGGAAGCCTAAAAGGCCTTTAACTTGGTCTAAACAAGCTTCCAAAGAACATGGCATCCATGAAAGAGAAAATTAAAAGAACAAAAGGACAGGTAAAGTACTGAGGAAGAAATTGTTAAAAAAAATAATATGAAGTGATATGAAAAAATAGCAAATAAAGTTTCAAAACATAAGAGAATTGAAATGGGGCATGTGCCCCATGTTGGGAACCATTGCTCTAGAGGCATGAGCAGGTACAGCAACCCTCTTTGTGTACAGCCAGACAGCAAACACCTTAGGCCAGTGGTCGGCAAACTGCGGCTCGCGAGCCACATGCAGCTCTTTGGCCCCTTGAGTGTGGCTCTTCCTAAGCCTTAGGAGTACCCTAAGAAAATGTACCTAGCTATATAGTTTAAGCTTAAAAAATCTAGCTCTCAAAAGAAATTTCAATCGTTGTACTGTTGATATTTGGCTCTGTTGACTGATGAGTTTGCCGACCACTGCCTTAGGCTTATGGGCCAGTCTCAGGTGCATATTCCTTCTTTAACGGCCCCTTAAAAACAGGCCATGGGCAGCTGTAGTTTAGCGATCCCAGTGCTGGACCATCACCATGGCCAAAACAAAATTTTGTCCATAGCCTATCATACTAGTAATACTGCCTAATCCCGATGAAGGAACCCAGTACCAGCTCCGAACGGGCAGCAGGAACTGTCTATGACCTCTCAAAAATAACTCCTATGCATCACTCAACACACCAGCAAATGCCTTCCCTCTCCCCATTCTGCCTCACTCCTTTCCCTGTCCTCTAGCTGCCTGAAAGGGAGAAAGAAACGTGAGAGTTTGAGCACTTACAGTGGTTCTCAACCTTGGCTGCACATTAGACTCACCTGGGAATCTTTTTAAAATCCTGATTTTTGGGCCTCATCCTCCAGAAATTCTGTTTCTTTGTGACTAATGTTGTGGCCTCACCCCATAACAAAGAAACAGAATTGTAGAGGATGAGGCCCAGAAATCAGGATTTTAAAAAGATTCCCAGGTGATTCTAATGTGCAGCCAAGGTTGAGAACCACTGACTTACAACACTACCCAGAGCTTCCCTCACTTGGGCTGGTCTCATTATCTCCTCACCCAACCCTCTGAAGAAGCGACTTTTTTAAAAAAATATATATTTTATTGATTTTTTACAGAGAGGAAGGGAGAGGGATACAGAGTTAGAAACATCAATGAGAGAGAAACATCGATTCAGCTGCCTCTTGCACGCCCCCTACTGGGGATGTGCCCGCAATCCAGGTACATGCCCCTTGACCATAATCGAACCTGGGACCCCTTCAGTCCGCAGGCCAACGCTCTATCCGCTGAGCTAAAACAGTTAGGGCTGAAGAAGCGACTTTTACAGATATGAGAGGGGAGGCTAAAGAGTATACATTCTTTGACATCACTCAGCAATATCTTTTTGGCAACAAAAGAAAAAAATTTTAATTGAGACTACAACAAACTAAAAAGTTTTTGCACTGCAAAGGAAACAAAATGAAAAGGCAACTTACTGAATAGGAGGAGATATTTGCCAATGATATAGTCAATAAAGGGTTAATATTCAAACTACATAGGGAACTTACACAACTTAATACAAAAACAAACCAAAAAAAACAAGCAATCCAATTAGAAATGGGCAGAGAACCTGAATTGAAAAAACATACAGATGGCCAATCTATAATAAAAGCATAATATGCTAATTAGACTGCATGTCCTTCCTATGGTCCTTCCTTCTGGACGA
>NW_006284732.1:873238-884344 GCF_000327345.1 Myotis davidii | reverse complement strand
CCCCCACCCCTGCCCATGGCAGCAGGGGCTGGGGCCAAGGCCCTTACACTAATTTTGTGCACCAGGCCTCTGGTATACATATAAAAAGGTGCTCACATCACTGATCACCAGGAAAGTGCAAATTTAAACCACAGGGTGGCCCACCTGCCATCTGACCTCCTAGGCTCATCTCATCATTCTTTCTGTCCCACAGGACTTCTGACATCCCTTCTATTTTGCTCCTAAATTAGACCCAAACTAAAGTGAAAGAATTTCGTTACTACTGAGAAAATCACAGTAAAGATATTACTTTGTTCAGTCTTTCTGGAGGATACTGTAAGGAAAATTAAATGAGCCACAGGAGTCCCTGGCTGGGAGATATATGAAAGAAAAGGGTTAATAACCAAAACTTATTCCACAGATCCTGACACCCACCAAGACAAACTAGAAAGGACAAACTGTTTCTATATCTCAGCCTACTCACCACTTTGTACACTACTACCAATTTCCATTCTGTTCTCTCCAATCATACTGCCCTGAACCACACACTCTTCCACTGGTGGATTAAGCTGTCTACAACACTAAAATGACTCCAAAAGAGTAAATAATGTAACATGACTTTTTGTTGTCATTGGATGCTTTTCTCCACTTTGCCATATTGATATATCAATGTTGTATTGGAAGTAGTGGCAAATCAATTAAAGCCACAATATGTTGTCCCTTTCTATAATAAACTGCTAGAGAAATGTGAAATGGTACAGCCATTTCAGAAAGCAGTAAGACAATTTCTCATGAAATTAAACATGAAACCATGTGACCCAGAAACTCAACTCACTAGAGAACTGAAAATAGCCCTAGCTGGTTTGGCTCAGTGGATAGAGCGTTGACCTATGGACTGAAGGATCCCAGGTTCGATTCCGGTCAAGGGCACAAGCCCAGGTTGTGGGCTCGATTCCCATTAGGGGGGTGTGCAGGAAGCAGCCGATCAATGATTCTCTCTCATCATTGATATTTCTATCTCTCCCTCCCACTCCCTTCCTCTCTGAAATCAATAAAAAAAATATTTTTTAAAAAAAGAGAGAACTGAAAACATACATCCATACAAAGATATAGACACTAATGTTCATAACAGCATTATTCAGAGTAACAAAACACCAGAAACAATCTAAATGCCTATCAACTGGTGGATGGATAGACAAAATGTGTTATCTCCATACAAAGGGATACTACTGAGTAATAAACTGGAGCAAAGTATGAACCTCAAAAGCATGCTAAGTGAAAGGAGCCAGTCACAAGGGACCACATTTATATGAAATGTACAGAAAAGACAACTGGTGGAGACGAAAAGCAGATGAGGGGTTTCCTGGGGCTGAGAATAAGAGAGATGACACTGGGGATAAAAATGTTATAAACTGATTTATGGTAATGGCTACACCACTTGGTAAAGTTACTGAAAATCACTGAATTGTATATCTGTAAGGAGGGCGTTTTTATGATACGTAAAATATACAACAAAGCTTTTTAAAAAGAAAAAGCACACGTTACATTTCTTTATTCATCCATCCCCACAAATCACTTTGGCAAAGACTTCATTCAGTTCACTTTACCCCAACATCTAGCAACATTTTCACCTGGCATAGAGTGAGTGCTAAAATGTCCATGAATTAATGACTTTTTTAAAACAAAATAATAAAGTTTTGTCTCTTCCCATAATTTCATGATTTGCCAAAACTTCCCATCCTTGACTACACTTCCACCCTGTAAAGGCCACACAGCGAATGTGTCCAGGAAGCTTCAAGCTGATTAAAACATGATCCTAACACTTCGAGACATATCCTGACCAACAATTTATGAAGGGCAATAGTCTTTAAAATTTGTTTCCTATGTTTTCATAATAGCAGTTATAGGAAAACCTTTGTGGTTGTGAGTAGAAAAGAAAGCATGATCGGTAAGTAATGGATTCGGAAAAGGTGCAGATTTGGGGAAATTATAATCTAAGTTAAAATAATTCTTATATTTTCAGGAAAGATATTAATTTTTACCTAGAAGCAGTCAATTTAATAAATGCACCAGATGCTGTCCTAAGGAATTAAATGCAGGAAGCAAAGCTGTGGAAGAAGCTGTGACTCACTTGTGCTCTGTGCTATCTCATGTCCACCCAGAGGAGGCTGCTTCAGGAGGCCGTAATTATCAAGCAAGAACTACATCAACCTCGCTTTGAAATGCAAGATTTTATTTTCTTAACTAGCACGGTAGCAAAAATAACGCAGCAGTGAGTAAAAATGTGTTGCTACCCAGAATTCCACACTACCAGAACCCATGTGTATGTCCTACTTAATTCCAGGCTTGCGACACACAGACACAGAAATACAATACACTTCCCATGATGCACGTGCGGAGCACAGTGGTTAAGTGGTAGGCTTCTGCGACAAACTGGTTCCAATCTCACCTCTAACACACAGTTGCTTTGATCTTGGGCAATTCATCTAACCTTTGTGTTATGGTTTCCTTATCTTTGAAAGGGTGAGGATTCACTGATTTAACTTTCTTTAATCATAGGCTATTTATAATCATAAACTACCTATTTGTATCCCAGCTTAAAGACCAAGGTCTTCACAAGACTGCATTATTTCCTGGACATGGTAACAGCTCTCATGATTTAATATTTTCCTGGCACCACATCCCACTAACCCCAGTGTTGACTGGTATGTCAGCCATTTTAAGTATTATAAAGGGGGACTTAATAAGCAACCTTTTAAAAAGTGTGCAAGCCTAAATAAATACTGCTGAGTCAGGACCGTTCCAGCCTACTCCCTTGTCAGTTAGGTACGGGCAAAAGGACTGACAAAAACAATACACTCATCCTTTGCACACTAAAAAAAAGAAAATATCAATCTCTACCAGTAGATTGGTTTCAACTTCCTCCCAGCCCTGAATTTTTTATTGATTTAACTAGAACTGAGCCAACCTCACATATCCTGGAATCCATTCAAATGTAACATGGTAATCCCTCACACCATCCTATAGATGACTTCTTAGATCTAAGAAACAGCATACAAAACAGTTCATTTACTTCAGATTAAGAAACAGACACAGTGAAACTCACATGGCTGAGCTTAATACTCAGGTCTCCTGGCTGTGAATTCCCAGGGCCCCTTCTGTATCAAACCTCCTTTGCATGGAGAGGAAACACTCAATGAAACTGAGGGGAAGCAAAGCAGACCACAGTGCCTGGGAAGGTGGACAGTGGAGTTTACTGCAAAAGTCTTTATCTTTTATTCTATTTCTCTGTATGTCCCAGTGCTAACACTCACTGAGCTGCAACAAGTTTAAATTCAGGCCCCTAATTCCCAAACTCAAAATCCTAACATACAGCCTGACAAGAATGGGTGTAGTTGTGGATAATGGAACAGAAAACCTTCAGACGCTCTAGTCACAGAAGCTTGAAACTCTCCAGCCAGACAGTGTGTTAGGGAAGCCATCCTGGGCTTGAAAACGCCAGCAAAGGAGAAAGAGGAAGACAAGCGTGGCCCTGCTCTCTGGCTGAATAAAACACAAATCAGCTGTTGGTGCTATCCTCCAAAAGTTCATCACTCCAGTGAAAGCCCTCCCTAACCCAGTAACGAGCTGCTGCATTCTCAAATGAGAGAACTTAGCAGTTGGAGGGAAAAATCAAATGAATAATGTAACAAATTTGCTCCCAGACTGAAACAAGAAATATGCATACGCTTAACTAAAGTTCACACAATTATTCCAGGATAATAATTGTACTTTGATTCAGAGGTCAGATTTTAGAAACCTCAGCCTTCAAGAGGCACAGAGCAAAAATGTAGGCCTCCAAGCACAGAAATAGAGTCAGGAACCTTGAGCCCAGAATTCAAATGCACTACTCTTCACAAGAGGGAAACCCAATCCCTATCTCAGAAGATTCAGGTCCACAATCAACACAAACTCTAAGGAGGACCAACACCTGGGTTCCTAACCCACAACAGATTAGAAGCAGCAGCCTGGGCAAGGGTGGCAATGACCCTAAGTGGCTTTGATCACCAGTCAAGAGAGGAAATGCAGACCATGAAGGCCAGCTACCTGATGCCCTCTGGTGCAGCAGCAAACCCCTCCACTCCCAGGCAGTGCCAAGGACATCACTGAATTAAGGGATGGCCCAGAAGACCACCCTGGCTGTGAGAGGAAATGCCAGCCACCTCCCACAGGGTAACGTCTGAAACTGCCCTACTGAAATAATAAAGATGTATGCCAAGAAAAGGATTTGCTCCTGACACAAAAAGACACCAGATTTATGCCAGTTTCTCCTTAAAGTTATCCTCCTCTCAATAGCTTCTTCAGTCTACAAATGGAATCCGGGAGGTGATCTCTGCAAGGCCCTTCTCTAAGGAAGCTGTGCATGGCTCCTACCTGCACTGCTGCAGCCCGTGGGGGGGACTGGGTCAGACCAGAGCAGGGCCAGTGAGCCAGTGAGTGCAGGGGTCCTGCTATTCCAACTGATTACAATGACACACATGATCTCCCACCAATGGGAAAGTGATCAATAAACACTGTTAAAGAAATATGTAAACGAACAGGCATATCTTTAAAGGATTCCCACCAAAACAGTTAATTATTTACTACTAGATATCTATCTATTCTAGATAAACCACATATTAATGCAAAATAAACCTCATTTTACTTCTAAGTCCTTCTTGGTCTGATACTTAACACAAACAGCATGCAACACAGATCATCTCTAATTCGAAGTCAGTCATGTTGATGGAACCCAAGCTTAAAAATAACTATGACGACACTCAGGTAAAGGCAAAAGGAAAGACACACGTATGCTTCTCTCCTCTAATCCACACTGAAATAACTAAAAGAATGAAAGTGAGAAAAAAAAGTCCATCTACAATAAGACTAGAAAACAGCCATACCCCAAAACTACAGATAACAAAGACTATCTTCAAAATACAGTGACAACCGAGCCAAGGCCAGGGAAGAGGAGAAAATTAATCCACAACTCTCCAGGCCTGGGGCAAGAAGCACCTTCTCTGAACAGAGATGCCCTTTTCTAGGAATGGCAGGGACTGAGGCTGTGGGCAGGATTCTGGGGTAACAAGAGCCCACCTCTGGGCACCTGGTTCATACGACAAAGCGGCCCAGGGAGGCCTGGCAGACGAGGGCCATCTCTACTTCCCCAACAAGGAAGAGGGTGACCAGCTTACCCACTTCAAACCAAAGGCAGAGGAGCCCAGCCTTCCCTTCAGCTCTGAGTGGATCATCGAGTCACCCCATGCAAGACCAAGGGGAGGCAAGCTCCATGCCGGGCAGAGAACTGTCAGGTGCTCGAGGACAGAGCTGACCCACAAGGGCAGGCGCTTTAGCAGGGCTCCCTGTCCCTGCACTAGTCTCTGCAGAGATGCCTCCTAGGCCAAAGGACTCCACACAGGAGCAAGCAGAGATGCCTGGAAAAGAAAAAGGGGTGTGAAAAGGAAATACAACCAGCCAAAGGCAGAAGGAAACACCTTTCCGAGGAATTCCCAAGGAAGAGGGGAACCAGTTCATACAAATACTCCTCTTGACTCTCGCAGAAATTAAAGAAAACTGGGACGCTCTTTTTTTTTTAAGAATCTCAAGAAGGATCAACACAGTTGGAGATAAGTTAATAAACACCATTACCAAAGTAAACATCACATTTAAAGTAGCAAAGGTAGGAGACATTGCTAAAAACAATGACAGAGAGGACAAAAAAATCACTTAAAAATGAGAACCTAAAAAGATAAAAGTTGTCACAGAAGATGCTACATATAGAAGCAACAAAGACTATATATACACATATGTACTGTTTCTTAAAAATGCAAATAAGTAGCAAAAATCTCACTTCTAGTTTATCCTAAGGAAATAGATGAGCAAAACATTCATATATTCATTAGAGTTCTCCATAATTTTTTTCAAGTTGCAAACTATCTAAGCAGATGTCAGAGTAGGATTAATTACAGGAACATCCTGCAGCCATACAATGAAATACCGAAGAGCCACTCAAAATAATGTTGATTTACTGACATAAAAAAAATCATCCTCATGTTTAAAAGGGAAAAGCATATTACAGAACAGTACACATAGAATGGTTTCATTTTTGTGGTGTGTGTAACTTTGGAAGATTGTACACTATAATATTAACAGTGGTTATGTGTTTTTTGATTATTTTTTTGTTGTTAATCCTCATTCAAGGATATTTTCCCATTGATCTTTTAGAGAGAGTGGAAGAGAGAGGGGAAGACAGAGAGAAACATCGATGTGAGGGAAATACATCGACTGGTTGCCTCCTGCACGCATCCTGACCAGGGCTCAGGCCAAGTAGGAGCCTGCGACTAAGGCATAAGCCCTGACCGGAATCGAATTCACAACCCCTCAGTCCACAGGCTGACGCTCTATCCACTGAGCCAAACTGACTAGAGCAGTGATGGCGAACCTATGACACCCGTGTCAGAGGTGACACGCGAACTCATTTTTTTAATTTTTCTTTGTTAAATGGCATTTAAATATATGAAATAAATATCAAAAATATGTCTTTGTTTTACTATGGTTGCAAATATCAAAAAGTTTCTATATGTGACACGGCACCAGAGTTAAGTTAGGGTTTTTCAAAATGCTGACACGCCGAGCTCAAAAGGTTCGCCATCACTGGCCTAGAGCTATCTATGGCTTTTTTTTAATTGATGTCTTTCTGCAGTGTCCGAATTGTTAACAATAAGCTTATTTTACAAATGTACTAAGAAAAGTGGAGCTATAACCTTTCTACACGTAAGTACACTGAGAGATGAGAGAAGGCCAGGCCTGACTTCAGAAAGAAGATAGTCCAGAATTCTTGGATCAAACCATTCTGGCTACAAAAGACTGGTTACCAGACATCTCTAATCCATTTCCTAAATCAATCTGGATAATAAAGAAGCTAAAAGCAGCAAATGTCCTTCTATATTAAATTAAACATCCTGAATTATATTATACCAAACACTGTAATTATTGCATTACTTTTAAATAATTCTCTCCATAAGAACCAATAAACAAAATGAAAATACTAAAAAAATTAAATCCTCCTAAAATCTCAAGAAAACTTAAATCCAGCTATATTTGCATTTATTTTTAAAACCACTTAAAATTTTTATCCAGAAGATAAAAAGGAAACATGAAAGTTGTTTGAAAATTGGGAGTTCATGAGCTCTGACTGGATGGCTCAGTTGGTTGGAGCACTGTCTGGTACAACAAAAGGTTGCAGGTTTGATTCCTGGTCAGGACACATACTCAGATTGCAGGTTCAATCCCTAGTCAGGGTCTGTATAGGAGGCAACCAATCAGAGGGCTGTACAGAAGGCAACCAATCAATGTTTCTCTCTCAGACCTCTCCTCCCTTCACCTCCCCCTCTCTCCTCCCCTCTAAAAGTAATGAAGACATATCCTCGGGTGAGGATTAAAAAAATAATAGGGAGATCATGAGAAATTTTTAAGATATGATACAATTCAATACTAGTTTTAAAACCTTTGTCAGGCCCTGACCGGTTTGGCTCAGGGGGTAGAGCGTTGGCCTGCGGACTGAAGGGTCCCAGGTTTGATTCCGGTCAAGGGCATGTACCTGGGTTGCGGGCATATCCCCAGTAGGGAGGTGTGCAGGAGGCAGCTGATTAATGTTTCTCTCTCATCGATGTTTCTAACTCTCTAACCCTCTCCCTTCCTCTCTGTAAAAAAATCAATAAAATATATATTTTTTTAAAAAAACTTTGTCCTTCTACATTTCACTGAAGAAACAGAAATAACTCCAATATATGAAATCATTAGATTTAAAAACAATGACATGGTTTCAGGCAAAGACAAGTTTCACAGTAGCAAAGGCTGAAGAGTATGATTTACCTTTCACAATGGACACCTGGTAAAGAACGTGCTGGCCTGCACGTGGCATTGATCACCTTCTCCCTAAAACTGTTCTCCCTCCACATTGGTCCCTACAGTCCAGGCAGATCTCAAATGGCCAAGCCCATAAACGAAAAGACCCCCCACCCCCTTTACTCTCAAAGACCTACTTACATTCTTCCCACTAGATGTTACAAAACTCAAATAACATTTGAGTAATTCATTGTAAAGTCCTTTTTATATTTTGTTTTGCTTTTTTTTATGATGAAACTATAAGACCTATCAAAAAGCTTCAACTATGGATAATATTGTCATAAAGTGACCAATTCAGCCAAGAATATGGTGAACAAAGGCTTTCTTCCTTCACTGACCAACTCAAGTGCTTACAGAGGCAGCAACGGCCTTACCTACCACAAGATTAGCTGTTGTGTTTCTACCTGGCTTCCTTTCAACCAACCCAAAACCAGGCAGGCTGGCTGCTCATCTTCCAAATTATCACCCACCACAGGTCTTCTTATCTCCAGTCCCACAAAAGCAGGTAGCATAACCTCCACCATGGAAAGTTAAAATCCCATTTCTCACTTCCAAAAAGGTGTCGAGAACCAAGCAACAGGCTCAAAAGAGCCAAGAAGATGGATTTTTCTCAACTAAAAACTGACATAGCACAATCTCTTCACGCTTGTCAGGTGAACCATTTGAGTTATTCACACCTTGATTTCTAAGGCCCTCTAACAGCTCAGGTTCCCCTTCTTCCTATATCTAATTGTTTTAAGGAACAATTTTTTTTTTTTATCCCGAGGATATACTTACTGATTTTTAGAGAGAGAGAAAAAAAGTCAATGTGAGAAACACCGATCAGTTGCCTCCCGTACACACCCCCATTGAAGATCGAACCCACAACCTAGGTCTGTGACACAAACAGGAATCAAACCCACAACCTTTTCGTGTACAGGACAACAATCCAACCAACTGAGCAACCAAGCCAGGGCTTATGGCACAATTTTTTATATTAAAAAAAAATTAAAGATGATACAAAGTAAAAAGTCAACAGGGTGCTAGCTGTGCACTGTTTCCCCAATATCTGTACCAAGACACTTCTTGTCCACAGATTCCCGTTAGGGGACGCCATGGGGGTGGGTGAGGAAAGATTAGGGCGTGTAATCTTCAACTGGCCATCATTATTTCCTGTCAGGCTCCCAGTTTTGTTCAGCTATCAAGCCAGTAACCTTGGCCTTATTATCAACTCTTTCTGACCAACTAAGCAAACTGAAAAAATGCACAACACATACAAGTAACCTTCTCTATGCTTCAATATCACAGCCTCAATCACCTATCCAATCAAATACTCCAATAAATCAATCTCAAGCCATGGTTCTTCCCCAAACTAAAAAACCTGCTGTTAAACCCTCATGGTAGGTGATACCATTGATGGGGCTGGGTCACCAATTCTCCCTTCTCCCTTGAGAAGTCAACATTCCAGTGGGTAAACCCACTGGTGAACCTGGCACGGTGTGAAAACAACCTGGCACCAAATGCATGTGGATTCAAATCCATCTCCACCTTTTACTCGTTATTTGTTTCTCTAGGCCAGTGGTTCTCAACCTTGACTGCACATTAGACTCACCTGGGAATCTTTTTAAAATCCTGATTTCTGGGCCTCATCCTCCGGAAATTCTGTTTCTTTGTTACTAATGTTGTGGCCCCACCCCATAATAAAGAAACAAAATTTCGAAGGATGAGGCCCAGAAATCAGGATTTTGAAAAGATTCTCAGGTGATTCTAATGTGCAGCCAAGGTTGCGAACCACTGCTCTAGGCCTTAGTTTACTCATCTATAACAGATGAGTGAAAATGCATACCTACTCTAATTTTCCTGTGAATAAAACAGGAAAACTAACTTAAACAAAAACCCCACAAACTAGTACACAACTAATGTTCCCATGTTCCCATTATAGCTGCACCTTAGTTGCATTTTCCTTGAGTCAGAACTGTCAGAATTACAAGCATTATTAGTTGAAACACAGATGAATATCACACAGTACATTTCAACTGATGGCTGGATATGGGAAGATAAATCATGCCTGACACATCTCGAGTTTATCCTCAAATTATACACCTGACCACATACATATGTCACTATTCTCCCTCATGCTACATCTTTTCTATGAAAAATGAATAAACTAATCTACTGTATGATATTCATTGTGCATCTGGATCTCTCAGGTGAGCTTAAATAATAATAGATAGAGAAGACGCCAATTATTGTTCGTGCTAGGACCACAATGGTCGTGATTTAGGGGCCACTACAGTTGGGCTATTGCTAATACAACTCCAGCAGCAGCTCCATCCTGAGACCACACAGGTAACAGAAACGCTATGAAACACAATGGTTAAGGGAATTTTTTGCTCCAACCATTTGAAAAATAAGCTCATCAACTGAGTTATCAACTTCCTCCATTAGCCTAATGCCACCCACCTCTCCTATGCCCTGCCAGCCTATGCTTGGTGTAACCTGGCACAGTAGGAAGTCACATCCTACAACTGTTGCACTTAATGACCCTGACTATTCTATAGGAACCTCACTTACTCATTTAGCATATTAACACATTTGTTTACAGTAGCTAGAGTTGTAGTGCTGTAGGTTTCCCCTGGACAACCAAGTTATCGTCCTAATTCCCAAAACATCACTAACATTGTTAGTCAATGCCTAATGAGGTAATTTTACAGAAAAGCTAAGTTTGTTTCTTAAAAAAACGTGTGTGTGTGTGCGTGTGTATGCAGTCTCCTTCCTACAGTTCTGTCGTTTTCTCAGAAGACAAACCACCAATAACCATGACTAAAGTCCAGCTATGCTTCCTAATACACTGGCCTCCCATGAAAGCTCACTGGCGGGCCATTCTTTCCTCAGATGAGAGAAACCCCAAAGCTCCTGGCTCAAAGGTAAAAAACGCCCGTTTGCATGTTATTTTTGTATAAATTTTACTGTTTAGTTCAGAAGTATGAAAATAAAATGAAACCATTTATACAGCAAACTGTGCTCCAAGTGTATTCGACTACTCTTCTCACCTGGCCAGTGTGGCTCAGTGGCTGTCAGCCTATGAACCAGGAGCTCACAGTTCAATTCCCAGTCAAGGCACATGCCCGGGTTACAGGCTCTACCCCCATTAGGGGGGCATGCAGGAGGCAGCTGATCAATGATTCTCTCTCATCATTGATGTTTCTCTCTCTTCCTCTC
>NW_006284732.1:870679-873179 GCF_000327345.1 Myotis davidii | reverse complement strand
TGTTGAAGTCACTTACTAGAGGCCCGGTGCATGAAAATTCGTGCACTGGGGGGGGTACCTCACCCCAGCCAGCTGGTGTCCTATCATGTCTGGGACCCCATCGGGGGATGTCCACCTGCTGGCTTAGGCCTGCTCCATGAGGAAGCGGGCCCAAGCTGGCAGTCAGCCATCCCTCTGGCAGCCTGGGAGCCATAGGGGGATGTCCACTTGTCAGTGGAGAGCAGGCTTAAGCTGTAATCAGACATCCTTAGCGCTGCTGAGGAGGCAGGAGAGGCTCCCGCCACCACCGCTGTGCTGGCAGCCGTCAGCCTGGCTTGTGGCTGAGCAGAGCTTCCCCCTGTGGGAGCACACTGACCACCAGGGGGCAGCTCCTACATTGAGCGTCTGCCCCCTGGTGGTCAGTGTGTGTCATAGTGACCAGTCATTCCCGGTCGTTCTGCTGTTAGGGTCAATTTGCATATTACCCTTTTAGTATATAGGATAGAGGCCTAGAGCACAGGTGGGGGCCGGCTGGTTTGCGCTGAAGCATGTCCCAGGTCAGGGTGGGGATCCACTGGAGTGCCTGGCTAGCCTGGGTGAGGGGCTGATGGCCATTTTCAGGCTGGCCATGCCCCCTAGTAACCCAGCTCCCAGTCCCTCTTTGAGTGGAGGCCACTGCCGGCTGGAAGCAGGTATCTGGGATTTATTTATCTTCTATAATTGAAACTTTGTAGCCTTGAGTGGAGCCCAGGCCCAGCCAGGGCAGGTGGGAAGCTTGGCTTTCTCCATTGCCGGGGGCAATCCAAGCCTCCTGCTCACTCCAGCTCCATGGCCATCGCCATCTTCTGTGACAGAGTGATGGTTAATTTGCATGTTGTTCTTTTATTAGATAGGATAGATGGCACTCTTCTGTATCAGGAATGAAGATTAAGCTCAACTTTTAAAAAATATACAGACATATGTGACCAGCCTATAAAAATCAAGACCCACCTAGGTTTCCAATCTCTCCTTGTGATCTGTCCCTGAAGCAAATCAGAAATATACTAAGAAGCCACCAAGGCCACCTTAAGATTGATCCAGATTACCCAATCCATTAAGGAGGAACCCCCACCATATTTCCTTTGTTTTTTAGCACTTTTATCCCACTCCAAACTAAAATCTTTCTAATACCTTTTCTTTCCCATCATCTCAGGTAGGAGGAGGGGGAAAAGAAACCTGACTGAGTCTTACTCCTCTTCACCAGTCACCCTAAACTATAAGCAATTCTATGAACAGACCCTATCTGCCCAGAATGCCTTTTACCCAGTAGCTCCTTAAGGAGTTGCTTAATACAGATGTAGATACAGATATAAACACAGTTTTGCAAAATTCTTTGCTTGGAAAATAGTGAAGATAATATCCTTCAGCATTGCTATTTCTGGGGTAAAGGCTGGTCTGGTGGAGCAGGTACTTGATGTTCTTTGTAGCCTGTTTGTCATGCTCTCTCAGATACCATCTTCTCACAGATGCTCTTTCTTCTCACCTAGGCCTCAGCTCAGAAATTACATGCCCAGGGAGGCCCTCTCCCTAAACCCATCACCAGGAGTCACTGGTTGCCTGTATGCTCTTTGGTATTATTTGATCACAATTTCTTTCTGATAGTATCTTGTCTATTGGTCAATTATTTATTTTGACTGGTCCCAACTACAGTGGGCCCTTGACTTACGAGTGTCCCGACTAATGAGTTTTTCGAGATACGAGTTGTCTCTCGGCCGATTTTTTGCTTTGAGTTGTGAGCTAAAATTCGGGTTACGAGCCAGCTTCAGATACCCCACTGCTAGTTGGTGCAGCGAATGGCACAGTGAACACCGCAACATCAGCCCAGCATCACGTGTCTCACTCGTTCACTTCTTGATTTGACATACGAGTAATTTGAGTTATGAGCTCCGTCACGGAACGAATTAAACTCAAAAGTCAAGGCCCCACTGTACAATGTTAATTTCATTTAGTTATCTGTTTTGCCCCTGCTATGTCCTCAGTGCCTAATATGGTGCCTGGCACTAAAGAGGTTCTCAATAAAGAAATACATTAAATTTTTTAAAAGAATTGCTTAAATCCACTTGAATGCCACCTCCTCCAGCAAGACTTCCTTTCTTTTACCCATTTTGGTTAATATCACTCACCTTGTACTCCCAGCACTTGCTTGCTGGAATGTCTGCCCAACAAAGCTGGGCTGTGTGTGCATTAAGAACAGCCTCTAGCATGGTGCATTAAACCTAGCAGACATCCATAAATCTCTGCTGGTTGAAGAAGGAGCATCATGTCTCATCAGGACTACAAAAGCACTTAAGTGCTGGTAGAAATTAGATTGCTTAAGGCAGCGGTTCTCAATCTGTGGGTCGCGACCCCTTTGGTGGTCAAATGAACCTTTCACAGGGGTCGCCTAAGACCATCCTGCATATCAGATATTTACATTACGATTCATAAGAGTAGCAGCATTACAGTTATGAAGTAGCAAGGAAAATCATTTTATGGTTGGGTC
>NW_006284732.1:868274-870085 GCF_000327345.1 Myotis davidii | reverse complement strand
GGGTGCAGAAGAGGCTCAGAGGCAATCCACTTGCAAAGTCTAAGGGAGTGCCTGCCTTTCCATCCCTGGGGTGAGATCTCCTTCCACTTGACCCAGCTGGTAAAGGGCAAGATAAGGGAAATTTTAGGGAGTCAAAATTTAAAAATAAAGGGGGAGGGGATTTATGTAGAGAAAAGGGGACCTCCATTTTCAGAGTGGACACTTAATTTTTTGACTTAAGAGTCTCAAAATCATTGGAGGGAAACAGGACCGAAAGCGCTGTCCTATTAGTATAGTATCTTCCCTTGTGGGGTTCCTGGGTGGCTGCTGGGAGCCACTAACTTCTCAGGGTTTGATTTCAGACACTCTCACCTTGAGAACTCCACGTGGATGCAGCTTTCATGACGATAGAGACCAAGGGCTATGATCCAAGTACCACCACACCAAGAGAAATTACTTTTGCTTGAAGCAGAAACTGAAGAAGCCAATAAGGAAAAATTATATATACAGAAAAATAATTCAGTAGAATTCAAAATAACATGTTGTTGAGGGAGGTGAAACTATTCTGTATAATACTACAAAGGGTGGTACATGTCATTATATACTTGTTAAAACCCATAGAATATACAACTGCAGGAGTGCACCCTAATGTAATCACGTGTCTCACTCGTTCACTTCTTGATTTGACATACGAGTAATTTGAGTTATGAGCTCCGTCACGGAACGAATTAAACTCAAAAGTCAAGGCCCCACTGTACAATGTTAATTTCATTTAGTTATCTGTTTTGCCCCTGCTATGTCCTCAGTGCCTAATATGGTGCCTGGCACTAAAGAGGTTCTCAATAAAGAAATACATTAAATTTTTTAAAAGAATTGCTTAAATCCACTTGAATGCCACCTCCTCCAGCAAGACTTCCTTTCTTTTACCCATTTTGGTTAATATCACTCACCTTGTACTCCCAGCACTTGCTTGCTGGAATGTCTGCCCAACAAAGCTGGGCTGTGTGTGCATTAAGAACAGCCTCTAGCATGGTGCATTAAACCTAGCAGACATCCATAAATCTCTGCTGGTTGAAGAAGGAGCATCATGTCTCATCAGGACTACAAAAGCACTTAAGTGCTGGTAGAAATTAGATTGCTTAAGGCAGCGGTTCTCAATCTGTGGGTCGCAACCCCTTTGGCGGTCGAATGACCCTTTCACAGGGGTCGCCTAAGACCATCCTGCATATCAGATATTTACATTACGATTCATAACAGTAGCAACATTACAGTTATGAAGTAGCAACGAAAATAATTTTATGGTTGGGTCACAACATGAAGAACTGTATTTAAAGGGCCGGAAGGTTGAGAACCACTGGCTTAAGGGGTCTTGGTTAAAAGTTAGTGACATTTTCTGATGGAATTGCTACGATAGGGAAGAAAAGAAAACATCAAATGGAATTCCCAATCTTCCCTTCAGTTCTCAATGGAGGATAGTAACAATTCTTTGCAATTAAGGTAACCACAGAACATATACTCTCAACGTTAGTTAGCCCTGGGGAATAAAATCATAAAATTCTGTAGAGTTCGGTTTTTTACAATAAGTTATGTATTATTTCTATAATACTGTAAGTGAATTAGTATTTGTAATAGCTCAAATTAAAAAGAAAAAAATGCATTAGTTGGGGGGAGGGGAGAAGCACCTTGTGGCATTTTCCCCTCCTTACAATCCCTAACAACCTTCCACAAGAACTGGAGTCAAGGAGGTGATTTAGACCGTAAGTACCAAACCAAGGTCAGAAACGTGAGAGACACAGAGGCCAGGTCCACAAGGTGAGGGCAGCAGTTTCACA
>NW_006284732.1:851676-868241 GCF_000327345.1 Myotis davidii | reverse complement strand
CAATCCACTTGCAAAGTCTAAGGGAGTGCCTGCCTTTCCATCCCTGGGGTGAGATCTCCTTCCACTTGACCCAACTGGTAAAGGGCAAGATAAGGGAAATTTTAGGGAGTCAAAATTTAAAAATAAAGGGGGAGGGGATTTATGTAGAGAAAAGGGGACCTCCATTTTCAGAGTGGACACTTAATTTTTTGACTTAAGAGTCTCAAAATCATTGGAGGGAAACAGGACCGAAAGCGCTGTCCTATTAGTATAGTATCTTCCCTTGTGGGGTTCCTGGGTGGCTGCTGGGAGCCACTAACTTCTCAGGGTTTGATTTCAGACACTCTCACCTTGAGAACTCCACGTGGATGCAGCTTTCATGACGATAGAGACCAAGGGCTATGATCCAAGTACCACCACACCAAGAGAAATTACTTTTGCTTGAAGCAGAAACTGAAGAAGCCAATAAGGAAAAATTATATATACAGAAAAATAATTCAGTAGAATTCAAAATAACATGTTGTTGAGGGAGGTGAAACTATTCTGTATAATACTACAAAGGGTGGTACATGTCATTATATACTTGTTAAAACCCATAGAATATACAACTGCAGGAGTGCACCCTAATGTAAACCATGGACTTTGGGTGATAATGATGTGTCAATGTAGGTTCATCAATTATAACAAATATAATCTGTTGCAGGTATTGATGGGGGCAGAGGGAGATACATGGGGCATCTCTGTATCTTCCACTGAATTTTGCTGTTAACCTAAAACTGCTCTAAGACATGAAGTCTATTAAAAAATATATACCCCCATTATTCTCGTTAATCCCAGAGAGCCCACACTTTGCAGACATTTAATGCCCACTGCCAGAACAGAGCTTTAAAATGGGCCATTTCACTTTAATTACTAAGATTTCCTCTGGCTAAGAAGTCATAAAACCGGAATTCTGATTTAACCTGCCAAGTTTAATAAACTGTCATTTCCAGACCCCCAAGTTGTCTAAAACATCACGCCTCTAAACCAACTAGACGAAATGCCAACATCCCTTTCTCATATAAAAGTAGCATTTTGCAATGCTTACACTGTACAAACAGTAAACTTTTAATAACATGATCACTTAAAACATCCTACCCCTCTCAGTGTTTCAATATTTTTTATTGCTCTCCAGTTGTGCCAGGTGGGGTAAAAGGCACCACAGGAAGCCCAATATCATCCGTCTGGGTTAAGATGAAAGTTTCCTTGGTTTAGTTAACCAAAGAGGCTTCTACACCAATTTTTGCAGGTGTAACCAATATGCCCGAACAACATCCTTGTTAAATTTTGCTGCACAAATTATTTGAAGTTACGGTGTAATCTATTTCAGGAGTCACATCCACGAAAGTACACATTAATGAGTTTTAGGGTAAAAATTAAAATACTGGGTACTCGAGCTCTGACAGATAATTTATCTAGTAAAACATTTAAAAAGTAAGTCCTGTCACTTAAGAAACTACATACAAGCTGCTCTTGACTTATGAACAATCAACTCATGATCTGCTCCCACTGAAAACAGATTAGCCAACCACACTGCCCCTCTCTCCCCCTCCCTCCACCCGGGGCCCTTGTGGAGATCTCCTAGAAAAGCCCTGACACTGACAGCAGTGTGGACTCTGTGAAGGCAGGTAAAGACAGGTGGAGCGCCTCCGTGCCTGGGAGAGCTGAAACACGGGCTCCTCCCTTCCAAGCACCGTCTTCAGTGCTCACACCTGTTCTACTGCTCTCCACCACTGGTGACCCAGTTAATAAACCACCAGCCTCAGTCTTCAGCCAGACTCTTCCCCCACGTTCCAGACCCACATATGTAACCACCTACTCATCTCCTCCACCTCCATTCCAGTTATCTGAAATAGAATTCCTTTATCTTCTATACCAATTGGTAACCAACATACCCAAGCCAGAACCCTAGAGGCCATCCTAGGACTCCTCCCTCCATTGCCATCATCACCAAACATGTCCCAATCTTCCCACAGCTCCCTCTTAAATCCCCCCCCCCCCCTCACCCAGCTACTGGTGACTCAATCCAATCCTGGTAAGCTCTCCCCTAGGCCACAGGAATGGTCTCCAGGCTGAGCGACCAGCCTCTGCCCTCTACAGTCCAACCACCGAACTGTTAAAACCCCACCTTGGTCTCATTCTGCCACTTCAAACTTCCGTGAGAACTTCACATCACCTAATAGGCTAAAGCCCAAACCATTCAACCTGGTCCTTTCTTTATGACCTGGTTCCCGACCACCTTCTTTAACTTCATATCTCTTGTTTTTTATTTCCCTTTGAAGTCCAGCAAAACTAAATTCTTACACTTTTCCAAACATTCTGTTTTTTTAAAAAAAAAAAAAATCTGTCAGATTTTTTTGCCTTGAACAGAAACTCTTCTAGAACAGAACTCAGGCATCATCTCCTTACTAATCTTCAAGTTGCCACCTCAATAGTTAATTGCTCCCTCCTCTGTGCTACTTCTGTGCTTTATGCTGCCGTCTACAGCTCCGTTTATCCAACTGAAATATATGCTTACATACGTGCCTCTAATAGACTGTAAACTCCTTGAAGACAGGGTTTATCATTTATCTACCTAATCCCAATGCCAGCAGTGTCTGACACTTGGCAGATTTCTTCAACTCTAAACATCATCCATAATAATAAAAGCATAATATGCTAATTAGACCAGAAGTTCTTCCGGACATCCTTCTGGACAAAGCCAGGGCTGCAAGGGAAGCCCAGGTCCCAGGCGCCAGAGGGAAGCCGGTGCCGGCAGCCAGGGGAAGGAAGGCCTACTCTTGAATGAATTTCAGTTCTTATATAATGTCATCAAATTTTCACTGCCTGATATTCCACCTATTAGATATCTATTTACATCAGGGTGGAGAACGTCTGGCCCACAGGCCGTAACAGGCCTGTGAAATCATTTGGTCTGGCCCTGCCAAGGCAACTGCAGGCGGGACTTGAAACTCAGTAAGTCTAGGAGCTTTTTTCATAGCAACATAAATTTATAGTAAGTGAATTATATAAGCAAATTCAACATAAATTTATAGTAAGTGAATTATATAAGCGAATTACGTTATAAATATCCAAATGGCCCTTGGCAGAAAAAGAGGTCCCCCACCCCTGATTTAAATTAACACACATTCCCCCTATATTTAAAAAGGACTACTACTGCCCGGCCGGCGTGGTTCAGTGGCTAAGTGTCCATCTATGAACCAGGTAGTGGTTTGATTCCAGTCAGGGTACATGCCTGCGGTTGCATGCTCAATCCCCAGTGGGAGGCGTGCCGTAGCCAACCAATCCACGATTCTCTCTCATCATTGATGTTTCTATCTCTCTATCACTCTCCCTTCTTCTCTGAAAACAATAAGCATATATATATATGGGAGGAGCCTGTGTTTCAGCTCTCCCAGGCACAGAGGTGCTCCACCTGCCTTTACCTGCCTTCACATACTCATATACATATATATGTGGGTGTGTATATATATTTTTTAAAGGACTACACTACCTCATATGAACTGTACAAGTGCTTTCCTAACATCTGACTAAAATCAATGTTAAAACAAGGACTAGGAAATTTAAGTGAGAACTTTTGAAACCTACTAAAGGGATGTAGGAAAGAGGGCATCACACTGGAGACATGGCATCGAGAAGGCATCGAAGGATGGAGGAGAAGGGGACTGGAAGTAACAGTGAGGACCAGCACAGCACAGCACAGCAGACCAGTCTGAACTCGGATATACTGCACGGGACCAGCCCTGCACCAAGAGTAAAGAAAAGTCTTCTTTCTCTTCCAACTCGCTTCCTGCCTTCAGAACCAGGAACTTAACTCTTAGCATTATAGTTCCGTTAGGCTTTTCAAGCCTAGCCTCTCAACTTAACCACCATTTATAAACTAATTTCTACAAGAAAACACACTGGATTTCTAATCAACAAACTCAAAAATGAAGTCTGAAACACAGGAACTACCCATAGTTTAAATGTTATTTCTGACACACACAAAAATTTGCTTTTTTTGGTCACCAAATTATAACAATGGTGATCAAGTGAATAAATTACAATCAAAATATTGATATGTCCCTTGTTAATTTTTCAGTTTTATAAAATACTATAAGGTAAATGGTAAAACTCTTCAGTTAGAGTTTCTCAGCTTAAAATAGCAACAATATTTATGACACAGTCTGACACTTCCTGTTTTTCTTTAATTGTACTTCTATCCAACAAGTTTTCATTTCCGTGTTACTCTCATAAGAGTTAAACAAGTACCTAAAAAAAACTTTCATTTGAATAAAAAAAAGCAAATGTGGTCTAGCAAAATTCAGAAATGCTAAATTCTCATGTTATTACCTTATATTTCTCCTTAAGTTTTTCTATTCGTTTTATATATAAATGGTACAAGGGCACTAACAGGTCCATGCCCTTTACCCAAAATCCTGGAAATCAACTGTTTTTCATTAACTCCTTAGAGGGAAGATCTAAGAGCCCATTTGGCAGGAACATCTGAGCGCTGTGGGACGGATGCCTCCTCAGTGCTCCAGCCCACAGGCTGCTCCAGGCAGCCCGGAGTCCAGTGCCCTGTCTTCAATGCTGGCGCTACTGCCAGCAGTCCCTCACTCGTGTATGCACCTTGAGACATGTATGCCCGGTATGTTATTATTTCAATGACTACGCCCCTCAGTTAAAATGCATTCACTATGAAATTGTTAAAAAGCGGACTGGTCCCATTTGGGGGTAAATGTTCATTCAGCAGCAATTTTAAGTCACAATATTTGTGCCTCTCATAGTCCTGCAAATTTCCATATCTTCTACACTTTTTCATCAAACAGAACGACTATAAAGAAACAGAAAATAAATAAAAGCTATTCCAGAACTGGAATATTCATCACATATACAGTGTATTCATCTGAAGGACAATTAAGAAGAACATAATTCAGGCAGGCAGAATTCCCTATTCATCTTCCTCAGGCCCCTTAACAGCCCAGAGGTGGCCCAGAAAGGAGAGTGGTTACACACACACACACAGTCCACATACAGTGTCCTCTGGGCAAGGAGCAAGGAGCACCAGGTGTATCTGTCATACCACTGGGCTGGCTTATCAATGTAAGCAAAGCAATTAACTACAAAAACCTCACTAAATAACAGTGACAGTGTTTTCCAATAATAATGTTAAGGGAGAGAAAGAATAATTTTTTTCTTTACCTAAAGGCAAAAGAAAGCAGAGAAATTATTCTAACACAGCCGAACAGGAATGTGCATGTGACTATAACTCTGTGTCCTAAAGATGAGACATGCCTTTCATTAAAGGAGGCCAAGGTAAGTCAGTTAAGACATTAAAACAACCATTAGGAGCCCTGACTGGTTTGGCTCAGTGGATAGAGCAATGGCCCATGGACTGAAAGGTCGTGGGTTCGATTCCATTCAAGGACATGTACCTCAGTTGTAGGCTCGATCCCCAGGCCAGTTGGGGGAGTGTGAGGAGGCAACCAATCGATGTGTCTTTCTCACACTGACATCTCTCTTTCCTCGAATCAATGGAAAAATATCCATTCTGGGTGAGAATTAACAACAACAGCAAAAATAATAATAAATTAAAAGGCTTAAAGTATTTTATCTGGATTAACGTTTCATTCCAATTATTTTTCAGGATGTTGATGATTTTGTTCCTTTTAGAAATAAAGAGGAAAAATTAATTCTGACCAGGAGCACTTATGGCATGAGCTCCTTTTAGGCTACTTACTCATTAAGTCAGATTACAATACAAAAAAAAACCCCAAAATAACACTTTTCATATGCACACACATGTGTACATCAACATATATGTGCATACATATTTGGGAGGGGGTGGCTGAGAAAGTCTACCCTAAAGAAACCATTTGCTCCACATAAGCAGTAATTCATCTGAGGAGTCAGGTAGAGCTCTGGGGAAACTGCTTTTCAACTCAAAACTGTTTTAAATTGTGTGATCACTTGAAAATATGACTCTACTTCATGCCTATGGGGAGAAGAACGTTCATCCCCCAACAGCTGGGGTCATGCCCTCAGGTTGCTGGCACTAATGACCCAGACCCCTTTGGGAGTGCGACCTGAGACACCCCTATCACTAGGTGAGCACCCTTCAATCCCATCCTAACCTGCTTCACACACAGCCTGAGGAAGGCCAGGAAATGAAGCAGTTTCACTTTTAAGTGCTTCGTTTTTCTTGAAGAGGACAATATGGAGGAAACCATTCTGAATGACATAAGCTGGGTTTTTAAAAAGACTTCAGATTCTTCACTGACAAAGGAAAGGAGTCTAAACCTCACAACTTCCTTCCCTGTCACAGTCCATCCCCTAAGTCTGCTTAATATGCCATTTACAAACCACAGAAAAATTACAATGACTTTTTTTTTTTAAAAAAGGTACCAACCGCCCCCCCTCCCCCAATAAATAATAAATAAAAGAAAACCCTCAAATAAGCAAGTCTGGTAAGATCAAAGTCTAGCCAATTGCAATGCACTCTAATAAAAGACTGCTAATAAAGACTTTTTAAAATTAAAAATCAAATCAGGCATCCCAAACATTAAAAGGTCTACTGATCCAGAATATTTTTCCCAGTTTACACACACACACACACAAACACACGTGTAAAATCTTCAATTAAGGGTTAACAGGACAATTTCAAGAAAAGGAAGTCAAGGCTGCCCAAAGAGAGTCCATTCATTTCCTAACTGGACCCTCAACCCCAGCAGGTGCTCATCCAGGGGCCTGTGTCCTAACAATGAGGGGGAGCTGGCTGGTTGGTACAGGCCTTCTTTGAAGCTCCTTCCTTAAAATGCAATTAAGAAAAAGAGGCAACATGATATAAATAATTAACAGCTGACCAGGGGCTACCAGGCAAAGGAATCTGGGGGTGTCCTGCAGGGGTGAGCAGGTTCTCAGAGGCAGGGGGAGCACAGGGCGATGAGGTGAGCTGACAGGAGAGGTGGTTGGAAAGCTGCCCAAAAGGAAGCTGGGTATTATTAACACAGACCCTTAATTTTAAGCTGGAGTTTATATTTGGTCAGAAAACAACAGGAAGCCACCAAATGTTCTTAAGCAGGGAGTGACATGACAAAAACTAGTTAGTGTGGAAGATTATCAGGTTCAGGGCTTTTGTTCTGGCTCAGGATTTCCCAAAGAAACCACAGAATGCTAGCCCTAAGAGATGCATTTCTTAAAAAATAAGGTCCCAAGATCATAAAGACAACAGCCCCACACAGCTTATAACACATGCTGAAATAGTAAAGGCTCTAGTAATTCTTACATCAAAACTCATTCAACTCCCAACGTTAGACCAGGGACTCCAGGTCGGTCTTCTGAAATACAAGCCACAGTCCCAAGCATGGTTTCCACTGAGCTATTTCTCAAAGGGCATCGCAGTAGTGTGCTCCGCAGCAGGGAGCAGTAAGGATTTAGGAGTTTTAATGTCCAATGCAGTGGTTCTCAAAGTGTGGCCCCTGAGGCAGCCACACATTAGAAAAACTTGTTAGAAACAAAAATCCCATCCCAGACCTATGATGAGGATAAACACTAAAATGTGAAAACCAGCCCTGACTGGTTTGGCTCAGTGGATAGAGCGTTGGCCTGTGGACTGAAGGGTCCTGGGTTCGATTCCGGTCACGGGCACCAAAAATAAATAAAAATGTGAAAACCACTGAGCTAGATTTACAGGGGATTTTTCAGTTACTATTGCGTCCCAGTTCAAAACATTATGGGAATACCTGAAAGGCAATAAACAGAAGTCAGTCAAAGGCTCTTGTACAAGAGGGCCTGAGGGCTTTATCTCTAGACAGAATAGAGATAAAGGAAGAACAAGGAAAACATCTTAAAGTCTAAGACACTTTCCCCCACACCCACAATACCAACTTCCAAGATGCCAATTAAAAATAATAGTGGAACATGAACAAAATCTTCTTTAAAAATAAAACAAATAGTGGAGCCCAGCCAGTGTGGTGGCTTAGTGGTTGAGCATCTATCTATAATCCAGGAGGTCACAGTTCAATTCCTGGTCAGGGCACATGCCCTAGCTGTGGGCTCAATCCCCAGTGGAGGGGGCGTGCAGGAGGCAGCCGATCAATGATTCTCTCTCATCATTAATGTTTCTATCTCTCTCCCTCTCCCTTCCTCTCTGAAATCAATAAAAATATATATTTTTTAAACAGTGGAAATAAAAGTGCCTACAAATACCACCAGTGACTAACGCTGAACTAGGACGGTTTCATGGAAGCTGTATGCACAATGAAACAGGAGCCCATGGGGTGGAGGGTCAGGATCTGAAATGCTTGGTACAAGGTATTCTGGTGTAGAGAAGCAAAAACCACAAACGCTTGCACCAAAAGTTAGAGCTCTGATACCAACTGGGGGCTGTTTTCTAGCTGAGGGCCCCTCCCTCCCCCACCCCCACTCCCACCCCCACCATTAAGCTCTGTCATCTGTGAAACTAGTGTAACAGCCCAGCCCTATACAGAGGCCCTAGGACAACCCAAGGGCATAAGCAGCCTACCACAGGGCCTGGCCCTCAGGAGGAATGCAATAAAATGCAATTCCCTTCCTAGAAGGCTTCCACTATTCAGGTAACAGAGTGAACAGAAGGAAAAACAAATCCCCCCTACCAGTTGGAACTGCTGAGGAAGTAATTCTTTGTTCTTTTCTTTTTAAATTACCTCTCGAATGTTTGGTACAATGAAAGTTCATGAACACACTAAAGGAACGTTCAAACAATACCTTCTTCAGCAGATTCTCAGTTCATCAGGAGTTCAGGTAGCAATTTAACAACTTTGAATTAACCACTCTGACAATGACTGTAAAATTCTATAAAACTGTGCCTACAATAGCTGCTGGCTAGCACCTAATCCCCAAGTTCTTTCATTTTCACTCAGCGGTTTATCACTGTAAATTTCTACCCAATAAAAGTGCTTTGTTCTTATGTAGGAAACCATTTTAAGGCAGTATCCCAAAGAGCAGCTTTTCCTGCTTCTATCTGCACCCTTGAGTCATTCATCCATCGTGTCAAGTGTGTAAGGCACAGTGCTGTGACGGGGCACTGAGCATAGAGATGCCCCTCTCCATTCCCGAGTCTGCAATCCTTTGACCAACAGCAAACAGGATCTGCCACACGGGCTCCTGAACCCACCCTGGCAAGCTATTCAACATCCGCTGTGCACCTGTGCTCAAGTCCTGTGCTGACAGCCACAAACCATACAGCCATGGCTAACGCGGCCCCCGCCACCCTCCCAAGAAGCAGATATCAATTCTGGACCATTGGCTGAGCCCCCAAAACATCAATCAACTTAAGCAAATGTTTCTCCAAAGAGGGCTCCTTGAAACGGTCCTGTGAGTACCAGATCTTGGGACCAGTAAATGAGACAGAATGGAGAAAAGGGGGTTCTCGGTCCGAGTTAGGGGGGTAGAGGTCACTGACGGTTAAAGATGCGGAGAAACAAGCACAGGTTTGTAGGCTGCTTACTTACAGGGAGAAAACAGAAGGTGCAATCTCCAACGATGGGAGAGAACAGTGTGGCTGAAGAGTCCTTCCCCACCCGCAGGCCCCAAGCGATCCTGACCTTGGAATTCAAATTCGACTCATTGCAAAGAACTTGTATGCATAAATGCATAACCCATGAACACAGACAATAAGGTGGTGAGGGCCTGGGGTGGGCTAGCAGGCTAGAAGGGGTCCATGGGAGAAAAAAGGGGACATATATAATACTTTCAACAATATATTTTAAAAATAAAGGGGGGGAATAGAACTTTCACTTCTAAAAAATTCTATTCATTCACTCCCTTATAAATTGAAGAACAGTGACTTCCAGATAGAGAGCATTCGCATCTACTTTGGTTAATCCTAAAATCCCACTGAAGAGGGTTTTCTTAAAAGACTAACCCTTTGTGTACAAGAAGGGGAGAGAAGAGCAACAGCAATGAAATTCCAGAAGCTGCAAAGTGGGTAGTGGGGAAAAAAGATGGAGAGGAGAAAACTAACGCTCAATGAGAGGTGGAGAAAGCAGAGCGCCAACTCCGTCCAGTGCCGAACCGAATCCCTAAAACTCAGGAACTGGCAGCACAGGTGCCTCTGGAAGGGAGCACCTACAATGAGGAGAAGTTAAAGAAGTGGCCAGATACTGGACTGCCTTCCCCACTCCTCACACCAGGCAACTGATTCATGCCTCCCTATAGAGGAAACCACTGAAAGCATATTCCCGGGAAAGGAACGCTGAGGGTTTCTGGAACAGAATGAAGCCACATAAGACACTTGTGCTCACACTGTCCTTTCCCTCCATCCAGTGCTCAGGTGGGCATAAGGCCTCAGGCCAGAGAAGGGACCAAGCATCAGCTTGAGGGGTTCATCAAGTGTGAGCAAGGACCACCAGTCCAGGAGCAGGTCACAAGGTTCCAGGGAAGGCTTCCAGAAGAAGATGTGTATAAAAAGCTAAAAGAAACTGACATAAGCCATTCCTCAATTCTCCAGTCCAGTAGGAGCACCTGACATTGAGGAGACAGAGGGAAACTAGATAGGGACTGGGACCACGGGGGGGAGGGGGGGGTTGGGGGGGGAATAGAACCAGGAACCCAACTAGGCAGAGTTACTAAGGCACCCCAACTGGGCTGGAAAGGAAGGGTGCCTGTGGGAGACATGAGCTTTAAAATGTATGAATGTTGCAAAGGCAGGCAGCTTGCAGATTACCAATCACAAAATAGTAAGGTGTATAAACCTATCGCAAAGATGTTACTAAGGCAAAATTCTTTGAAAGGACTAATCAGTGACTAACAAGTACATACACAAAAAAGCCATGCGCTTCCTGCTTCTCACCACCCCTGCCCCTTAGCTAGATTCTTGGGTTGATGCACTCCCCTGCGCCCACATGTTTATGGACATGGGGCCTCCACACATAGATGAATACACTTTAACACCTGGCTGTAACATGGAAAGCAAGCTCAGAACACTGGCCTGCTCCTGGAACCCCAGCTGCACCTTTTCCAGGACTGGCTTCTCTCAATAAACTTTCGTTCCCTTTTGTGTGTGGCTTCATTCTTCAATTTCATACGACAACAAACTCAGATTCAAACAGCCCACACACTGGTTTCAACATCTCCATGCTTAAAAAAGCCTCATTCGAGGCCTGAGATTTCCAACCCACTCTGACCTGAGTGGACATCTGAAGGCAGCCTCTATCACAAAAGGACAGACCAAAGCAGTCCAGAAGGTCCAACATCCAAATAATAGAGTTTAACACGTTAAGCACCCAGCCTGTTTTGTCTTCTGGACGGAAAGTATAGTGTCAGTCACCAGTGACTGACATGCGCTTAACGTGTTAAGAAAAGAGAAAACATGTGAGGACACAGCAATAAGACACTGTCAATGAGCAAGGGTTCTCACCAGAAACTAAATCTGTCAGTACCTTGATCTCAGACTTCCCAGCCCCCGGAACTGTGATAAAGAAATGTTGGCTAAGCCACCCAGTCTAAGCTATTTTGTTACAGCTACCAGAACTAAGTACATTACAAAAAACAACTTCCAAAACAGATCTGAAAAGTAATCCTGGTTTACTAATGGCTGGGCTGTGAATACTGTTTACACAGTCACATTAATGTTCACACTGATCTAACCAAAGTTACAATGTATAACTATATTGGGTAGAGGAAGGGGAGACAACAGGAGAGTGGAGGAGGCAAGAAGAGAACTAAATACTCATCTTCAGAAAGGATGTCTGAAACAAGAAAAAAAGTAACAGCGATCTTTATTATTCTTTATAAACAAAGGAGTAACAACAATCAGCTAAGAGAGATCAAAGGGGCTGGGGGGGGGTGGAGACAAGGGGAGTAACTGCTATCTTTCCAAGCAAACCTTATGAAGCCATCTGACTCTGTAAGACATATGTATAATTTCTTTAATAAAATATAAATTAAAATTCTAAATATTTAAAATTTTATAAAAGGATTTGGGTCTACATGGTCCTTTCAAATCTTAAGGCCTATATGTCTTTTTAAAAGTAGAAAGAGACTTAAAATAATAGGAAGATAAACAGCTACATATTTGGTAAGCATTAACATAAAACCTGAAATGTTCCCACAATTTATTCTGATACCAGGAGGATGCTGACCAGGTAAGATTTCTTTTGCTGACAAAGAACCTTCCTGAGAACATAATGAAAGGTCCCTAAAGTCAACAAGGGGCTGTGCAGTTGTGCAGTTTAGGGGTGTGTACATAGACTACTTTGTAATCCACAATTTGGGATGTTTTATACTTTGTAGCAAACAAAGGTACAACTTGTTTTATTTTTTCTAATCTCAACCCTGGAAACCAGGGAGCCAAGTTTTAGATTAGGAAACTCATGTTTACCCCCAGGAGCCAGGTGTTGCAATAGCTATGTTTTTCTTTTTCTTTTCCCAAGAAAGAGTTTTAGATACACTGCAATGCAAAAACATGAATTATGGGAAATGACTGGTCCAATGACAGCAGTTGACTCTAAACAGCAAGAGAGGGATATCACAGGGCAACTTCTATTTTCTGCACTCCTGCCAGATTCCATTCATGATAACAATGTTCAGCTAAAGCAGAAAAAAGGCCGCAGAAGGCCTGGTTGGGTGTGGTCCGTTTCCTGCAGGTAGGAGTTTCCAAGCAGGCAACTCTGAATCACGGGGAGAAATCACCCAAGTAGAGTACAGTGAGTACAGCGGTATGTTTCTCAGAGATCAAAGGACTCCTGACTCTGGCTCTAGGACTGAAAACATACATACCCTAGACAGCAGCAGCAACTACCAACAGCCCCATTTCTTCAGCAACTCCTCACACTCCATCTAGAACCAAGGTCCTAGAAACACACAGTTCAACTGAAAAGCAAAGTCAACCTGCATCAAAGGAACTAAGCAAGCTCAGCTCCACTCCAGCAATAAGAGAATAAATAAATGAAGGACTATAAATAAATGAAAGACCATAAAATGTTCATTGAGAGGTCAGATGACCAAGGCTTGGTCAGCCTTGTGAAAAGGTCCACATGGGCTAACCTGCTGGCACGGGGACCTCCAACCACTCAGTCTTCTCCGCTCCTACTCTCACTGACCTGAGGTTCCTCTGAGCTAAAGCACTACTGCTGCCTTCCAAACTGGCACGCGGCACTCGCCAGAATCCAACTCCTTCCACCATTTCCTACCACAACTGGCCCTCTTCCCTGGGCCTGAGATGCCCCTCCTCCCCGAGCCCTGAGAACCAGCTTCCCAACCACAGCTGGCACCTCAGTTATTCATTTGAATCGGCCCTCACTAGGCTGCTGAGGTCCTGGGGACAGGCCCAGAGGAGTTTCTCACCTGCACCTGCCATGGCTACTGATAGCACACTCCACAGACAAATGTGCTGCATGAACTCAGGCTCCCCACCTAGCCCAGCGCTTTCCGACACTAGGCCCAATTCCTACAGTTCAACATTTCCCTCCCAGTGCGTTCAGAACCTCCATCACAGATACCCTCATGTCCACACTGTAACATGCCAACCTTTCCCCACGGTGCCAATGGTAACAGGCTAAACATGGGGAGGCCTCTTCCATGGAAACCGGGGAAAAAAACTACGGAAATGTGACACTAAGAGGGAAAAATAGGACAAGAGCACTTAAGCCACAATTAAATGCAGCTGTCCTTCTGTTTGCCGTCATTTCCCAGATTTTGCAGAGCACACAGGTTTCCCCAGGGCAAGCAAGAGCACTTGAGAAAAGCTCCCAATGCATCCAAACTGGCCATTAAATGTCTTTCTCTCTCTCCCCGCACCGAGGGGCGTTCTCAGGCAAAGGTTCCCCAAGCAGCTAGAGAAATGGAAGGATGATGCTGACCAGGAGGAACTTTCCGGTTTTCCAGCCATGTCTACACTTTGAAATGTGAGACTATCCTATACTTATGACATCCTTAAAACATGCTAATAGAACTTAGGTCAAACTTAGGTCAAAACCACTGAGCTGTGAAATCAATTTAGTGTTGCAACCAGTTGTTTTTGTGTGTGTTTTTTTAAAATAAAATACATCACACAACAACTTCACAAGTAGGAAGGATGAGGACTGTCTCCTAAAACTTTTGTTTCAGGTGTTGATGTAAAATATATTTCTTACGGGGGTCATGGCCCAGAAAAGTTAAGAAGTGACTGATAAAATTCTGTAATAGAAATTTATAGACCAAATCTAATTCTTTTAAAATTACAATTTATGCAAACTATAAGCTGTTCAGTGCACTTGCCTGGAAATGATGCTTGATTTTCTTTTAATTAAATTGAATGAAACACCACATGTTCAATGAAGGACAGGGTGTAGTTAAATCCACAAATCAACCTAATTTCTTCATGTCTCCTTGTGGTTACTACATTCAGTTCATGATTTCTACACCCCCTCCCCCCACCCCTCATGTTAATATGAAACTGAGGTGTGGGAGGTAAAAAGGAAAGGCCCCTGGCAACCTCCATTAAACATTTATTTATAATGATAAGTCATCCAGATTTACAGCCATCAATCACCTAGGCCCTGGCACAAGACTGTTCAATAACAACTGATTGAATAAATAAAATATTGGTCTTATACTTCTAATTTCTTCAGCAAACCCAAGTTGGAATGAAATAAATGTCAATTTCTGCAAAAGTAATGATAAAGCAATAATACAGCATGGTAGGGAGTATGGCCTTAAAAGTAGAAAATAACCTGGTTTCAAGTCACAAATTTGCCACACAACACTATCTCACCTTCATCAGTTCAATGAGGCTCTGCTGGTTTCCACACCTAGATAATGGCATAGATACCTACGCTTCAAGTGGTACCAGTAAGAATCAAGAGGCATAAAAATGATTTGCAAAACAGTGAAAAATTATGTTTCTACTAAAATGTCCTTTCATTCAGGTTTATTTTTTAAACATCTTTGCCTAAGCTGCCAATGCACGCTGATGCCTTTCTGAAATTTTTAAGTGAGCTCCTTATGAGCCCTGGTCAGGAGATGAGATAGGAAAAAAAGGAAGGGACATGAGATGTATCAGGACAGGGCACAGGAGGGTTAGTAGTTCTGTTTTATCCTAGAGAACAGTCAACGCCAGGCGTGCCTGTAACGTAATCCTCAACAACTCTGAGGAAAGCCTCCCTGGGCAGCTGCTAATTGTTCTTCCCCAAGTGGCACACTAAAAACAACTATACAGTTTGTAGATGTACAACACAAATATAGTATCAAACAGTTTGTGGCTGTAAATGCTGGGATGACTGTCAGAAGTCACCTTTGCACTTCTGACACTGTAACAGCTGCAAATTCGGTTGTTTTAACCAAATAAAAACTCATCAGCTTTTATCCTGAAAAAGGAAAATAAAAACCGCTCCCTTGTAACATTACGTAGGAAATACACTATATTTATTTGAGAGGCAACGTTATTAAAGGAAATTCACCTTCTTTGCCCATGATTTAAAAATGTTGGTCCACACCCTTGAAGAAAAAAGAAAAGGACAAAAAAAGTGTAAGACCTGATACCACCTGGTAACCATCCGATACTGACTTCAGGGCACCAGCCAGCGGGGCTTTAAGTACCTTTTCAAACTGATTCTCTTTCCACAAAGGCTGAATACCTCGTCCAAGGGAGGTATTTGTGCTAGATTGCAACCTGGTTAACAGCGTAAGTCAGTCTAACAGGAAGCATTTTTTTATCATTACAAGAGGGCCTTCTTGCTCTACTGGTCAGAAATAATTTTTCACCCAGTTCACCCTGCCTTCCCATTCAAACCAAACCAAAGCAGGAACTTTAGGAAATACCAAGAAGCCACATCTGATTTTCACCTAGCAGTCAGCGGGAGCTGAGTTCTTAAATGCCTGTTGAGTTTTAAAACTCTTTAGATGAGATTCAAGGGCAGTTTTCTTGAAGCACACTCTTCAGATACTAACTTTAACTGCTGCTCCTTTAAAAAAAAAATACAAAACAAACAAAAAGAAAACCTTGAACTGCAATTCTGGCAACATGATGTTACCATTTTTCTATTTCAAACCTGAACGGTGAAGTCCAGGTTTCTTTTTATGCTTTAAAAGAGAGCGAAAATGATCTGCTGGGCAGAGGGGAACAGATTCCCGACTTCCAGGAGGCCGGGTCCCAGCCCTCAGGAGTGCAGGAAGCGCCTGGGCCGGCAGATGCCTTTAAAAGAAATAATCCGCCGGGGGACTGCGGCGGCTTCCTTGGGCTCACTCACTAAACTAAACCGGGAGAAGAGAACTTGGAGGACATGCCCTAACTACACGGAGATGTCAGTCCCCATCCCTTGGCCATCGCTTATACACGCTGACCAACGTGACACCTCGGCCGAGGATGGTGACTGTGTTTTTCCAAAAGGCCAAAAGCAGCCCCGAAGGAGGGAAGCTTGGGTGCATCCGTGTACATTAGGAATTCAACTCCTCCCCCCAAAAAAGTCACCGGCAGCCCAAGAGGCCACCCAGGACCAGCGGAGAGGTGTCCCGGGGAGGAACTCGTCTGGATCCCATCCAGCCTCGACGTCCACCAGCCCAGCGCCCCGGGCTCGGCGGGGCAGCCCCGGCTGGGGCCCACGGGT
>NW_006284732.1:848224-850601 GCF_000327345.1 Myotis davidii | reverse complement strand
CAGCGCAGACCGTGGGCCCGAGACCTCGAGGAAGAGTGCCCCGCGGGCGGTGCAGCACTACCAGGGCAGAGCTGCCTGGGTGTCTCCGTGAAGTTTGCAACCGACCCAAGGAGGAAACCGAGAGGGGAGAGGCCGGAGCTGTGGGTTCCCGGCGCTTTAGCCACTTGAAAGCAGCCCCGCTTGGAATGCGGAGCGGTGAGGGTGCTGAACCCCACCGTGGCCGGGTCGCTGGGCTCCTGTGGGTCGGAGGCCCAAGCGTCCACGAGAAGGAAAAAACGGAGGGAGGGGCGGGGAGGAAGGGAGGACAATCGAAGGAAACATGTCTAGACTTTCGCCAGCCCTCTCCCTCTTTCCGCTCCCTGCAAAAGCTCTGCCTCCACCTTTTAATCCCCTGTTCTCCAGCTAGAGGAAAGAAATAAAGGAGTCCGTGCGCTTCTGGAAGTATCTATATATTTAAAAGCCAAGGGACCTGAGTGACTGGTCACTATGACATTCACTGTGGCCGGCTAACAGGCCCGATGGGGGTGGCTACCCTCCCGTGTTTCCTCCCTCCAAACACCACCACCACCACCACCTGCCGCCCCATCTAGGCTGGGGTGGCCAGCCAGACCCCACCTGTGCAGGAATTTGTGCACCAGGCCTCTAGTTTTATTTATAATGACAGAACAGTAGCCACTGAAATGATCTGTACCTCAAGTTTTTGGGGCCCTGGCATCCCCTCATGCCCATGACTGCCCATGTTGCACCACTGCTGTGTGAGATCGGACATACAAAAAAATGAGCCCCCGAGAGTTCACAGACTGTTGGAGGAAACTCTAAAAAGTCCTCCACTGAGATAAGGCGTGTTTATTCTCTGAGGTGTCATTGTACTTGGAGAATTTCATTTTCCTCCCAGGCTCTGGGGTCAGACAGGCATGGGGTGCTAAAACTTGAACCCTGCTTTCCCTTTTGAAATGTGCGTGTTTTCTTCAGGGTTCCCCGAGATACCTTCAAATACCTTCGTGGTTGGTGGTGGTACACTAACTTCACTAAAACCTGCCAGCCCCAAGTATTGTGAAGGGAGTATGATAGGTACAAAGTTGAGAAAAGCATGAACCCTGATACCTAGGAGTTCATCATCTTGTGTAAATTTTGTGTACTTAGAAAACATAGATGAACAACAAAACAAGCAAGAGCATGAATATTAAAAATGTTCATAATCTTCATCCCAAGAATCCTACTTACAGTAATGTGTGCTAAGGAAACAACCAAGAAATGCATGAGAACGGATATAAAAAGGTGCAATGCAATGATACTTATAATTATGGAAAACTGGAAACAGATTAAAAGTCTAAACAGAAATTGTTAAATGATAATATATGCATCAGTTAGGACTACATAGTAATTAAAATTGGTATTTCAATATTTAGTAATATGGCAAAATACTTTTATGTTGGTAAGAAGGAAAATTCAGGGTACAAAACTATATGTACAGCCTGATCTCAAGCTACTTCATCTATATATATAAAAGTATATAAAAGCATAAGCGACCATTATGACAGAACAACCGTAATGACCAGTCGCTATGATGCACACTGACCACAGGGGAAGATGCTCAACACAGGAGCTGGCCCCAGCCCACAGGTCCCAATCTCCAATGGGGCCTGCCGGCCAACCTCCCAGTCTCTCCCCCACCAGTAGGCAGGCCCCTGGGCTGGGATGGGGAGCCAGGGGTGGGTGGCAGTGGACACGGGTGATGAGTGAAGGAGGAGTGTGGGGAGGTGGGGAACCATGCAGTGGTGGCACAGGCAGCAAGAGAAGGAGGAGGCAGGAAACCTGATCGGCCCTGATCACCAGCCAGGCCTAGTGACCCCACATGTGCACAAATTTCATGCACCGGGCCAATAGTGTACATATAAATTTAAATATATATCATTTATAATATGTGTGTAATTTTATGTGTACACATATAAACAGAGGAAAACCTGGAAGTATATGCACCAAGATTCAGCAGTGGCTATCTCTGGAATTAAAGATGATTTTTTTCACTTAGTAGTCAGCCAAGAGACCATCAGGATAAGAGGTTTCTCCTTAGGGTTAGCAGGCAAGGCAATAACAGGGCAGCAATATAAGGAGGGAGAAGCAGGACAAATGGACAGAAATGTTTGGGTACTGATCTGAGGCATTACCAGAGGTAACTCAAACAGTGGGGCCTATTTTGCTGTGGGTTAATTTCCAAAAAATAAGCCACAGGGGGATTGGACCATAATTCTCTGGGTATAAAAAAGTAATCCGAGTCCCTTTTGGCATCCAGAGGCTAGTGAGGTTACGAACATGTGAGTTACAGTGGGATATAATTTATCTGGGCACAGTGACTTGCATTCATTAGCTGGTCTGT
>NW_006284732.1:840178-848208 GCF_000327345.1 Myotis davidii | reverse complement strand
TTTAATCTCCTCACCATAACTGAACTTCATTTCCTCTTTTGACCATATTTATACTATCGAACACCATTCTCCTTGAAAGAGAAGCAGCAAATTAGGAGTCACTGTTGCACTCAGTCATATTCAGACATTACCCAGTAGACCCTGAATAGTGGCTCTCTCCCTTTGTTCTAGCAGAGCAGAAATGATTGACAGGGCCCAAGCCCATGATGTGGTCCTGCCCAATTGCTCATTATATTCATGTATACGCAAACACATTTTTTGAATGCCACCTACATGACCGACATGTATCTGGTTCAGCGTTGGGCATATAAATACTAGATTCTCAGGTGCCTCTTATTCTGTCCTAGGGATATGGCCTCCCAGAATCCTAACTTAAGAATTTTATAACTCAATTGATTAAATTTAGTCACAATAGCTATATTTCTACCAAGGAAAGAAGAGGCCTATCCTTTCTCTTCCTCTTGTCACTCTTCCTTTAACCCTTAACTTAGAAGTACAACAGATCATATACTACTGTAATAACAGAAGGAGAGATTTTGAGGGTCTCTATAGAGAATATGCATTTCCTAGACTCCATGGAGACACTAACCCATAGAGTTATTTTCATCCATGGCCCTCTTTGTTTTTTGTGTTGACCTAAGGACATAAATTGGGCAATGACTTGTGCTCTGACACATATTTGGGACCACAAAGGACATTTCCATAAACCTATGTAAGGCCCTCCATATATAGAACCCTGTGTTTTTACTTCCCCTAAGCCAGCTCATAGCCTCCGCAGAGCTCAGAATGCAGCCAAAAACACAAGAATTCAACAATCAATCTCTTCACTTCTTCTGAGTTGAAAAGATAAACACCCCCAAATGCCACTTTATAAAGAACAGCTAGACAAGTGGCACATTAGCAATTTAAATTTACAGATTAAAGAAAGGGACTTACCCAATATAATTCCCTTCCACCCCTACTACACAATCAAAGACATTCTCGGACTACTATTAATAATTATAGCCCTACTAATACTAGTATTATTCTCCCCTGACTTGCTAGGAGATCCCGACAATTATACACCAGCAAACCCCCTAAAAAAAGAAGCATGGCTAGTCATACTTGGATGACATGACAGCAAGAAAATGTGTGCTGGAGCCTTCAGAAAAGGTCCAGCTACACTGTGGAATGATGAAAAGGCAGTTTCTGTGGGCGTGAGACTCAGAGCCCAAACTCTCACAGCAACATCACTATTAGAGAGTTCCATGGGCGGGGTGGCCTAAATGTCAGAAGTTTATCTCCTCTCAGTTCTTGAGGCTAGAAGTCTAAGGTCAAGGTATCAGTAGGGTTTGTTTCTTCTGAGGCCTCTTTCCTTGACTTATAGATGGCCATTTTCTCTGTGCCCTCACATAATCTTCCGTGTGTGTGTGTGTGTGTGTGTGTGTGTGTGTGTGTGTGTGTCCTGATCTCTTCATCTTATAAGGACACTTACCAGATTTGACTAGGGCTCACCCTAATGATTTTATTCAACTTAATTACCTCTTTAAAGACCCTATCTTTAAAAACAGTCACAATCTGAGACACTGGGGATTAAGACTTCAACATATAGTCGAAACCGGTTTGGCTCAGTGGATGGAGCTGCGGCCTGCGGACTGAAGGGTCCCGGGTTCGATTCCGGTTGAGGGCATGTGCCTGGGTTGCGGGCACATCCCCAGTGGGGGATGTGCAGGAGGCGGCTGATCGATGTCTCTCTCTCATTGATGTTTCTGACTCTCTATCTCTCTCCCTTCCTCTCTGTAAAAAATCAATAAAATATATTTTTTTTAAAAAAGACTTCAACATATAAATTGGGGGGCAGGGACACTCCGCAGCCCATTACACACCCCTTTTACTGTATATGTATTTATGGTCAGTGCTCTGTAACTGGTTCCTCCAGGCTCAGTTCCATGAGCAAGCGCTTCCTTTCTCCTCTCCCAAGGCCTCTGGACCTTGGTACATACTTCACATTTCTGCTAAAAGGCATTGCTTCATATTTCCTTGGGCGTAGTCTCTAAACTTTATCTCCCATAGAAATCAAGGCACTAATCTCCAATCACTGGACAACTGAGCGCAGAAGCAGGTTAAATATTTCTAATTAATTACAAGAAATCATCTGGAATACATGGCAAAACCTATCAGAAAAGAGTTCAGAATATTTTGCAGGGAGTACATCAAAAGTAGTAAGTACGCATTTCAGCCAAAAGGTTACTGCTTTACTAAGGTCTATCTTTCTCTCTAGTGCCTCCTTCACCCCTATCATTGCAGTTGGAGGTGAAATTTCCAAGGAGGACTGGGGTCTGAGATCCCCATGGGGAAGTGGGATTAGTTACACAATCTCACTGTAGAAGTTCCAAAGGCTCACACTAGAGAAGTTTGGTCTGTTTAGAAGGGCGCATTAGAACAGGCTCACTAGAAAAATTCTCAAGTGCAATTTTGCCTGGCAAAGAGCCAATTAATGGGGCTTGTCTCTCTCTGAACAATGGCCACTTGACCATGCCAATCAGCTTATAAAGGCTCCAGTATACAAAGACTCATCAAGCCCGTGTGTGTGTGTGTGTGTGTGTGTGTGTGTGTGTGTGTGTAGTTCCCTCCCTCCAGGGGCTGGGTTTGCTTTCAGTTCTATCCAGAAAGGGCATAAATGAAATCATCCCCAGAAGGGTGATGTCATCTGTCCTACGGTCACAAAAACTGCAGCACCAGTTCTTAAAAGCCCTGGGCCCTGCTTTTTGACAAGGAAGACAAATTGTGGGAAATTATTTTAATTTTCACTTCAAAGGGATCTAGGGAATTATGTGCTCAAAGAGGATTATATAACCACACAAAGGTAAAATGTGCCTATGAGTTACAGGCACTGGTTCCTAATGCACATAGCCAAGGATTCTTGGACCCCTCATGAAAATACTGACCTAAACACCTCTTTGTAAAGTCTTCACTACAAAAAAACAAAACAACAAAAAAAACAACAACAAGAAACAACTAAGCATGTTTTCTCATACCTTGATTTTCCAGCCCAGTTTTATTTGGTTTCCTAAGAAGCTGTGTTAGTGATACTATTAGTCAGAACTCTTTGAAGAACAAGTGACAAAAACCTAGCTCAAACCTCCATAAGCACAAAAAGGAAATTTTAGCTCAGTGACAGCTTGGCTAAATCAGGCGTGGATAAATCCAGGAGGGAGAGTTCAATGATAAAAATCAGCACGCTCTTTCTCTATGTCTTTCCTCTGTGTTTCGCCTCTGCTAGGCTCTGTGTGGCTGTATCCTCCTATGTGCTGTCTCAGTGTGGTGTCAGGAGTCACTCTATATGGTCCTGGTAATCCCAGGGAGAGGAGAGTGGCTTTCTCTTACCCTGTGTCCATATGTCACGTCCAGTGAAGGAACTCAAATTGGTGTATGTGCATCCTTGTAACCAGAGGACAAGCAGAGGCGGGGAGGGAACAGTCCAATCCCAAAAGCACGCCCTGTGGAAGCGGCAGCTTCTCAATGAAGAAAAGATTCTGGTCTGATACATTCCAACTGTCAGTGCCCAGCACATGCATATACTTGTGCACACACACGTGTTCTCTTTTCCCATGTGTATGTTTTCTTCTGTACCCTTCCCAACATAACACAGCCCACCCAGGTGTGACCATTCATGTACTTATCTCTTCCCCAAAGTAAGTCAAGCCCAAGTGCCTTCCCATCCTAGTCCAGGGGCTCTGGATAATATGTGTTACTCTTTGTCTCTGAATGTGGCATTTCACAGACCAGCAATCTGTATCTAAATGGTAAGTGTTATCTTCCTTAATGTGCTTAATATATTATGGAAAAGAACATTTTGATAGCCACCTTAAAAACTTGTTTATGAAAGGGGAGAGAAAGGGAAATAACATCTATAACAGGGTTTCTCAACCTGTGGGTCACGACCCCTTTGGGGGCCGAATGACCCTTTCACAGGGTCACCTAAGACCATCGGAAAACACATATAAAATTACATATTGTTTTTGTGATTAATCACTGGGGGGTCGAATGACCCTTTCACAGGAGTCGTCTAAGACCGTCGGAAAACACATATATAATTACGTATTGTTTTTGTGATCACTGTGTTTTATTTATGTTCAATTTGTAACAATGAAAATACATCCTGCATATCACATATTTACATTATGATTCATAACAGTAGCAAAATTACAGTTATGAAGTAGCAACAAAAATAATTTTATGGTTGGGGGTCACCACAACATGAGGAACTGTATTAAAGGGTCGCGGCATTAGGAAGGTTGAGAACCACTGATCTATAGCATATAGTTGAATCTTAAACAATGCAGGGCACCAACTCCTTGTGCAGTTAAAAATTCATTTATAACTTTTGACTCCCCCAGAACTTAACTACCAATAGCCTACAATTGACCAGAAGCTTCATCAATAACATAGTTGATTAACACATATTTTATTATATGAGTCTGCCCCTTGAGTGTGTCTCTGGTGGAAGTTGTTGGGTGGTGCTTCTGAAGCTGGTGAACAAATACGCTAGGTCTAGTAGGTGCAGGCCCCTTTGCCTGTGCCTTGCCCAGGACCATCCTGCATGAGGTACAAAGCAATCTGCAGATGGCTGTTACTTGTGCTGAGCTTGGAGGTGTCATATTATATGTTGTATCCTTACAATAAAGTAAGCTAGAGAAAAGAAAATGTTATTAAGAAAATCATAAGAGAAAATACATTTTATAGTATATAAGTAAATAAAACTATATATAAGTAGACTTGCGCAATTCAAACTCATGTTTGTTCAAGGGTCAGCTGTGCAATACGCCTTCCCTGAAAGTAAGGCAGTAGGAGGAGGGCCTGGGTCAGCGCTGGTGCTGCACTGGCTCTGTTCTTTGGAAGGTTCTACCTTTTCCGTGGTTCTCCATGGCCTCACCTGAGAGGAGCCTGGGCAGGCTGGTCCTTCTGGAGGCTGCACCACTCACTAGGCCAGCTCTATTGGTGAGGATTTGGGGTTCTGGGATCGTCTTAGTGCAAAGGCACCAAACTTTCTCCTTCACAGCACCCTTAGTGTCTTAGTAATTTTTCATAGCATGTAACAGTCCAATGAACTAAGAAGCTAGGTACAAACAAGTTGAGTGTTTCTGTCTTAATTGCTTAGTAGTCTCATATAGGCTGACTAATTAATTTGAAGAATGCTACAAATTAAAAATAATGTTTTAATCTCATTCTTTTTAAAAAATATGTGTTTTCATTGATTTTTGAGAGAAAGGAAGGGAGAGGGAGAGAGAGAAACATCAACATCAATCAGCTGCCTCCTGCACACCTCCCAACTGGAAATCTAACCAGCTACTTCCTGGTTCATGGGTTGACGCTCAACTACTGAGTCACACCGGCCAGGCTAATTTCATTATTAAGTAATTACAATTGTTTGCAAAGGGTACAGGTGTTCCTGTTGGACACTGCACAACATTTTTAAACCTTAGAATCAGATTGGACACCACCAGTTTCAGTTCTGGTTTCACTGACTGTTGTGCTATTTATCACAGCAACTGCCAAATATATAAGCAATTGCTTTGCAAGACGTATGACATCATTGAAAAGAATGTTATAACTGTGGACCACCTGGCAGTGTGGTATCTGATAGATGTTTAGTACTGCTGTGTTTCCTAAAATAATTAAAAATATCTCATGGTACCTTTGTAAATTCTCTGCAGTACTCAGAGCACCTTGGGGCAGAGTGGGAACCATGGATTTGAAATTAGTCACTAAATTGCTCTGGAAACTAAGTAGGACACCAAAGTCATCAACCGGTTGAGTCAGGGTCCCTGAACCTGAACCTTTTCATTGCATTTTCTGGCCTTTTTATATCTAGATCCTCATAAATGTTGGGCTGTGGCACACCCATATGGCCGATGTCCATGCCATGGGCAGTGCCAAGGCATCCAGAGCCCCAGGCCAGTGGCCTCTGGTGGGGAGCTCCCTCTTTTGTTTAGACCAATGTATGTAGATTTCCATCCTCTGTACCTACCGAGTCCAAAGCCTACAAATAATCCAGGTCCTGAAGTACAGCTGGTAACCCTTCAGCCAACCTCAGACCAAGGATCGTTCAAGCCAGGGATCACCAGCTCTCCGGATACTGTCTTCCATCCAGTCTTACCCATGCCAACTACCCAATTTTTCTCTTGCACCTTCCATTCCTGGTTCCAGTTTTTTACTTGTCTGAACTCTTGGTTCCATATGACAGAAACCCAATTAAATTAGCTTAAAAAGAAAGAGTAATTTATTGTCTTGTATAACTGGGAGATTTAGTATTTATAAGGAAGTCACAGTCAAGTTCAAAGAGAAAAATTGTAGGAGGCGAGACTAGCTTCTGACGACTTGACTTGGGGATTCAAAGATGGTAATCAGGATCTGTGTGTCTTGATATTTTGGCTCGTTGGCCTCTGCCTGCTTTACTTGTCAGATGGGCTCTTTCCATAGGAGAGCAGGATGGTTATGTCAGCCCTAGACCTTCATCATCCTCACACTGCGAGAACCCAGATTTAAAGGGAGCATCTCTCCTGATAGCTCTACCAAAAGTTGTAGGGGTGATTCTGATTGGCTGGTGCAGTGAGTGGGGCAGAATCATTCCATCAGAATGCAGGGACAGAGGACAGTCTCTTAGAGGGTAGGCGTGGGGGGAGAGGAGACAAAAGACCTGGAGTGGGGGAGATGGAGGGTCACTTGTGGAGTTGTTTAATCTTATTAAATTCAGGATCTTCCTGTAGAGTTATAAAAATCAGGGGTTGGCAAACTCTCTGTAAGGGGTTGAATAGTCAATATTTTAGACTATGTGGATTGTATGATCTTCACTGTTGTTAGCAAAACAGCCACAGACTATACCCCACAAATGAGCATGAGGTGATCCAAGGACACTTTGTTTATAAACACAGCTGGCAGGCCAGATCTGTGCCGAGATGTCCTTTGCTGAACCCTGAATCTCAATGAATGACCTTGGTAAACTGGGTGAGTGATCAGACCATTGAATAGAGTTTAAACAGGACAAGTTTAGGGAAGTACAGGAAGGAGGAAAGAGAAACTATAAACATGCTACATGTCTGTAGAGTTGACAGGAAGAGAGAAAGGAGCTATCCTGGGCCGGGTATTGTAAATATATCCATACTACATAATTGTAGTTAAAGATAAAGGCAGGGTCCAAATGACATATACAACTGGTGAGAACATGAGGAAACAAATTTCCATACTGAGGATCCAGGCCTTCTGGGAACATTACCAATGAACCTGTATAATGAAAAGGACTCATGGAAGAATTATATGTGAAGAATCATGAGCTCTTTAAGGTCAGCATTCAAGTTTGGTTTTTTCCCTTGTGATCCTAAGAATGTTCCTGGTATGAGGATACAGAAGAAAAATATAATAAATGATTGCTTATTTGTGTCAGACACAGGCAAGTTTAAAACTTAAAATTCTACTATTTACAAAGTGCGTAAAAATATAGGGAAACTGGCATGTATACACTGTTGGTGGAAGTGTAAATTGATAAGATTTTCCTAGGGGATTTTTTAAAATTAAATCTTTATTGTTCAGATTATTACAGTTGTTCCTCTTTTTTCCCCCCATAGCTCCCCTCCACCTGGTTCCCACCCCACCCTCTGCCCTTACCACCCCCTCCACTGTCCTCATCCATAGGTGTATGATTTTTGTCCAGTCTCTTCCCGCACCCCCCACACCCTTTTCCACACCTGCAAAGGAGGCAGGGTTTTTCAGAAAACAAATCCAGAGCTTCGCATTTGGAGTTAGGGAGGATATAGATAAGAACAAACTCAAAGGGAAATGTGTTTGCGCATGGCAAGGAGTATGCAACAACATCAGGAAGAGCAGAGGTGGCTCAGGCATTTGCGGCCATTCCAGCACATTGGTGGGGACTTACACTTCACTGTCTCACCATCCACGGGTCTGACGCCGCATGGTGCCAACTAGGAGCCAAAATAGCAAGAGTAATGATTAGCCATATCTTGAACTCTGTGTAGCTAAAGGGATGAGGGTTA